>NC_057834.1:65514815-65832593 GCF_910594005.1 Cervus elaphus | reverse complement strand
TTGATCCCTTCATGTACCTTCAACACTTTTTATGAACTTGTATGTGCTTTTGTTCAGTTTAACATGTATTAACTAAGGTGCCTTGTCCAAGAATCGAAGAATTGTGCTTGGTACTGGGGGTACAGACATAAAAAGTCACAGTGATTACCCTAGAGGAACTTATAATCTAGAGATTGGCAGATGTATAAATAGATAATTTAAATATTTTTAGTAAGAGCCAATACTTAGGTAAGTGTGTCTTTCCACTAAACTGACTGGCAACTCCTTAAAGTTAGGGACTGGTGTGTGTGGGTGTGTGTGTGTTTTACAAGTGCCTGCCATGTAGTAGGTGCTCAGTAGATACTGAATGAATAACTTGTGAACATAAATTAAAAAACATACTTTTGAAATATGAAAACATGGAATTTGAACTTGCATGGCTAAAAAGATACAATTCAAACTCTCTCAAAAGATGAACCCGTTTGCTTTTAGGTCAGCATTTTTCAAGAAACCAGGGAAAACATTACACTGATAAAAGCATGTAAAGCTAATCTTTCATCTGGAATAACTTCTACCCCATGATTAGCTGTATCCCATTTCAATGTGAAAAGGAAACGTGTTCTGGGATTAGGCAGTGCTGCTTTTCATTTTGCATCACGGGACATTAGCAACCTTAAGTGCTGAAGAGAGAATTGAACTTCAGTTATCTTAGACCTGGAAGATCTTCTGGAGAAGTGGAGAAGGAAATGGCTACCCACTCCAGTATTCTTGCCTGGAGAATTCTGTGGACAGAGGAGCCTGGAAGGCTATAGTCCTTGGGGTCACAAGGAGTTGGACACGACTGAGCGACTAACACTTTTTTTCTATCTCACAGTTACTCTTTCAGGAGTCATGAGTTTACACAGCAACATATGCAGCCACGGTAAAACACAGTCTGAGACTGTTCACAGGCAGGAAGCAGATCTTTACGTTCTCCATTCTCACACTAGCATATAAGGAATTCAGAAACACTGGTTATTGTTCTAAATGAACTTTCTCCTTCAAAAATCTGATAGCATGTCAGTTTGTTATGGTAATGTGAGGGAAGCATTCTTTGGAAGATACCATAATGGCCGTGTTAGACAAACCAAACTGAAAAAAATCTTCTGGCACGGATGAGAACCCTTCAAAATGTAGTGCCTTTGGATTACGTATATGCTGTGATTTCTTTTTTCTATCTCTAGCCAGCTCTTTACAAGGGCGAGTTTTAGTGAGTTTTCTGTGAAGTCTCATCTGTCACTTTTAGAGGCGCCCAACCACTCCCACTTTTGCTAGGGGAATAGAGTCAAGATTTAAAATTCGTCTTCTCCCTAGACAGTAGTCATCCCAAAGCAGCTGGGGTGCCCCGCGGGGATTGCATTGGCAGTCAAAGAACTTTGCTAGATATTTCAGATTTTTCGCCCTGCATTTCAGCCATTGAAATAATTGTAAAGTATCTTTATGTTGTATTAAGCAAATTTAAGAGGTGGCTTGCATACCCCTTTAATGCTTAGATTTTGACTTTGCCGTGTGATTCTGAAATCATACTTTTCAGTGTGATTTCAGTATGTGTTTTCAGTGGGATTCTATGTGACTTTCATGTTACAACTTTGTTCTGTTGATACAGAAGCTCTAAATACTGGTCTGTTACAGGTATTGTTTCTAATCAGAAGCCATATTTATATAGCTTTTTTTCAGTACTTTCCTTAGATTTGGTTTTCTTTCCACCTGAGGATATTTTGATTTAGTTGTTCAAGTGAAAAGCTGGGATCTTAAATCAGACTCACCTGGTTTCAAGTCCTAATTTTGCCACTTGCCGTTTGGATGAAGTTATTTTTCCTCAAGAAGAAATGGGAGGAGGAGGAAAAGGAGGAAGGGAAGGAAAATAAGGAAAAGTAGAATGAGACACTGAGAGTCAAGAAGAAGAAGCAATGATACCAGATCCTGAAGTTGTGTGGATTAAATGAGATAATATTCATATATGTAATGTGGTTTAAGCAGTGCTTGACACACTGGAATCTTATATTTTTGAGCTTTTGTCCCTCGGTTATAAGAATATGATAAACACATTTAAGTGGAGAATGAATTTTTGTTATGAAAAGGTGCCAATCTCTGTCTTGACTCATTTTTATCCCTGTTCATTCTGTTGAATGAATGAATCACAGCGTCTTGTATGTTTGTTCTTAAAAGATGTGGTTCCCTTCCTGAAAGCCCCAATGTGGAAAGGAGTAGTATATTCTTGGCACAGATGTTAGCTAAAAAGAAGTCAGAAAAAAAAAAACTGTATGTTGAACTTTGGTGAAAGAATTTTATTTTTGTCTTGTTCTTTTCTCCCCACCAGAGAAAATGTTTACTGTTGAGATCTCTCCTGGACCCCAGATTGCTGCTCAGATTGGCGACTCAGTTGTGTTGACCTGTGATGTCAGGGACTGCGATGCCCCATCTTTCTCTTGGAGAACGCAAATAGACAGCCCCCTGAACGGGAAGGTGAGGACCGAGGGCTCCAAGTCCACGTTGACCCTGAGCCCTGTGAGTTTTGAGAACGAACATTTCTACCTGTGCACTGTGATGTGTGGGCAAAGGAAACTGGAAAGGGGAATCCAGGTGGAGCTCTACTGTAAGTAGATTTCAAAATTGTTTACTGTTTTTGTTGTTGTTGTTGTTGTTCCCGGTTCCATTGAAAGAAGCAAAATGCAAATCTGTGATACACGACAAGGTCTTTGTGTTTAGGAAGGGAATTTAGCATTGGGAGTGGTTCTCAAATCTCCAAACCAAAGATTTTGATGCAACTTTGATGTATATATTTCATAGTAAATATTACATATGAATCCAGCATCCCTGATCCTTAGGTTGTGTCTTGTCTATACTCTCTCATCATGGACTTGAACATACTGCATGTCCCCTGCTACCCACCCTACTCTGGTTGTATATGGTGTGTACAGAGATGGTTGTATGCAAAGAGTAGAAACAGTGCCCATTCAGATAATGGGGTGGGATGACGAATTATTCGAATTGGAGGGTGAGGCCCAAAACTACTGTTTTAAAGGTACATTTGAAAGCTGATTAGCAGGATGGAGACATGAGGCAATGGTGAGCAGGAGAAAACCTGGGAGTTAGAATGATCACCAGGGATGGTTAGTGCAGCAACTCAGGTGAAAAGAAGCACCAGAATATCGCACTAGATTTGAGTATTGATTTATACCACATACATATACTACACTTCTTCTTGCTATTCCTGTCACCTTAACAAAATCATAGAGCTTCAAATCTCTATGAATTGACATTGCTGGAATTCCTCAGTTTATAATGAATGAGGACAAGATATGCAAAGTGATCAGAAAGTTCCCTGGTGGCTCAGATGGTAAAGAATCTGCTTGCAATGCAGGAAATGCGAATTCAATCCCTGGGTCAGGAAGATCATTTGGAAGAGGAAATGGCAACTCAATCCAGTAGTCCTGTCTGGAGAATTCCACAAACGGAGGAGCCTGGGGGTCTACATAGTCCATGGGGTTGCATAGAGTCAGACATGACTGAGTGGCTAAGCACAGCACACAGCACACACATTCTGCCTTGTTTTTATTCAGCAGAATCCAAGAGAACAATTGTGGATATTTTCCTCCAGAAATCCTGCCAAACTTGTGTTACCCCTCAAGATTTTGCTCAAAATGAGTTAGAGTATGTCTGTAAAGGGATTTGAATCTCTCAAAAGACAGGTTAATTTATTGCTTTATCATATTACCAAGAGTCCAGGAGCCGCTGATGCAGCATACTCCCAACAGCAATGAGAACCAGCAGTGAAGCCTTGTGGTCATGTGGAAACATTAGAGAATCTGTCACTTGACAACATTTTGCTTCAGGAGAAAAAAATTTTAGCATTGCTCTTGATAACTGTTCTCATCTTACTTTTGTTGATTTGTATCAAGATGTGTTATAAATATTACTTAGAATCTGAATCTCTTATATTTTTTTTCTGAACTACAAGTATTATTCAAGAAACATTTAAAACTTTTCTGCCTAAACCTGGCCATTCGAAATTAAAATGTCTAAATTGCTTGGCTCTGTGAAACCAAGCCTGGGCTCTGAGCTCAAGGAAATAGGAATTCTGATCTCAGCTGGGTGACTTACTAGATATGATGTCAAATGGCAGACTCTTAACCTTTATAAGTTTAATAAGTCTCCCTAGCTATCAAATACATTCTCTGTGTGTTTTTCTAGCTTTAAAATAAGTTAATACCCATTAGATTACACTGTTTTGAAGACTGAGATAGTAAATATTAAGTGACTAGCACATAATAAACATCCAATACATCATGGAAAATATTTAAAATGTTTAAAATGTATGTATACTAAGTAAGATGGTGGAAGCTGATATGTCCTTTGAAAAGACTAGTCCTTAGCTGTCAGCAAGACTGTATCACTAAGGAGTGAAGAGTAAGAAGTATATTTATTTCTTGATGATTTGATGTGCTAGGTATTTTTTGTTTCCAGCATTATTTATATTGATATTATAAATATTTATATTTAATGTTGTGATGTATCTATTAGTGATCATTTTATCCCAGGTGAATTAAAACCTTCACTTTGAGAACTTTGCATTTAATAAAGATTAGCTCTGTTTTTCTTCTAGTGTCACGTATAAACCTCATATTTTGCTTGATATTTGCAGCCTTCCCTAGTGATCCAGAAATTGAAATGAGTGGTCCGTTAGTGAGTGGAAACCCAGTCACTGTAAGCTGCAAGGTTCCTAATGTATATCCTTTGGACCGGCTGGAGATTGAATTGTTTAAAGGGGAGAGTATTATGATGAATAAAATCTTTTTGGAAGATTTAAGTGAGAAAGCCCTAGAGACCAAGAGTTTAGAGATGACCTTCATCCCCACCATTGAAGATACTGGAAATGTTCTTGTTTGTCTGGCTCAGTTACCTATTGATGAAATGGAATTTGAACCCAAACAAAGGCAGAGTACACAGATACTTTATGTTAATGGTAAGTACATGTATGATGTATCCACAATTTAATGTGAATTTTTTTTGATCATGTTTTACAGGTAATAGTTAACATGAAGTTCATAGTTAAAACCATTGTGAAATGAAATAATTGAAAAGAAACTGCAAAATAATGATTTCATATTAAAAAAAAAACCCTCAAACTTAAAGCAACTGTTTATTTGCTTATGATTCTAAGCTGGTAGTTTGGGAAGAGGTCAGATGAGCAGTTTATTCAATATGGTATCAGATGAACACACATGTTCATTTTCAGTCTGTTGGAAGTTCAGTGGGGGATGGTCTCAGGTAGCCTCACTTCCAAGCCTGGGCCTTCTCTGGGGGTGCCTGGGCCTTCCTTTCTTCATATTGAAGAGAAGTAGCATAGATTTAGTCACAAGAGTGCAGGGCTTCAAGAGAGTGAAAATGAAGGTGGCTTCTTGGGGCCTAAGCTTGAAAGTCCTACAGAGTTACTTCTTCTAGGGTATATTGTTCAAAGTTAGTCACAAGGACAGCCTAGATTCAAGAGGTAGAAAAATAGAGTCTACCTTTTCATAGTTCATGTTCATGTTTAATGTACTATAAATGTCAATACACACTATCACTGACCATCCATTTTTTTGACAGCAAGAATGTCTCTATAGATTTTATTTCCATTAAAAAATATCCATGATATGTTCATATTCTACTCTGGATCATTCTGTATAGGGCTTCCATGGTGGGTCAGTGGTAAAGAATCTGTCTGCTAATGCGGGAGACTGGGCTCAATCCTTGCGTTGGCAATATCCCCAAGAGAGGAGATGGCAACCCACGTCAGTGTTCTTGCCTGGGACACCCCATGGACAGAGAAGCCTGGCAAGCTACAGTCCATGGGGTCACAAAGAATCAGACATGACTTAGGGACTAAACAACAAAAACAATCATTTTGTATCTGCTAAAGTAAATGAGGGCAGAAAACTCCTTTGGTAAAGTTATCAAGGTTTATAAACTGTTCTAACCCACAAATACATAGCCAAGTTTTGCAACACTGATAAAAACTCTTTGGAACTTGGGGTGTAAACAGCCAAGCTAACAAGTGTCTCTACCTTTTCAGTTGCTCCCAGGGATACAACCATCTTGGTCAGTCCCTCCTCCATCCTGGAGGAAGGTAGTTCTGTGAATATGACATGTGCTAGCGATGGCCTTCCAGCTCCCAAAATCCTGTGGCACAGGCAGTTAAGTAATGGGGATCTACAGCTTATTTCTGAGAATGCAACTCTCACCTTCACGTCTACAAAAATGGAAGATTCTGGTATTTATGTCTGTGAAGGCATTAACCAGGCTGGAATAAGCAGAAAAGAAGTCGAATTAATTATCCAAGGTGAGCTAAAGTGATTAAATGAGTTATTAGCACTATTCTTATTTTGGTTATGTTACTGGTTTTGAATAAAGTCCTTTTAAAACAAATTTTCTAAAACAAAATGCACTGAACATTTTGAAGAGCTCTGCATGGAAATCTGGAATAGTACTTCTTCATGAACCATTCCAAGTCACTTATCCTAAAATTCTTTCAACCTCAAGTGGAAGGCTATCTCCAGGAACTATGCCAAGAGTTCCAGTTACAGTTATGATGAAGCATTGATTATGGTGTTGAAAAAAGGATAGGAAGATGTATATACATATTTTGGAATTACTTAGGGCCCAGGTGGCACTAGTGGTGAAGAACCTGCCTGACAATGTGGGTTAAATGTAAGAGACGTGGGTTGGATCCCTGGATGTGGAGGATCCCCTGGAGGAGAGCATGGCAACCCACTCCAGTGTTCTTGTCTGGAGAATCCCATGGACAGGAGGGCCAGGCGGGCTATGCTCCATAGGGTCACAAAGAGTTGGACATGACTGAAACAACTTAGCACCTAGCATACAAAATCAACTTATCTAACTGGATTAAATTCCTCATGGTGATCTCGTAAAATGACTGCTAGGGTTTGCTTAGAAGCCTAAGAAGGCTCTTAAATCTTTTATAAATTCTGAGATTGAGTAGCAGTGACCTTTCACTCCGATTCATCAATTTAATGGCATAGAATCACTAGGATGGATTAAGTTAGGAGATCCAGACCCATTCTTTTCAGGTTGGAGAAGCAAAACTGAGAACAAAATAATTTCTAGTTGACAGGTTGAAGCTCTAGGCAGTTTTGGGCAAAGTCATGAAGTAGTCAATTTGGATTTCCCTCATACCTTCCCTTTTGGGGTTTGAGGTCCTCTTCTTCACTAGGGCTGTCAGTTCTTCTCTTATCCCTTGGTATTATTTCCACTAAGGTGTTAGTGACTGTCTTGTTACCTTGTTACAATAATTATTTGTATTTTAAAGGAAAGGAAGAAACTTGGAAGAGCAATGCACTACCCTGAAGAAAGCTCTTAGGATGTAGCTTTGGTTGAGGAAAGAGAATCAAGTCACAAAGCAAATAATCTTAATGGGAACCTCACTTATAAAATGGTGATGTGGTACCTCCCTCCACAGGTTGCATATTAACAGAGATGTTGTATGTCAGATACTAAACCCAGGATAACAACTGGTGTGTTAAGGATTGTAAGAGCCATCTCTGCACAGCTTAATTTCTTGATCTGGAATGGTCTAGCTCAAAACTCAGAAGCCTTTTATACTTCAAGAAATAGTTGCACAATTTAGTGACCCCCCCAAAAATGTTATTTTCCACATTTGAAATCGCCAACTGTTTTTAAACACCCATTCATTGGCTAAGGATGGGTAAGAATTACATTAAGGCTGAGGCCCCAAACTTTTTGGCACCAAGGTCTGGTTTTGTGGAAGACAGTTTTTCCATGGGTTGGGGAGGGGGCTCATTTCAGAGTGATTCAAGTGCAGTAGGGTTCATTCTTCTATGAGACTCTAATGTTGCCACTGATCTGACAGGAGGTGGAGCTCAGGTGGTAGCCGTGGGGTGGGATTGTAAATATAGATGAAGCATCACTTGTCTGCTGCTCACCTCCTGCTCTGTGACTGGGTTCCTAATAGGACACAGATTGGTACAAGTCCATGGCCTGAGGGTTTGGCACCCTTGTATAAGGGACATGAAGGAAGCATGAGATGTCTTCTTTTATTAAAAATATGACCATTTATAAGAATCCAGTAAATGTTTGACTTCTTTAATTGCCCCTCTAAATATTTAATGCAAACAGTAAGCACAAATACCATCTTGACAACTATTGTTGCTGTCATTAAATTAATATGGAATGTGTTTATATTTCATTCAATCAGAGGTATCTTTAAATTCTTTCCACAGTTGCTCCAAAAGATATACAACTTACAGCTTTTCCCTCTGAGAGTGTCAAGGAAGGAGACACTGTCATTATCTCCTGTATATGTGGGAATGTTCCCCCAACTTTGATAATTTTGAAGAAAAAAGCAGAGACTGGCTACACAGTGCTACAGTCTACAGATGGTGCATATACCATTCACAGGGCTCAGTTAGAGGATGCGGGAGTATACCAATGTGAATCCAAAAATGAAGTTGGCTCACAGCTAAGAAGCCTAACACTTGATGTTAAAGGTTAGTTTGGGTTTTTTTTTGTTTTTTGTTTCTTGTTATATTTAATAACAGGTCTGAAGCTTTGTGGATTGTAAAGAATTTCAAGGGTTAGATGAATGAGTTGGCAAAACGGAACTGAATTCCATGTCGATTATGGTTATTTCTTAGTGTTTCCTAAAATAATCATGTACAGGTTCTCTGTCCTAAGGAGTTTAGCCAGGTTGTTGACATTTATCATAAATCAGTGTTGAATTGCCATTTGCTACTTGAAACATTGACAATTCATCGTTGGTCTCTGAGGTCTTTCATTTCTTGTGTGTTTAAATGTATTTTCAAAACCTTTCTTTGGGAGTTATAGGGAAACTAAAGAAGTAGAGTTGGCACATGGAAAAAGAAAGGTTTATCTAGACCCTTTTCCTTCCTACCCGAAGAGCGTGTCACTCTCTGAATAAGAAGTGACTGCATATTTTCCAGATTAACTCTTTTCTGGATTTAAGAATGATGATCTTAATGCTGAACAATGTAAAGGAGTCTATAGACTACAGAATTATTCCTTAGAATATCTAAGCTCCTAGTCCATCCTGCTGTTTTCTGATGGAGAAAGGGAGGGAGGGGGCCACGGCCCCCAGCAGAGGAATTTCAGGGGCCAGCTTAATTTCAGTCCATCTGTGAACTCACAGTAGGATCTGTTGATCTTATCTGTGAAAGTAGTAAGTGTCAGCATTTATTGCTCAGTCTTCCACTCCTTGAGTGGTAAGGAGCTCCCACTGTGTACTGGAAGCCAAACTTGAAATAAACATGATTGTGAACAAATGCAACTCTTAAGAGCCTTTGGCACTGGGCTCCCAGAGATAACAACTATCAATGTAAAGAGAATTTAAATCTGGGTCAGAAATTGGGTTCAAATTTTACTCATCTCATCGAATCTCTCAAGATTACAAGCTTTCCCTTGTTTTCTGTCTTCACAATACCTCCTCGAAACACAACAATATCCCCTGTATCATGTCACTCAAAATGACACAGGAGTGTATATAATCAGTGCTTCCAGATTTCTGGATGATTGAGATCTCAGTTATGAGTAGGTTGAAATTCATCTATTGCTATTTAATCCTTGATGTCTCCAGACCACCTTTAATTAAGCCTGGTTCCAGGGACTTGGATTCCTAAAGTGAAGTCGCTCAGTCGTGTCCGACTCTTTGCAACCCCATGGACTGTAGCCTCCCAGGCTACTCCATCCATGGGATTTCTAGGCAAGAATACTGGAGTGGGTTGCCAATCTTCTCCAGGGGATCTTCCTGACTCAGGGATCAAACCTTGGTCTCCTGCAGGCAGACTATTTACCATCTAAGCCATCAGGGATTCCTAACATTTTCATTATTCTTTTTGTAGTCAGTAATTCTCTTTTAAAGACGTATCAAAGCGTCTTCTCTTTTTAAGTTTCTCATACATTGTTGTCTTTTCTAATTGCTTTATTAAGTTGATAACTTTACATATTTGCTATTTTTCACTCATTACTTAAATGAACAATTAAAGCACATTGTGGGTACTCGGCTAGAACCCCCAAACTAAATATGGTTTCAACTAACTACAAATGAATGGAAACAAAATTTGACGTTTTCCTGGGAATTTTGAACTAGTTATCCTTTGCATTTAGCTGAGATTGTAAACTAATTTTGGTTTGTTTTGCTTTAGAAATACATTTGCTCAAATATATTTCAATGATAAAAATGTTTGGGAGTCTTTAGAATTTTCAGTATTGATACGGTTAATAGAAAACTATATTTGAAGGTTGCCCTGGTAACCAACTCAGCAGCAAATTTGTACTTTACTGCAGATGCCTGAGGGGAAAAACCAAAGGCAAAAGACAGTATAATACTTATTAAGTTGAAAACAATAGGATCAGAAATACCATTGCCTACCATGTCATCAATACTGATGCCTAAGCATAATTATGATAATGAATGTCATTAAAATATTACTCTCATACTCTTAGTTCTACCCTAGTAAGGAAAAGTAGAAAAATAGGGTAATTATCATTATGTTTATGATGAAGTTTTTTTAACTTCAATAATTCAAAAATCAGCTTCCCTTCATCTGACCCTAGTGATTCTTTTCTTCTTGGTTGACTTCTGGTGATTAGAAACCTCTAGAAGTAAAGCAATGATTATCAATGTCAAATCATTCATTTCTTCTAGAACAAAAACAATATAGAAGCCTCTTGAAGAAACTTACTATTTATGAGGTCATACTGTGCTGTGCAAGAATAAATATAAATAGAGATGAATCGCCAGCAAATATCATGCTGTCTTCTTCAGATGTTCTTATAAGGTTAAAATGTTAAATACTATTGTAACTGTCAGACGATTTTTAGTGTAGTAGAAAGAGTGCTAAGAGTTCTTTGCCTGGAGAATCCCAGGGACGGGGGAGCTAGTGCGCTGCCATCTCTGGGGTCGCAGAGTCGGACACGACTGAAGTGACTTAGCAGCAGCAGCAGCAGCAGAAAGAGTATTAATTTAAAAGTTTTGTGACACTATTATTTTATGAATTCAATTTATGACTAAATGACAATGACGGGATGTAGAAGGAAAACAATATATATTGTTATTCGAAAGATATTATTGGGGAAAGAAAAGATATTTATTGGGTGCAAGCTACTTCAAGCAGTGAGCCAGTTACTAGCTATTGAGTGGTGGATCAAAAGAAACTAGATACATGCCCTTATGTAATTCAGTCTGAAGGAGGGAACCAAAATTAATAGATAATCAAACACACAGATGTTTAACTATAAGTGGTGATGAGGGCTGTGAAGGGAAAATGTAGTGGGTTATAAAAGTATACAGGGGAAAAAGCGCATCGTTGTTGTTCAGTCACTTCTGTGTGTCTGACTGTTTGCATGCCATGGTCTGCAGCATGCCAGGCTTCCATGTCTTCACCATCTTCTGGGGCCTGCTCAGACTCAGGTCCATTGAGTCAGTGATGCCATCCAACCATCTCATCCTCTATTGCCCTCTTCTCCTCCTGTATGTTAAGTTCCTAATTTAGGCTGGTGGAAATGCAGGTCAGAGAATGCCTCTTTCAGGAAGTAACACTTAAGTAAAAATATAAAGCTATCCAGAGAACTTCATATTGTCAAGAAATGATATAAATGCTGAAGAGGAATTATGTATTAAGATGCCCTACTTCAGAGATACAAAATATAAAATTTTCTATATATTTCTAAAAAGGCCACTGGCAAGAATTCTTTCTCTTACTATCTCATACATGATGTTTGACTATAATGGTTGCACTGTAGGTATTTCAGGACCTTTCTTGGAGAATTGGTGAGTTATTTTAACTCATTAATAATCTGAGTCCTAGTTCTTTAGTACATACTTTTATTTCCCAAAGCAAACACTCTTGTCCCATTCTTACTCTTCTAAATGAGCCTTAAAAAGTCGCACCCTTCCTTCCATCCTGTTATTGGACCTGCATCTATGTGAATCTAAGTTTGTGGAAGTCAACAGGTGGCATCTTTAGATTCATTATGACCATAACAACTGCTCACTATTATTTGATTAATTCAGAGAAATGTGCATTTGAGTCCTGTTGGTTCTTGTCACTGGTTTAATTCACTTTTCTTCAGAAAACTAGTGGTCCTATTAAAATAAAACTTGTGACTGTTACTATTAAACAATTTCTTTTCATACCAGACATTAATTGCCTCCATCTTGTTATTTTCCAGGAAGAGAAAGTTACAAGGACTATTTTTCTCCTGAATTTCTCCTGCTCTATTGTGCATCCGCCTTAATACTAACTGCCATTGGAGTGATTACCTACTTTGCTAGAAGAGCTAACATGACAGGGTCGTACAGTCTCGTAGAAGCACAGAGAACAAAAGCGTAGCTAATGCTTGAAACGTGCTACCAAAGACACTGTCAGTTCAGATCCTCGATACTGCTCATCATTCCATGAGGAAAACAGAAACTGGGAGTTCAGGCTTCCTTGAATGCAGTGAACGCTTGGAAAGAAACGGCTGCCTGTGGCCCTTACTGTAAACAAGAAGCCAAAGGAAAATTTCTGCTTAAAAACTAGGCACTGCCATTGAGGTGACTGGACTAATTTCTTGATGTGTATATACAATAACATGATTTGTATATATGTAAAACTATGCCGTAGCAAGGTTGCTTGGAATATCAGCACACTAGAGTCAATATATCTAAAATTATTAAAATGTGTTGCTTGAACTGACTGTTATAACTTAATGCATCTTCATATCAACTGGCAGCTGACCTATGTCATCTTTTTAATATTTTATTTCCTGTAACAAAATTTTATTCCTATAAAGTTCATAGGCAACAGTTTCATGTTGTGGGAAGATGCCAGGGTTTTATATTGTCATAGGCAAACAATAAACCAAGAGGGCACTGGGTTGACTTTCAGGTACTAAACACTTCAATCTATGGTATAATGGTTAACTGGATTTCTCTGGGTGGTACTGACACGGTACGGAGACATTTTTTGATGTTTGTTCATCAGACTCGTGTAATTTTCCAAAGTGGTCTAAAAATGCAATTTCTTTTGATTTTCTTTTGTAAATGTTTAGGGTTTTTTGGGGTTTTTTTTGTATAGTAAAGTGATGATTTCTGGAATTGAAAGAGTTGTGTGTTTATTTATTATAAGTTGCCTCCTTTAATCATGTTGTAACTGTTTTGGTAATGTCAAGTTCCAAATACCTGAGAGTTCAAACCCATAGAAATAATATCTACTTGAAATGTGCTCCTCACAGATAACTTTTATCAGAATTACCATGGGAACTTTACAGGTATTTACTTATCTTGGGGCCATCCTAACCTATTGAATTGAAATACCTGGTTTAGTAGCTTTGGAACCTGCAATTAAAAAAAAAAAATTCTAAATATAGTATGCACAGAAAGAGTGAATGAAGATGAACATGGACATGTTAAAGGGTAACAAGTAAACACCTGTACCATTAAAGCAAAGAGATAGAGCATTACTGTTCTTCAGAGCTTCTTAGACGTCATTCATTGATTGCAGCTCTGTTACTGAGGCTTCAACAAGATCTTGAATTGTACATTAACCTTTTCCCTCCATTCTTTGGGGATTTTATACCTATATGTGTTCTTAGTCATGTCCAACTCTTTGCAACCCCATGGACTGGAACCTGCCAGGTTCTTCTGTCCATGGGATTTCCAGGCAAGAATATTGAAGTGGGTTGCCATTTCCTTCTGCAAGGGATCTTCCCGACCTAGGGATGGAACCCAGGTCTCCTGTGTCTCCTGCTTTGCAGGAAGATCCTTTACCCACTGAGCCATTGAGGAAGCCCTTATACATATATAGGTAACCCTAAGTAGAATATTGTTTTGTTTTCCAGCTTTTGAATCTTACATGCATGCCTGCTAAGTCACTTTAGCCAAGTCCAACACTTTGTTACCCCATGGGCTATAGCCCTCCAGGCTCCTCTGTCTATGGGAGTCTCCAGGCAAGAATACTGGAGTGGGTTGTCATTTCTCCCTCCAGGGGATCTTTCCAACCCAGAGATGGAAACCCTGTCTCTTGTGTCTCCTGCTTTGGCAGGTGAGTTCTTTACCATTAGCACCACCTCAGAAGCCCCTAAATATAATCAAATGGTATATTTGATGGTGACTTTATTTTTCACTCAAAATTATGCTTTTGCTTAATTAATCCATATTGTTATATTTAGCTATGTATATTCATTATAAGATTTTGCCACAACTTATTTATATAGGATATATATATACTGTTAGTGGATATTTGGGCTGTTTACAGTTTTTACAATATGATCAAAATTTCTATAAACACTGTCTTACATATTCCTGAATTACGTGTATGAATTAACTTAGGGTGCAAGAATTCCTCTAAAGTGTGTATATTCTAATGAAATGGCTAGATTGCAGGAAATGTACGCTTTCAGGTTTATAAGGAAAGTTAAGCTATTTTCTGAAGCAGTTGAAATAATTTATACTCCCGCCAGCAGTGAATAAGTGTCCACATTACTAAACAGCTTACCGGTAACATTGTCTCACTTAGAAATTTGCCTTTCTTATGGCTTAAAATTGTTTTCCATACTGTTTTTAACTTGTATTTTCCTGATTACTAGTGAGGTTGAATATCTTATCATATATTTAAGGACTCTGTGTTTAGGATCATTGGAGCTGGCCCTTTTGTGAAATATCTGTACATTTCTTTTGCTGTTTTCCTGGTGGTCTTTTATTGATTTTGGGGAGATTTTAAAATATGTTTATATATTTTAGAATATGTGTATATATTACCCTAAAACATTGGGCTTCACTGGTGGCTTAGTGGTAAAGAATCCGTCTGCCAATGCAGGAGGTGCAGATTCTATCCCTAGATCATAATACACACACACACACACACACGTATATATATATATATATACACACACACATTTATATTTATTCTGGATGCTAGTCCTTTGTTGGTTTCCCCCTGTATCCTTCTGGGAGTTTTACAGTTTCAGGTCTTATGTTTATGTCTTTGTTTCTTTTGAATTAATTTTTGTATATGGTATAATCCCACTGTTCTTTATATTTCCTCTTTTTTGGCTTTCTTTTGAATTATTATATTTTTAGCAATTACATTTTATCTTTCTTGTAGGCTCACTTGTTTTTTTTTTTTTTTAGTAGTTACTTTAAGGTCTTTGTTGTTTAGTAGCTAAGTCATATCTGGCTCTCTGTGACCCCAGGAACTGTAGCCACCAGGCTCTTCTGTCCATGAAATTTCCCAGCCATAATACTGGAGTGGGTAACCATTCCCTTCTCCAGAGGATCTTCCTGACCCAGGAATTGAACCTGGGTCTCCTACATTGCAGGCAGATTCTTTACCATCTGAGCCACCAGGGAAGCCCTTATTTCTTCCTAGTGTTTTCTAAGATTTCTTCATTCTTACCTTTCAGCTCACTAGCTTGTTCTTCAACTGTCTTTACTCTCCTATCACATCATGCATTGAGTTCTTTATCTCAAATTTTTATTTATGCTATAGTATTTCTATTTGGTTATACCATATAACTGCTAGCTCTTTCTTTATGTTAATAATATCTTACTCATCTTTCTGAAGATGATTATAATGCTCACTTTAAATCTCTAGCTAATTAAGTCTTATTTTTCAGGTATAAGTTTCTCTGTTTGCTTTTTTTAATCCTGGTATCAAATGTCTTTTGTTAGTGGGCCTGTGAGCTCACAGTAATTAGGAGTATTCACTAGCCTTCATGAGAAAGTTAAATTCCAGGTTAACTGTTTCTCTTGTGGTAAATTTAAGGACAAGGGTAGAGTGGGGAAGCCATCCCAGTAGGGGTGTCAAGACTCTCCATTGTCTCTTTATCATTCCTCTTCCCCACAGTTGACACTGTTCTCTGGCTAATTTTGTCATGCTTTCACCTAGGGGACTGCTTTTTCTTTTTCCTTTCCTTGTAACATGCTAGATCTCTGTATCAGTCCAGGAAGAATCACTTGAAGGAAATATATCTATTTCTCTGTATTAAGGGATTTGTGATAGTGATTCAAGCCTACACAGTGGAAAAGAGCTGGTTAAACTGTCTCTGCAAGGCTGTTGTCTTCATTTCTGATGCTAGAGTTTGAAGCCTGTAAGGAAGTCAGTCAGAAGGGAAATGTGGATGCAAAGTCAGAGACAGCAAGGGAAAATTGGAACTTATAAGCATCAGCTGGAACCTGCAATGGTGGATGCGAACCCATGTCATTTCCCACTGCTTTCAATCTCAAGGCAGTAAGACACTGGAACGCTTCATTGTGGACCCAAACACATCTGGCTCTTGAATCAGAAAAGATGAAGGAGGTGCCGGAGAATCTGGATCACTTGATGTCCATGAAGTAAGCCAGCAAACTGACAATGTTTATGAGTTTCAACAGTTCCTGGTTATCTTGCTTTTGTTTGAGAAAATAAACAAACAAGACAAAAACTACCAAACAAGAAAACAAAATGATCTGAGTGTTACTTCACATCTACTATCCAATATTGCACAAAAGTCTAACTGGAAATACAGAGAAATGAATTCTTGGCAATGCAGTTCGTACTAGCCAAGTTGATACATTCCAAAGTCAACACAGCCTCAGCATGTGGAAAGTGATTGACGTTATTGGTTATGTTGTTTTGCTTTTCTGGCGATATGTTTCACACAGCTCTCTTCTTTTCTGACAAATCATTCTGAGGAGAAAGAGACAATTAAGATTATGCTCTGATCATAGGATTTTTAAAGAGTTCTTTATTGTACATTTCAGCCTAGGCATCAGAGTAGATGTGTATTTAAGGAAAGCTGGTTGTCTGAACTGCTTCTAAAGATAAGAAGATAAAGCTGTACCTTGACCAACACCAGCTCTTATTAGTACAAGATATCATTCACCTAAGAATCTCATTCTTTCCTTTGGGCCCATAAATTAGAAACCAAGAGGGAAACAATTCACGACTCTCCTATGCCTTTAATTTCTAACCCTGGCTTGTGACTGGTTAGTGCAGCTTAATAGCATCCATCCTGGTCAACGTACTTCTATGTTGAATTTTCACACCGTACTTCTATGTGGCTCTATAACACTAGGCCACAGGAAATCCAGGCAAATGAAATATAGTTGATGCTTGTTTAGTGGACATAATGTCTTGCTGCTTTCTTTGTTATATGTTTTTGTGTGTAGGGGTATTAAACCTATCCATATTAGCACTCATATATCTCTCACATCATGTTATTACTAAATAAATATTCACCTTTTGAAAAAAATAAAATATAGTTGAAATTGTATTATTATTTGGACATCATAACTGAATTTAAACTCCCACAAATGACTAAAATTAAAGCCTGTAGGGAAGTCAGTCAAAATACCAATAAATATAGTATTTATACCATAAATAATAATGTATTAAAATTGTTTATTTTACTCAATATTTGGATCTTTCTTGGAAGTCACAGAGCATGCTGGTGAAATAATTATTATAAAAATGCTCCTAAATTAAGTAAAAAAAGATAGAGAGAGAAAGCAAGAGATGTCAATGCTCTTGCTGTAAACTATTTTGAGAAGATATTTTGGAAGATGTATTCCAAATTAAGGACAGGCCAGATATTATGCTCTTTCATTGTCTTAGAAGATCTGAGAGACTAAGTAATCAAAATTTAGCAAAGAAGAAGTGTCTTCAAAACTTTAAACTTCACAAAGAAGTTTACCCAGGTAGAAGGGGACAAGTGCATTGACTGATTTTCCTGAAAAATGACAATGTCTTGACAATGGCTATGAAAGCTTGATGACCCTTAACATCTCACGGAACAAAGGAGTCAGTAAAACAAGGTGAAGATGTTAAAGGGGGAACATAAGAAATACAAAAGAAAGATGTCAAAGTGACAAGTTAAACACAATCCACAGAATAAGAAACGTCAGAAGCCTCCTCCACAGTACACCTACAAACACCTGCCCTTTTGTTAATATATAAAAGAGAGCCTCTCACTGTAACCCCTTCACTTCCTCATGGGGGTAAATCAGATGACTAGGCAGTGTGAGGGTGCCTGGTGGGAGAGATTTTATTGGGCAGCAAACTGGACAATGCATCCAGTAAACTGCATTTTACATTAATCAGTCTTTTGTTTCTTCCAAATCCTAGATATTCAAGTCTTTCGACTGTACCTCATTTCTCCTGTATCACTCCACTTACAAAATCACAAAGGGGTTAATAGATTAAAGTAGGCATATTCACTGAATAAACCTTCTGTTTGTTAGGGAAGAATGGTATGGGATCCACTTTGACCTGAAAGCTTCTAATTCAAGTCAACTTTCAAAGACAGAAGATAATCAGATTCTTGTGGTATCTTTGATTATATGAGACCTTACTCAAATTTGTAATCTACAACCACAGATCTCTCATGACCTTGGATGTCTGTGACCTGGCACCAGTGGAGGATCCACTATGAAGTCAAGAAACACCTGGAGTAACAGGCAAATTTGGCCTTGGAGTACAGAATGAAGCAGGGCAAAGGCTAAAAGAGTTTTGCCAAGAGAACGCGCACTGGTCATAGCAAACACCCTCTTCCCACAACACAAGAGAAGATTCTACACATGGACCATCTTATACACTAGTAATGCTCAAAATTCTCAAAGCCAGGCTTCAACAGTACGTGGGCCGTGAATTTCCAGATGCTCAAACTGGTTTTAGAAAAGGCAGAGGAACCAGAGATCAAATTGCCAACATCTGTTGGATGATCAAAAAAGCGAGAGTTCCAGAAAAACATCTACTTCTGCTTTATTGACTACGACAAAGCGTTTGACTGTGTGGATCACAACAAACTGTGGAAAATTCTTAAAGAGATGGGAATACTAGACCACCTGACTTGTCTCTTGAGAAATCTGTATGCAGGTCAGCAAGCAACAGTTAGAACTGGACATGGAACAACAGACTGGTTCCAAATATGGAATGGAGTATGTCAAGGCTGTATATGGTCACCCTGCTTATTCAACTTATATGCAGAGTACATCATGAAAAATGCTGGGCTGGATGAAGCACAAGCTGGAATCAAGATTTCCAGAGAAATATCAATAATCTCAGATATGTAGATGACACCACCCTTATGGCAGAAAGTGAAGAAAAATTAAAGGGTCTTGATGAAAGTGAAAGAGGAGAGTGGAAAAAGTTGGCTTAAAACTCAACATTCAGAAGAGTAAGATCATGGCATCTGGTTCCATCACTTCATGCCAAATAGATGGGGAAACAGTGGAAACAGTGACAGACTTTATTTTTTTGGGCTCCAAAATCACTGCAGATGGTGACTGCAACCATGAAATTAAAAGACGCTTGCTCCTTGGAAGAAAATTATGACCAACATAGACGGCATATTAAAAGACAGAGACATTACTTTACCAACAAAGGTCCATCTAGTCAAAGCTATGGTTTTTCCAGTAGTCATATATGCCTGTGAGAGTTGGACTATAAAGAAAGCTGAGCCCTGAAGAATTGATGCTTTTGAACTGTGGTGTTGGAGAAGACTCTTGAGAGTCCCTTGGACTGCAAGGAGATCAAACCAATCCATCCTAAAGGAAATTAGTCCTGAATATTCATTGGAAGGACTGATGCTGAAGCTGAAACTCCAATACTTCGATCACCTGATGAGAAGAACTGACTCAGTTGAAAAGACCCTGGTGCTTGGAATTATTGATGGTGGGAGGAGTTGGGGATGACAGAGGATGAGATGGTTGGATGGCATCACTGACTCAATGGACATGAGTTTGAGTAAACTCTGGGATCTGGCGATGGGCAGGGAGGCCTGGTGTGCTGCAGTCCATGGGATCACTAAGAGTCGGACACGACTGAGCAACTGAACTGAACTGAACTGATAATGAATGAGGATCAAAAGAAGGAAAATTCTTCAATGAAGAGATGAAAGAAAGAGATGAAGAGTTTGGAGAGGAAGCAACAATTATTTTCTTAACAAATTCTATTTACATAATTTTTCCCTTTCTGGACACCAGGGGATGAATTAATTATTCCCTCAGTTGACACATTATCATCACTGCTCAAAGTAAGAGTCCTTTTTTATTTTTTCTCTTTTTTTTTCTGTTTCTCATTCCCGTTCCTTCTCCCCACAGGCAGACATTTTTTATTGTATTCAACATGTACCTTTTGGTTTGTACATGTTCTTGTAAAACGCATGTGTTTTTGCTTGTATTTAATTTATATAAATAATATCATGCTTTATGTTTACATTTACTTTAAAATTTTCTTTTACTCAGGACCATATATGGAGGATTCTTCATCCATGTACTCTGTGGGCTTCCCATGTAGCTCAGCTGGTAAAGAATCTGCCTGCAATGTGGGAGACCTGGCTTCGATCCCTGGGTTGGGAAGATACCCTGGAGAATAGAATGGCTACCCACTCCAGTATTCTGGCCTGGAGAATTCCATGGATTGTATAGTCCATGGGGGTCACAAAGAATTGGACACAACTGAAAGGAGATCAGTCCTGGGTGTTCATTGGAAGGACTGATGCTGAAGCTGAAACTCCAATACTTTGGCCACCTCATGCGAAGAGTTGACTCATTGGAAAAGACCCTGATGCTGGGAGGGATTGGGGGCAGGAGGAGAAGGGGTCGACAGAGGATGAGATGGCTGGATGGCATCACTGACTCGATGGGCATGAGTTTGAGTAAACTCCGGGAGCTGGTGATGGACAGGGAGGCCTGGCACGCTGCTATTGATGGGGTCGCAAAGAGTCAGACACGACTGAGCCACTGAACTGAACTGAACTGAACTGAGTGACTTTCACATGTACTCTGTGTGGTGGCTTCCCTGGTGGCTCAGCGGAAAAGAATCCTCCTGCAGTGCAGGACATGTGGGTTCAGGTCCTGGGTCAGGAAGATCCCCTGCAGAAAGGAATGGCCTCCCACTCCAGTATTCCTGCCTGGGAAACTCCATGAACAGAGGAGCCTGGTGGGCTACAGTCAGTCCATGGGGACCCACGAGAGTCAGACATGACTTAGAGACTAGAGCAACAACAACATGTACCATGTGTTTATTTAGTTTCTTGCTTCCAACGACCATACAATGTGTACATTTTCCTTATGATACATTTACTTAATGACAAAGAATTTCCTCTATGCAGTCTTTCAGTGATGTGCACCCAGATTACCTCTAGTTACCTCACTCCAAAGGGTGCCGAAGTCAATGTTCATGTATGTGATCCTTAAGAACCTGTGTAAGAATCTCTTTGGACTCTCTAACTTTACTCCAGGAGTAGAATTGCTGGTGATAAGGCTAGAATATATTTAACACACTCTAGTCTGGGGGTTGGTAGCCACTTTTTCTTACATGTCAAGTTGGTGTTGTCATTATCATCACCATTTAACAGCTGAATAAACGCAAAGACCAGATTTTGAGCTGGCTACAGTCACTCAGTGAGTAAAGAGTGACACTTTCTCTTCTGACTACAATGTTCTTCTCTACTCTTTGCACCATGTCACATTGCCTCCACAAACTTGTCCTATCCTGAAATGGGGAAGTGGGTTAGATTTGTTTTATTACATTTCCTGTGGACTGTCTAACATTCCCTCATTTGTGATTATACCGTAATTAGCAAGGTTAGAGATGGGAGATATACTGATCTCTTTTGGCTGAAGGCAACTCTAACTGAACTCATTTAACTGTTTCCTGGTGTGCTAGAAGTAATGCCTCTGTATTATAATCAGGGACAGTCAAACTCAGGCAACTTGTTGGCAAAGGTCTTAAGGTGAGTTTTTAAGATAATTAAGATGATTGACTTCTGAAGATCTGTCAAAAAAGGGTAATAACCTTTTTAATTAGTACCCCTTGTATATGAGACACATGGAAAGCCTGACACCACAGGTTGTGAGGGGGAGACTAGGTTTAAATCTACTGGGAAAAGAAAAGAGAATAAAGCCATCTTATGATAGAGTTCTCAGAAGTATTTCATAAATACTTAGTGATAATAATCTGAGTGTTAGAACGATTAGATTTTGTAGCTGACTCAGTCATTTTGTACGTATTGTTTTAACGTTATTCCGCACAGACCTGCCACATTCTTCTGATACTGTCCGTGGCAGCCCCAGTGAGCACACTGCAACACCTCTCTTATCAAGGCGAGGTCTCAGCCGCTAAGGAAACCTGATACAGTCATTCCAGACATTCTTAGTGGACATTTCTATCTTTAACAGGGACTTTGAATTTCATGCTAAATCAAAGACTCCTCTCGCCAGGAAGAATACATCCTATAATTCACCAGTGAGACTTACTTTAAGAGCAATGATTCAATCTCAACTCAGGGAGAGGGAAGAGAAGGCTTCTTTTAGAGTTCCCTGGGATTCAAGTGTGTGTATTTGGGGAGTTGAAGGTTTTAAACACTGTAATCCTTTTCCCAAGAGATTCTTATCTCGAACTCAATGGTTTTTATTCATCCATGTAATTTAGGAAAATTTCCTCTGACTCTTTGGACAATAGCAGCGTCACCAGTCACTTGAGCAGATGTCTTGTACAGAACTTGTAAAACAAACACTAGGAAACTAGGTGTAGGGATAGGCCAGATTAGAATTTCAGAAAAAAATTTCTCTTAAGTTCTCTCTAATGCCATGATATTTTTATTTTTCAAAAAGTCCACTGAAAAAACTGAACTAATTTTAGGCTAGAGGCCTGGGTAGTAATTACGCTTTTTACTCTAAGCAGTCTTATGTATTTGGGCACATGATGGCGGGCTTTAGTTAGACTAGACAAATGCCAAGATGTTGTCCAGTTCATAAGCTGTTAAAGTATTAAGCCTAGAGGAAAAGTCAAATTACAATAGGAACTTAGACTATTATGCCTCTGCTTGCCCTCACCTTTTAATTTTTTGGATCAAGTATGTAAAATAACGTTTTTTGTCATCTTGACATTTCTTTTTATGATTTAATATTCCCCAGAACAGAACTATTGATACCTATGGAGGCACTGTGCTAAGAAGCAGATCAGGCCATGGGGATATGGTCCTGGGCCCTTTTGGACTCTTTTGGAGAACAGTGGTTTTCATACTTTAGCAGCATCACAATCACACAGATTGCTAAGTTCCGCCCCCAGAATTGCTGATTCAGGAGATTTGGGGCAGGATATGAAAACTTTATTTCTAACAAATTTTCAGGTGATGTGTTGCTGCTGGTCTGGGACTACAGGGTTCTAGAATATCATTTGCCCAGTGTTGAGTCAGTGATCTGATCCCTCCATGTCAACCTCTCCCCAGGTTACAATGTGTGATGGGCAGTCTTTGCGATGATATCGTGACCTTCTAGTTCAGATTCCAGAAGACTGTTTTCCTGTAATAATCACCACACACACACCATCAACACAGAAAATGGAGAATAGGGCAAATTCATGTACAGTCACTCAATTTCTCCACTCTTCCTCTCTTCATGGTTCAAAACTGTAGACACTCTGATTTACAATTTGGCCGAAAATTATTTTAAATGCTTGGTGTATTTTGGATGGTGTCTCATCAGTTTATAGAAGAATTCAACAGAAACGTCACAAATCAGAGTTCAGATATGTTCTCCCTCTCTCTCGGTATTTACTGAGCATTTTCTGTTTGCTGTGAAAGGTGTTATGAATTCTATTTGCAGGATCTTATGTAACCCTTGAGACAATCCTATTAGATGAGTGATTTTTTATCCTATTTCATAGATGGGGAAAGCTTTACCTAGAGAGGCAAAGTGACTTCCCACAGGTTACTCAAAAAAGAAGTGGTGGAATCAAGATTTGCAGTAGCATCTTGCTTCCAAATATATAATTCTGGAAAAATGAAACACTCCACCATTTACATTCTATAAAATGGGTCCTGCTGCCCAAAGATAATGTGGGAATTAATGAGACAATATACTTGTCAGGGGCCACAGAGAAAGGATACATTATGCCTACAAGATACTACACTTTGTAATATTTTAGATGTTACTCTATTTTCTACAACGAATCAAATGGCTAAGTTCTGTAAACTTATCATCTCTTTTGCTTTCTTTGTATGTCTGATCCTTAAAGAATTATTTTTATATACTTCTCAAAATGGTCATGCATTCCTTTTTCTTGCTGATATTCAATGGAACTACTCAAAATTACTTTATTTCTAATGTGCAACCAATCCTAAAGGCAGATGTTCTGAGGTCACCAGAGACCTTAGTTCACTTAGAATTCGAGTTCCACTCCAGTCCTGCAGGTGCTATCTGTGGTTCTGGTGGTCACTGTTTCCTGCATTTAACATTGGATGGTGTTGAACTTCATCAGAGGGACTCCAATTTATCTCCACCACAATATAGGATGGATGATTTTCATTTTCACAAACCCAGACTTGAGAGAAATCCATAAATATTTTTCAAGGATGCAGGAAAAATGATTGCCTGCCTTTTTTCTCCCTAATTACAACAACTATAATAATGAACAGAATGTCTGTTGTCTTACTCACCAGTAGCAGATAAGATAGACTGTGGGTTATAAGCAATTCACAGGAAACTTGCTGTAACTCCACCTTTTTACTCTCAATCAGGAAAGCATTTCAGAAAGCAAGTGAGTAAGCCTGATGATCATCATAGGCATTATCTCCAATCTAATCTATTTTTTTAAAAAATCATCTCCAAAGAGCAGCACTTTACCTGATCGCCACTCTGGTTGAGAACCACAGGACGAGATGATTTTCAGATCTCTTCCAACACAAACTTCTCCTTTATGGCCTTGAAACTTTTGTCCAGCAGACTTTCACAGTCGTCTTTCTGGATTGATTGCTTGGAAGACAAGTTACACAGCACCATTACTTCTAAATTCTGTTCAGTTTGCTAATCTAAAAGGAAAAGTTGTTGTAGCAATTCTTTGAAAAAATTTAAGAACATCCCTGAGAAGAAAATTGCCAATTTCATCACTGCTCCTGCAGGATCCTGAGAGGCATGGAAAATGTCAGGCTGCCAGTGTCATCTGGCTTAAGAAGATTGTCATCTGAAGCAAAGATGGCCTCGGTCCCGGTTTGGAGGAAAAGACGGAACCCACTGATTCCTAGGAGGCCAAATCCTTTAAGTGGAAAATTTTTCAGGTTAAAGCTATCTACTTTCATTTTCACATTCAGCATTTCTCCCTACTTGTTTATTTCCCTTTGGGTTTTTAAAAAATGTACTTAGGAAATTTATAGAAAATATATTTAACTTCCATAAGGACATTGAAATTTTTGTTATAACTTTCTTTTTAAACAGTTTAACCACTTAGTATTTATTGTATTTCTTCTGGCACAAAGTCTTCAAAAACAGGATATTCTCCTTAAGTTCAATTTTAGCTATAATGTGGCAAATCACAGGCAGGCTTTTCTAATTTTTTATATGAAAGCTTTGGAATTTCCACAGCTTATGTTCCAAGCCAACAAAAATATACAGGGGGAATTTTTGAATTCAGTTGATTTACTTCACAACATTACTTCTTACAAATATAGTTCCTAATCAGGGCAGTGAACTTTTAAGTGTGATTTGGAAATGGAAAGTTTGTTCTGTGAAATCAGAAGCAAAAAGGATAAAAATAGTTTGCTTCTGACGATACCACATCCCAGGAAAAGGTAGTGCCTTCGTTATCTCCAAGGCTTTCCTGGACAGCCAAAAAAGGTCCAGGAAGACCGAAAAAAGTCCACGGTTGAGCTGAACTGTGCTAGCAGAGAGGGCACTTAAACAGGGAATCAGAAAACTTCACTTCTAGTCCTAGCTTTCCTATTACCTAGCTGTGTGTTTTTGAGGAGGTCAGTTTACCTCTCAGATCCTCAGTTTCTTCCTCCATCTAATGAAGATAAAAATACTCACGCTGAGCATTGTTAGAAGGCTCACGTGAGACAAAATATATTAAAGAATTAACAAAAATTAGAAAGCACTTTACAAATATGAGGTATCTTTATAAAATCTTTCCATAATTCAAATAACTTTTGAACATGGGAGGTTTAAATTGGATAAGGTGGTAAGACTAATTGGAACATTTTAGCTCATCAGGATATGGTGTTTCTTTCATTGGTACTTACTGGTACTGAATAAGTTAAAGAGCCCCTCTTACTGCTAGGAGTGTCATTTGCCTCAGATGTGTTAGAAAAAGTGAGGGACTTTAGCTCCAGGGAGGCCCATAACAAATTGATTACTTGGAAGTCCTAAAAGAGACTTGCTACGAACATGGTGGTTATGAAACCAGCTGAGAAAAGTATGCCTGAATCTTCTCAGGATCCAACCAAAGCAGAATCAGAATGCTTAGAATTTTGAAATGGACAATGAGGGGATTGCCGAGGTTAGTCTAGAAAGGATGGATAATGCAGAAACAAAATCTTAACATTGGAGGGCACCTTAATGGTCACCCAGTTGGATATCTCATAGAAGCAAAACTTGACCTCTATCACATTTTTAGGAGGTGTCACCCAACCTTGCTTGACAACTTACAGTGACTAGGAGTTGGTTAATTCCTAAGGAGACCCATTCCACTGCTGGATAGATTTGGCAATTAGAATGTCCTTCTTCACAGTGAACTTAATAGGGTTGTTTCTTAATACTGTGCATGTTAAGTCACTTCAGTTGTGTCTAACTCTGTGCAAACTTATAGACTGTAGCCCAGCAGGCTCCTCTGTCCATGGGATTCTCCAGGCAAGAATACTGGAGTGGATTGCCATGCCCTCCTCCAGGGGATCTTCCCCATCCAGGGGTTGAACCCACAGTTCTTACGTCTCCTGAACTGGCAGGTTCTTTACCACTAGTGCTACCTGTGAAGCCCATATTTTAATATCGTTACATGCTTTTTACCCAGCACTTTGCTATTTACATTTAAAAAGATTTCACACCATCACTTTTGATTTGATAATCATAAAAATCATGTGAACCACTTGAATTACTGTTATCCTTATTTAAGCATGTGTAAATAAAGGTGTTCCTTGGAAGAAAAGCTATGATTAACCTAAATAGCATATTAAAAAAAACAGACATTACTTTGCCTACAAAGGTCCGTGTAGTCAAAGCTATGGTTTTTCCAGTAGTGATGTATGTATGTGAGAGCTGGACCATAAAGAAAGCTGACACTGAAGAACTGATGTTTTTGAACTGCGGTGTTGGAGAAGACTCTTGTCTCTTAGACTGCAAGGAGATCCAACCAGTACATCCTAAAGGAAATGAGTCCTAAATATTCATTGGAAGGACTGATACTAAAGCTGAAGCTCCAATACTTTGGTCACCTGATGCAAAGAGGTAACTCATTAGAAGAGACACTGATGCTGGGAAAGATTGAAGGTGAGAAGAGAAGAGGAGTTGGATGGCATCACCGATTCAATGAACATGAGTTTGAGTAAGCTCTGGGAGATGGTCAAGGACAGGGAAGCCTGGCATGTTGCAGTCCATGGGGTCACAAAGAGTTGGACGTGACTGAACAACAACAACAAACAAAAACGCAGGCTTCCCTGATGCCTCAGTGGTAAACAATTCACCTGCAATGCAGGAGCTGCAAGAGACGTCGGTTCAATCTCTGGATCAGGAAGATCCCCTGAAGAAGGGCACGGCAATCCACTCCAGTATTCTTGCCCGGAGAATCCCATGGACAGAGGAGCCTGGCGGGCTATAGTCCAAAGGATTGGACAGAGTCGGACATGACAGAATCGATTTAGCATGCATGCATGCAAACAAAATTGCAGAAAGGCTAGCTATGTTTGTGCAAGGTTGCACAATTCCTAGATGGAGCAGTGGATTTGAATTCAGGACTAATGAGATCCGAGTCAAGCTCTCTTTCAAACTGTTGTTTGTTTATTCAGTATTGATTTACTTAGTCACTACTATCTACTGGTCACTATATTAAGTGCTGAGGATCTACTGGTGAATAGGACACACACACTCCTGGTCTTCCTGCAGCTAATAATCTAGCAATTACCTACCCAAAAGCTCTACTCTTAGCCTTTGATATAACACAGAGCAGCAAGTATATTCCTTCCTCTGCACATCAGCCATTCAATTATCACATGATTTTGTGTGTCTCTTATCCAAACTAAATATCCAATTCTTTCAACAACTCCTATCAGGCCAGGGATTTTGGAGTCATTTGTCAGCCTTATCACTTTTTTCTGGACACCCTGTATTTTGTCAGCCTCTCACATAAGGACTAGAACCTTGAACTGACACCTCTGCTCCCAATATGGTCTTAGAGACCATGACTTCAGACGACATGAAGGTTGAATGCTATGAGTGCACCTTGAGGTTATCAATATCTATTTTGGTTTCCCATGGCACTGTTGGCATGTGATTCACTAAAACCATCAGACAATCTTCCTATGATAACTATCAAGGCAAATCTCTTCCATATTTTACTCAAGACTTTGATGTTCACATTTATGCAGGACTTTAATGCATTCCCATTAAATTTCACTCCATCATCTGGACAAATTGTTACATCTTTTAGGATTGTCCTTATCTTGATTCTGTCATTTCTAAGGTTAGCTATCTTTCTCTTGCATTATGAATGCTAGATAATCATATGTCAATGATAAAAACAGTGCAGATGAGGCTAAATGGTTAATGATAAAAACATCTCCTAAGTTAATGATGAAAATCTTGAACTGAACAATTTCATACACAGAACACAGTAACAG
Source organism: Cervus elaphus (assembly GCF_910594005.1). Lineage (NCBI taxonomy): Eukaryota > Metazoa > Chordata > Mammalia > Artiodactyla > Cervidae > Cervus > Cervus elaphus. The sequence continues at coordinate 65,803,967 of NC_057834.1, read as the reverse complement.
TCTATCCAGTCTCAATATTTTAAGCTTATAGTTGAATTTCTATTAACTCATTCATTTTGTAAATTTTAATGAATACCTTATTCGAAGCTAGATGCGATGATGGAAAATGAAATTACCTGAGTTTTGTCAGTTTAGGAACAATCAACATGTTAAAAGGTAAAGAGCTTCACGGCCAGTGTGCTCTAGTGGAGAGGTCACAGAAGAGAACACAGTCAGCTCAACCTGGGAGGAGCAGGTAGGATCTTAAATGGCATCCAACTCAAAGATACCATAAGGGACTTTTGCTGAAACAACTATGAACTAATTCAATAGATTAGATATTTCTCCAATGTTCCAAGCCTGGAATCCTATTCAAGCTTGAAACTGAAGTTATTTGCTATGACTTGTTCCTGGTGATCCCGTTTTGGGGATCCTATTGTTCACTTTTGTTTTTACACCCCAGAAAATTGCATTGAAATTCCATAATTCCCTTTCTATCTCTTCTGAGTTAAGCCATCAACCTACATAGTTCTTATCATCTTCTTCCATGACATGAGCTTGTAAAGAACCTGTACAGTACCTGCTCATCAGCTAATTTTGCCTGAAGCTACTTTTCTGATCCTTAGCTCTTTGGCAGATGAAGTCACACTTACATGTTATTACAGTCACTAGCTGCTTCCACTTCTTTTCTCTCCTTATCCTTGAATGGGAGCCTCATCTGCACCCAAGAGGAGGTCCAGAACCTCTCCAGCCATGAGGAACAGTTATTAGTTCCAAATCTCAGTTATGGTCTTCCTCTGTCAAAAGGCACAGGGCTGTTTATTGTACACACCCCTGGGAGTCAGTGAACTTGGGATTTTTTTTTTTTTTTTTAGAAACCAGGATTTTTTCTCATGCAATAGTTACATATTATTTCTAACCTTTTGGGAGCTTCTTTTCCAAATTTTAATTTAAACTATTTATAGTTGGACTTTTTTTGGTAATCACTAAGTGTAAACCATGCATTAGACATTGGGAAGGCAGAAGTAGATACAATGATGAACAAGAACTGGTCAGGGACCATGATAGGAATTGATGATCCGATAAAGGAGAAAGACTTGCACATATATAATACAAGGAAGTGGTTGTTCCAGTTTCTTTCTGATGGGGAATCTTTTGCAAAAACTTATGTATGGGTGTGCAAGGCAAAAACAGCTATTAAAAAACATCCTTTAAGTCACTTTATTGGAGGGGAAAAAGAGCATAAAATTATTGTCCTCATCTCTCATGTAAGAAAAACAAATTATTTTTCATGTTTTTACTGTTTAAGTCTCATAGTCTAAGGGATTTACCATTTCAGAGGAATTCCATATATTTGCATTTAAGGCTCTCAATTATCCAGTGACTGAACTGAGAATTGGTAACTTTTCTAAAACAAAAGAAGAAAACTATTTCTCTTCTTTTTGTAGGATTCCTTCATTCTCTACTCAAGAAAATCATTTCAGAAACTTGATGTTTGTTGTCCAAAAACCTATTTTGTGAATGAAATGTATAAAACTCAGAAGCTATGCTGTCTCCCTTTTTAAAAATAATACATCAAAAGAAAGGATCTTTTCCTTTTCCTTCCTACATTTCCATGAGAAAATGTAGTCTCTGTTTTAGAATTGTAAATATATCTTCATAATGGAGAAAAATCAGTTCACATGACATAGTGCTTGTTTGGCCACTTCAAGGACTAGAGTGTAATTTACTATTTCTCTGACTCTTTTCTCCCCTGTTGGATTCAGAAAGCCTCACTCTGAAGCAAGCATTAGCATTTATGTATCAAGCAAGATATTCTTTTGGAACTGAAAACGAGAAAAAGTTTTAATTTTATAGACTTGGAAGTGTTTTCTTTTTCTATGATGGAGAAAGCAGTTTCAGTACTGAGTGCAACAGAAGGGGTTAATGCTGGGCTTGGCTAGGAGTCAGTTAAACTTTTTTTCTGGCTCTGCTCCAGGTTTCCCCTTGAAGGGATTTCCCTCCGCCTCTGCAACAAGACACTTTATAAAGAGCCGACTTTCTATTTCATTCCTTACCAAACCTCACTGGTTTTAGGAGCTCAAGACCCTTCCCAGGAACCTTCAGGAGGGACAGAAAGAAGCGTTTTGAAATCATTTTCTCATAAGAGCAACAACTTAAAATGTTTAGGAAGATGTTTGTGATCTTTGGAGCCTCAGATATACTTTGGATGGTGTTTGCAGTTTGTAAGTTCTTCTTGATTTGTTCCAAATGCTAGCATTCCATTTTAGCCCTGACTTTGGCTTCAGTCAGTTTTGTTATGATAGTAAAGAAAGGCAGAAGGATTTTTAAAGAGTGGGAAAACTTAATTTAACCTAATTTTTAATATACTATTGACTATTGCTATTAATTTAGACAATTATATTGTTATAGTCAGAGCAGCAAAGTTGATATTTTTTGGATTTTTGCAATGTTGCCTGAGTAATTGGATTCTATCTCTAGGAAGGTCTGTCTCTTTAGCTTCCTGAACTTGATAATGAGATCAAACTTGGCTAGTGACAAAACAACTGATAAATGGGCATCAAGGTCAGAAGTGAAAGTTCTCCTAAGTGAACATAATTTCAATACCTTCCTTTGGCAGGGACTCCAGTGCTGCCTTGCATTACTTAGAAGCAGTTTAGGAAAGAGATCAGCCAGATTTGGGTGTTATACTAGAACAGAGAAGAAGGAGTAGAATATTAAACAAACGAGTGGTAAGCTTGTTTTTCTCTTTTTGCTTTCATAGCTCAAGCTTCCCAAATCGACATATTCCCAAGTGAACCCGAAATTTTTGCTCAGATTGGTCACTCTGTTTCACTGACTTGCAGCACAGCAAGCTGTGAGTCCCCATCATTTTCTTGGAGAACTCAGATGGACAGTCCACTGAACGGGAAGGTGAGAAATGAGGGGACCACATCCATGCTGATCATGGATCCTGTTAGTTTCGGGAATGAACACCAGTACCTGTGCACAGTGATTTGCGGAGCTATAAAACTGGAGAAAGCAATCCAAGTGAAGATCTACTGTGAGTACTTCAGCTAATGTTTGATTTTCTCTCCATTTTGCTTTAAAATAAGTTTATTAAAATAATCAGTTCAGTTCAGTCACTCAGTCTTGTCCAACTCTTTGCGACCGCATGGACTGCAGCATGCCAGGCGTCCCTGTCCATCACCAACTCCTGGAGCTTGCTCAAACGCATGTTCATCGAGTCAGTGATAAAATGACAGTTTTTTCAATGATTGAAAGATAGTTCTAAGAGAAAAAAATTAAGAAGGATATTCGCGTCCAGATTCTTGGCTAGGCGACATACTGCAGCAAGAATCTAGAAGACAGCTGAATTTCCCACCAGATTAGAGACCCAGATCTTGGCTCTGCTTCCAACTCTGCCATGAATATGGTGACCATGGGTAAGGGGTAAGATTCAGCTTCTCTAGGCCTCAGTTTTCTTAGCCATAAAGTGAAGTTCTCTAAGGTTCTTTTCTTTTCATTTCTTTTAATTCTTTTCAGTTGGATTCTTACATGTTTACTTGTCCATGTGTCCAAATAATCTATGAATTCCATACTTCAGGGATTTTCTATTTATCTATTCTAAAGCAATTTGGCACTTAAAATTAGTTTAAAGATTAAGTAGGAGATCCATAATAATAATGGGCTTCAGTACAAAACCTTCCCCCTTAGATGGAAGAAAAATATCTGCAAACTTTTCACTCATTTGTCTTCAGCAGAGATAAGAGGTTTTATTTCTGTTTTTGTTTGGTGCCGTTAAGTCTTAATGCTCAACAGCTCAAACTCAAGGATATTTGGAAAATGAACTTGATTTGCCTAGTGAATGTGAATGAATAGCCTTTGTTTACTAGCCTACCAAAATGTATTCCAATCCATTCTTAAACTAGAAAAGAAAGGTAGCAAAATGAGTAAAAAAATAACCTGAAATATATCATTTGCATTCTGGTTACTGGTCTTTCCAGAAAACTGGAATTCTTGATAGTCATCTCTTCAGGAAGATATCATTTGATTATCTTTTCTAATTATGTTGCTTTTCTTTTGTTATAGTGGAGCTCAACTTGATCCAATAACCTTAACTGATTCTTCAATAATCCCATATGTTGCTAATACTTCTCAAGAAACTGTGCTTGGCTGACTGTTTTCAATTAAGCTGGTTGTACATGCAGAATTTATGTCTGTACAGCCTTCTGAGCTCCTTGAAAGGCCCCCTTATGTAAATACAGGGGAAAGTAGCCAGTTCTTGTATCACCTGACAACAAACTATATGGATTATGGGTGCATATCTTTCAGAATACAAGGGACAGAATTATGGGTGGATAAATGAAAAGTATTATTTCTTCATATAGCAAATATCTGCCAGTTCCTTTGCCTTTCCTTGCAGGAACCATATAGTTGAAGATTTAAGTAGAGAAGAGAAGTTTCTTCTGGCTTTAATTATCTTGCCTGAAGTTTTTCTCTTTTCCCCCAAAAGTGTCTGTCTTTCATTATGTTTAACAGTCCTGACTCCATTCCACATTTGATTGTAAAATTCTTGGTGGGGACCTTTGTATTCTTCTTATTTCACAGTCTTGAATCAAGCCAATGTGTTACCATTATGGCGGTTTGCAACGGAAAGCAGCCTTGCAAAGAAAGCAATGACTCACTGAGCTTGTGTGTTCCTTGGTACTAAAAATTTCAAGTGGAATAGTAAATGTTGAGTTAGACATTTTGGGAGGCAAATCTGCCTTCCATAACTTAAAGATCACACAGGTATACCTTTCCGATGGATGAATGTCTTTCAGAGACACCATTTTCAGAGGCTAAGTATTTAGAGTTGTTCTTTTCATTTCTTAGCCTATCTATCCCAATAATTATTCTTTGCCATGACATTCTAAGCCTCAGGTTCCTTACAATAAAATGAAGTATATCTGCCCTCACTAAAATAAGAGACTGTGATATAACACAATGAAAGCCCCAGTAGCAATACAGAATGAGAAAAATCTTGAGTTTAAATCCCAGCTTTACCATTACTAGTTGTGTGACCTTAGCAAAGTTATGCAAATATGTTAAATCTATGCTTTCATAATCTATGAAATGTGGTATCTATTTCTTAGGGTTGTTGTGAGTATAAAATAAAGTCATCAACGTTAAATGAATAGCACAGGGATGGGCACATAGCAATATTCAATAAACATAAGTTTCTTCTCCCTCTTTTTACAAAAGGTTGCAACATGCAACCCTTTGTACATGCAGGATCAAACTAAAGAACTCCCTAACAGGTTGTTCTGATTTTGAATGCACTCCAAACCATGAAAAACTATTTAAACAATTCATTCTGCTGTATTAAGATTGTATTCACAAAAATATTAGACTCAGATTACATTGATTTAAATCAGTAAGGGACTTTATACAATATGAACAAAAAATCCACATGCTTGTACTCTTTTGACCTTTGCAGCTTTCTCTAAGGATCCAGAGATTCATTTCAGTAGCCCCCCAGAGGTTGGGAAGCAAGTCACAGTCACGTGCTCGGTGCCTGATGTTTACCCATTTGAAAGGCTGGAGATAGAGTTGTTCAAAGGGAACCGTTCCATGAAAATACAGGATTTTCTGGAGCCTTCAGAAGAAAAGGCCCAGGAAACAAAGAGCTTGGAAGTGACCTTCTCGCCTACTGATGAGGATATTGGGAAAGCTCTTGTTTGTCAAGCTACATTACACATTTATGATGATGATTCTCCACCCAAAGTAAGGAAAACTACCAAACAACTGGAAGTCTACAGTAAGTACTTGTGTCTGTCTATGGGAATCTACTCTTGGATGCACACAGCGATAAACCGAGCAGCTACAGTCAAGAAGAAACAAGTTTGTAGTTTTTATATCATTTTGATTCACTGAGAGCATAATTCTTGTCAACTGCATAATTCAAAAAAAAGCACACCCAATTAGGGTTGAGAAAAGTTGAGCTTAAGTTCTGTCTCCATTAACTGTGAATTAGAGTCACTTAATTTCTCAGTCTAGCAAAGGAGAATAATGATAATACCACCTGATTGGGGAGCTTCCCTGGTGGCTCAATCAGTAAAGAATCTGCCTGCAATGCCGGAGACCAGGGTTCTATCCCTGGATTGGGAAGATCCCTTGGAGAAGTGAATGGCAATCCACTCCAGTACTCTTGCCTATTAAATCCCATGGACTGAGGAGCCCCGCGGCTATAGCCCAGAGGGGTCACAAGAGTCGAAAAGACTTGGTGACTAAATCACCACCATCTGATTAGGTAGTGGGAAATAATAGGCTCAAGTGATAAAATGTTTTAAATTATGTTTTGTAAACTCTTATATCATGCCTTGAAATATCAAGGTATAGAAGTTTTACAAGCAGCACTTAGTCTGTGTGTGAGCGTATGTGTGTGTGCATACCTGGATACGTGTGCATGGGGTGGGAGAGAGGAGATGAGATTTGATTGTCTCCATTCTCTCGGAGATGGCTGGGGGAGTTGAGGCAGTCTTGTAATCCCAAAGTGTGTGTAGGAGTGATCACTGTGCTCTGTTCTAGATTAAAATGCCCTGGTCTTCTCTAGACACCATAGTTAAAAGGAGCATTGCCTTCTACAATGTGTCTAGCTGAGACAGAATGAGATGGAAAGGATTTTATCAATGTTTTGAGAAGAATAGTCAGAAATAGGAGATATTTTTCCTAGGAACATAAAACTTGGAAATGAGAGCTATAATTATCTGAATGGCTGTCATGTAGAAGTGAAATTTGGATTATTCTTTAGCAATAGAGGACTGAACTATGACCGGTGTATAGAAGTTAGTTACAAAGAGAAAGATTTCAGCTCAATAGAGGGAAAATGTTCTAATAATCAGAGCTATCCAAAAATCAAATGGACAATATTTACTATAAGGCAGTGGATTGCCTTGTACACTGGAAGTGTTGAAGCTGACTTGCATGAACATTTGGCAAGGAAGCTGAGCTAGAATTTGTACCTTACCTGGGAGGTTGAACCACATAATTCTAAGGGTTTTTCTTAATTTCTGAGTATCTATGGCCACCTGAAAACACCAACATCAAAAAAAAATAACTCCATCAAATCAGTCAGAAACTGGACTGACTAATTTTTATGACTCAGCAATTCTTTATGCTAGTTTGGCAGAGTATGTCCAATTGAGAAAGCTGTAAATACAGTCTATGAGAGAAACACAGTAGCCCTGTGGGACCATTATGATGCTTAGCAATGACTAATTCTGTGCTCTGCCTTCTCAGTCTCACCCAAAGACACAGCTATATCTGTGGATCCATCCACAAGGCTGCAGGAAGGCGACTCTGTGACAATGACATGTACCAGTGCAGGTCTACCAGCTCCCCGGATTCTCTGGAGCAAGAAATTAGACAATGGGAATCTACAGCTCCTTTCTGAGAATGCAACTCTCACTTTGATTTCTATGAGGGCAGAAGATTCTGGGATTTATGTGTGTGAAGGAGATAACCCTGTTGGGAAAGACAGAAAAGAGGTGGAATTAATTGTTCAAGGTAAGCAAAATGTGAAAAAGGTGCTGTCATTGCGATTTAAGCAATAGTGAAAAAGCTTCAATGTCAGAATTACTTCATTAAGTTTTATTAATGATCCATCTGACTGTTACGTACTTTAGCACAATTATATACTCATCTTACTCTTGCTTCTTGGAAATCTTTCCTGCCAGAGCTTCCATGGCTCTGCTGTTTTGGTTCTTTTTCATTGCTCATCATTCTTCCATGGTCTCATCCCTCTTCTTTCTGCCCCTTGAGGGCTTCCCTGGTGACCAAGATGGTAAAGAATCCGCCTGCAATGCAGGAGACCCGAGTTTGATCCCTGGATTGGGAAAATCCCCTGAAAAAGAGAATGGCTATCCACTCCAGTATTCTTGCCTGGAGAATTCCATGGACAGAGGAGTCTGGTGGCTATAGTCCATGGAGTTTGAAAGAGTCAGACACGACTAACACTCACATTTTTCTATCTCAGAGTTGCTTTTCCAGGAGCCGTGAGTTTACAGGGTAACACATGCAGCAACTGTGAAGAACAACCTGAGACTGTTCACAGGCAGGAAGTATCTCCTTAAATTCTCCATTCTCACACTAGTATATAAGGAATTCAGAAACAGTGCTTATTGTTCTGAATGAAATTTCTCTTCAAAAATCTGATAGCACATCAGCTTGTTATGGTAATTTGAGGAAAGCATTCTTTGGAAGATACCATAATGTCCCTATTAGACCAATCAGACTGAAAAAAATCTTCTGGCACAGATGAGAACCCTTCAAAATGTAGTGCCTTTGGATCATGTATATGCTGAGCTTTCTTTCTTCCGCCTCCAGCCGGCTATTTATAAGGGCAAGTTTTCTGTGGAGTCTCATCTGTCACTTAGAGAGGTGCTCAAGGATTCCCACTTTCGCTGGGGGAATAGAGTCAAGATTTGAAATTCCTTTTCTTCTGGGACAGTAGTCATCCCAAAGCAGCCAGGGTGCCCCATGGGGATAGCATTGGCAGCCAAAGAGATTTCCTAGATATATGAGACTTAGGAGTTTGACCCAGCATTTCAGTTTTCAGTCCCTGAATTTATTGTATTTTTACATTGTGTTAAACAAGTTTAAGAGGTGGCTTGCATACCACTTTAAAGCTTAAATTTTGACTTTGTTTTCAGTGTGATTCTGTGTGACTTTCAATGGTACAACTTTATTCTGTTGGTATAGAAGCTCTAAGTACTGGTCCATTACGGGTACTGCTTCTAATCAGAAGGCATATTCATATAGCTTTTTTTCGGTACTTTTCTTAGATTTTATTTCCACATGAGGATGTTTTGATTTAGTTGTTCAAGTTAAAAGCTGGGATCTTAAATCACCTGGCTCCAAGTCCTAATTTTGCCGCTTGCAAGCTGGGTGAAATTATCATTTTTCCTCAAGAAGAAAGGGGAGGAGGAGGGAGAGGAGGAAGGGACGGAAAATAAGGAAAAGTAGAAACAGAAAATGAGAGTCAAGGAGAAGAAGTAATGATACCAGATCATTAAGCTGTGTGGATTAAATGAGATAATATTAATATATGTAAAGTGGTTTAAATAGTGCCTGATAAACTGGAACCTCATATTTTTGAGCTGTTCTTCCACATTTATAGGAATTTGATAAATACATTTGAGTGGAGAATGAATTTTTGTTGGGAAAATATGCCAATCTCCATCTACAAGTTTTTATCCTTGTTCAATCTGTTTAATGAATGAATCACAGTGTCTTGTGGGTTTGTTCTTGAAAGATGTGGTTCCCTTCCTGATAGTCTCAAAGTGGAAAGGAGTAATATATTCTTGGCACAGATGTTAACTGAAAAGAGTTCAGAAAAAATACAGTGTATTAAACTTTGGTGAAAGAAAAATATTTTATTTTATTTTATTTTTTTGTTCTTTTCTCCCCTCACCCCAGAGAAAAACTTTACTGTTGAGATCTTGCCTGGACCCCAGATTGCTGCTCAGATTGGAGACTCAGTCGTGTTGACCTGTGATGTCAGGGACTGCGATTCCCCATCTTTCTCTTGGAGAACCCAGATAGACAGCCCTCTGAAAGGGGAGGTGAGGAGCGAGGGCTCCAAGTCCACGTTGACACTGAGCCCTGTGAGTCCTGAGAACGAACATTTCTACCTGTGCACTGTGATGTGTGGGCAAAAGAAACTGGAAAAAAGAATCCAGGTGAAGCCTTACTGTAAGTGGTTTTCAGAATTGTTTACTGTTTTGTTGTTGTTGTTGTTCCCAGTTCCATTGGAAGAAGCAGAATGGAAATCTGTGATACCCAACAAGATCTTTGTGTTTAGGAAGGGAATTTAGCATTGGGAATGGTTCCTAAATCTCCAAACCAGAGTTTTTGATGCAGCTTAATTGCCCTAAATCTTAAGTATATATTATGTATAAACCAAGCATCCCCAATCCTTAGTTTCTGTCATGTGGATACTCTCTCATCATGGACTTGAACAAACTTCATACTCCCTGTTTTCTACCCTACTCTGGTGGAAATATGATGTATATGGTGTATACAGAGATGGTTGTGTGTAAAGAGTAGTGTCAGTGCCCATTCAGATCATCGGGTGGGATGACTGTTGCCCAGTTATTCAAATTGCGGGTGAGGCCCGAACCTCCAGATTTGAAGGCACATTTGAAAGCTGATTGGCAGGATGGAGACATGAGGCAATGGGGAGCAGGAGAAAACTGGGAAGTTAGAATGATCACCAGGGACGGTCAGTGCAGCAGCTCAGGTGAAAAGAAGCACCAGGAGACTGCACTAGATTTGAGTATTGATTTATACCACATACGTATACTACATTCTTCTTGCTAGTCTTGTCACCTTAACAAAAATCCTGAATAGCTTCAATCTCTATGAATTGCCATTGCTGGAGTTACTCGGCTTGTAATGAATGAGGGACAAGATGTGCAAAGTGATCAGAAAGTTCCCTGGTGATTCAGATGGTAAAGAATCCGCCTACAATGCAGGAGATGCGAGTTGGATCCCTGGGTCAGGAAGATTCTCTGGAGGAGGAAATGGCAACCCACTCCAGTATTCTTGTCATGAACAGAGGAGCCTGGGGGTCCACATAGTCCATGGGGTTGCATAGAGTCAGACACAACTGAATGATTAAGCACAGCACACAGCCCGTACATTCTGCCTTGTTTTTATTCAGCAGAATTCAAGAGAACAATTGTGGACACGTTCCTCCAGAAATCCTGCCCAAACTTGTGTTACCCCTCAGGATTTTGTTCAAAATGAGTTAGAGCATGTCCAGGAAGATATCTGAATCTCTCCAAAGAAGCAATATGATTGCTTTACTATGTTACCAAGAGTCCAGGAGCTGCTGAATCAGGCATATTCCCAACAGCAACGAGAACCAGCAGTGAAGCCTACAGTCATGTAGGAACATTAGAGAACCTATCACTTTGATGACATTTTGCTTAAGGAGAAAGAAATAATTCAGCATTGCTCTTGCTCTTCATAAAAATTCTAATCTCATTTTTATTGATTTGTTTATCAGATATATTATCAACATTATTTAGAATCTAAATCTCTTATAGTTTTTTCTGAACTACAAGTATTATCCAAGGAACACTTAAAGCTATCTGCCTAAATTTGGCTGTTGGAAATAAAAATGTCTAAACTGCATGGCTCTGTGAAACCAAGCCTGGGCTCTAAATCAAAGAAATAAGAATTCTGATTTCAGCTGGGTGACTTACTAGATATGTTGTCAAATGGCAGACTCTTAGCCTTTATAAGTTTTATAAGTCTCCCTAGCTATCAAATACATTCTCTGGACATTTTTCTGGCTTTAAAATAAGTTGACACCCATTAGATTAGGCTGCTTTGAAGCAGAGATAATGAATATTAAGGGACTAGCACACAGTAATCATCTATTATATCACAAAAAATAATACAATGCTTAGAATATATATTTACTAAATAAGTTGGTAGAAGCTGATGTGTCCTTTGAAAAGACTAGTCCGTAGCTGTCAACAAGACTGTATCATTAAGGAGAGAAGAGTGAGAAGTATATTTATTTCTTGATGATTTGATGTGCTAGGTATTTTTTGTTTCCAGCATTATTTATATTTGATATCATAAATGTTTATATTTAATGTTGTGATGCATCTATTAGTAATCATTTTATTTCAGGTGAATTAAAGCCTTCATTTTGAGGCCTTTGCATTTAATAAAGATTAGCTCTGCTTTTCTTCTAGTGTCACATATAAACCTCATATTTTGCTTGATATTTGCAGCCTTCTCTAGTGATCCAGAAATTGAAATGAGTGGTCCATTAGTGAGTGGAAACCCAGTCACTGTAAGCTGCAAGGTTCCTAATGTATATCCTTTTGACCGGCTGGAGATTGAATTGTTAAAAGGAGAGAGTATTATGATGAATAAAATCTTCTCAAAAGATGTAAGTAAGAAAGCCCTAGAGACCAAGAGTTTGGAAAAGACCTTCATCCCCACCACTGAAGATACTGGAAATGTTCTTGTTTGTCTGGCTCGGTTATCAATTGATGAAATGGAATTTGAACCCAAACAAAGGCAGAGAACACAAACACTTTATGTTAATGGTAAGTACATGTGTGATGTATTCACAATAGATTATGATTTTTTTTATCATGTTTGCCAGGTAATAGTTAGCATGAGGTTCATAGTTGAAACAATTGTGAAAAAATAAATGAAAAGAAACTACAAAATATTGATTTTTTTTTTTAAACACCTCTGAGCTTAAAGCAACCATTTATTTGCTTATGATTCTAAGCTGGCACTTTGAGAAGAGGTCAAATGGGTAGTATGTTCAATATGGTATTAGATGAGCTTACACATTCATTCAGTCAGTTAGAAGGTCAGTGGGGGGTTGGTCCTAGGTAGCTTCACTCACACATCTGGGCCTTTGCTGGGGTTGTCTGGACCTTCCTTTCTCCATGTGGTGTCTCTCAGGGAAGGTAGCATAGATTTAGTCACCAGAATGCAGTGTTTCAAGAGAGTGATAATGAAGGTGGCCTCTTGCAGTCTAGGCTTGGAAGTCCTACGGTGTTACTTCTTCCAGGGTATATTGGTCAAAGTTAATCACAAGGGGAGCCTAGATTCAAGAGGTAGAAAAATAGAGTCCACCTTTTCATAGGTGGTTTACATGGTTCGTGGTCATGTTTAATGTATCTTAAATGTCAATACACAATATCATTGACCATCCAGTCTTTGATAGCAAGAGAGTAAATATCCATGATGCATCCATGTTCTCCTCTATCATTCTGTATTGGGCTTCCCTGGTGGCTCAGTGGTAAAGAGCCGATGCAGGAGACGCAAGTTGGATCCTAGGGTGGGGAAGATCCCCTGAGGAGGAAATGGCAACCCACTCCAGTATTCTTGCCTGGGAAATCCCACGGACATAGGAGCCTGGAAGGCTACAGTCCATGGGTTCACAAAGAAGCAGACATGACTTAGGGATTAAACAATAGCAACAACAATTAGTCTGTATCTGCTATAGTAAATGGGGGCAGAAAACTCCTTTGGTAAAGTTATCAAGATACAAATTGTTCTAATCCACTAAACTCATAGCCAAGTTTTATAACATTAGTAAAACTCTTTGGCAGGGTGTAACCAGCCAAGCTAACAAGTGTGTTTTACCTTTTCAGTTGCTCCCAGGGATACAACCATTTTGGTCAGTCCCTCCTCCATCCTGGAGGAAGGTAGTTCTGTGAATATGACATGTGCTAGCGATGGCCTTCCAGCTCCCAAAATCCTGTGGCACAGGCAGTTAAGTAATGGGGATCTACAGCCTATTTCTGAGAATGCAACTCTCACCTTCACGTCTACAAAAATGGAAGATTCTGGTATTTATGTCTGTGAAGGCATTAACCAGGCTGGAAGAAGCAGAAAAGAAGTCGAATTAATTATCCAAGGTGAGCTAAAGTGATTAAATGAGTTATTGGTGCTAGTCTTATTTTGGTTGTGTTACTGGTTTTGAACAAAGTCCTTCTGGAAATAAGATTTTCTAAAATAAAAAGTAGTGAGCCTTTTGAAGAGCTCATGATATTTCCTCTGCATAGAAAGCTCCTGGAAGAGTTATCCCCATGAACCATTCCAAGTCACTTATCCTAAAATTCTTTCAACCTCAAGTGGAAGGCTATCTCCAGGAACTGTGCCAAAAGTTCCAGTTATACTTTCGAGGCATTGATTATGGTGTTGAAAAAAAGGATAGACAGATGTATATACATATTTTGGAATTACTTAGGGCCCAGGTGGCTCTAGTGGTAAAGAACCTGCCTGACAATGTGGGTTAAATGTAAGAGACGTGGGTTGGATCCCTGGATCTGGAAGATCCCCTGGAGGAGGGCACGGCAACCCACTCCAGTGTTCTTGTCTGGAGAATCCCATGGACAGAAGAGCAAAGCAAGCTATGTTCCATAGGGTCGCAAAGAGTTGGACATGACTGAAACAACTTAGCACCTAGCATACAGATCACCTTATCTGACTGGATAAATTCCTCATGGTAATCTCATAAACTGACTGCTAGGGTTTGCTTAGAAGCCTAAGAAGGCTCTTAAATCTTTTATAAATTCAGAGATTGAGTAGCACTTACCTTGCCCTCTGGTTCGTCAATAAAATGGCATCAAATTACCAGGATGGATTAAGTTAGGTGATCCAGACCCATTCTTTCCAGGATGGAGAAGCAAAACTGAGGACAAAATAATTTCTAGTTGACAGGTTGAAGCTCTAGGCAGTTTTGGGCAAAGTCACGAAGTAGTCAATTTGGATTTCCCTCATACCTTCCCTTTTGGGGTTTGAGGTCCTCTTCTTCACTAAGGCTGTCAGTTCCTTTCTTATCCCTTGGTATTATTTCCACTAAGGTGTTAGTGACTGTCTTGTTACCATTATAATAATAATTTGTATTTTAAAGGAAAGGAAGAAACTTGGAGGAGCAATTCACTGCCTTGAAGAAGGCCCTTAGACTGTAGTTTTGGTTGAAGACAGAGTATCAAGTTGCAAAACAGATAATCTTAATGGGAACCTCACAAAACAGTGATGTGTTACCTCCCTCCACAGGTTGCATATTAACAGAAGTGTTGTATGTCAGGCACTTAGCTCAGGATAACAACTGGTGTTAAGGATTGTAAGAGCCATCACTGCAGAGCTTAACTTTTTGATCTGGAATGATCTAGCTCAAAACTCAGAATCCTGCAAAGGCTTTTACACTTAAAGAAATATCTGCACAACTGTGTGACAAAAAAAAATTATTTTTCAGATTTGAAATCTATGACTGTTTTAAAACAGCTATTTGTTGGCTAAGCTGGGTAAGAATTACATTAAGGCAGCAGTTCCCAACCCTTTTGGCACCAGGGACTGATTTCATGGAACACAATGTTTCCATGGATGGGAGAGGGGGCTGGTTTTGGGGAGATTCAAGTGTAGTAGGGTTCATTCTTCTGTGAGAATCTAATGTCACCCCTGATCTGACAGGAGGTGGAGCTCAGGCGGTAATTCAAGCAATGGGTTGTTGTTCAGTCTCACAGTCATGTTCGACTCTGTGACCCAATGGACTGCAGCACGCCAGGCTTCCCTGTCCTTGAGCTTGCTCAAGCTCATGTCCATTGAGTCAGTGATGCCATCCAACCATCTCTTCCTCTGTCCTCCCCTTCTCCTCCTGCCTTCAATCTTTCCCAGCATCAGGGCCTTTTCTAATGAGTTGGCTCTTTGCATCACGAGACCAAAGTATTGGAGCTTCAGCTTCAGCATCAGTCCTTCCAATGAATATTCAGGACTGATATCCTTTAGGATGGACTGGTTGGATCTCCTTGCAGTCCAAGGGACTTTCAAGAGTCTTCTCCAACACCATAGTTCAAAAGCATCAATTCTTCAGCGTTCAGCTTTCTTTATAGTCCAACTCTCATATCCATACATGACTACTGGAAAACCATAGCTTTGACTATATATATGGACCTTTGTTGGCAAAGTAACATCTCTGCTTTTAATATGCTGTCTAGTTTGGTCATAGCTTTCCTTCCAAGGAGTGTCTTTTAACTTCATGGCTGCAGTCACCATCTGCAGTGATTTTGGAACCCCGAAAATAAAGTCTGTCACTGTTTCCATTGTTTCCCCATCTATTTGCCATGAAGTGGTGGGACCGGGTGCCACAATCTTCATTTTTGAATATTGAGTTTTAAGCCAGCTTTTCACCCTACTCTTTCACCTTCATCAAGTGGCTCTTTAGTTCTTCACTTTCTACCATAAGAGTGGTGTTATTTGCATATGAGATTATTGATATTTCTCCCGGCAATCTTATTCCAGCTTGTGCTTCATTTAGTCTGGCATTTTGCATGATGTATTCTGTATATAAGTTAAATAAGCAGGGTGACAATATAACCTGCTTGAAGTCCTCTTTTCCTGATATGGAACCAGTCTGTTGTTCCATATCCAGTTCTAACTGCTGCTTCAGGTTTCTCAAGAGGCAGGTAAGATGGTCTGGTATTCCCATCTCTTTAAGAATTTTCCATAGCTTGTTGTGATCCACACAGTCAAAGACTTTAGCATTGTCAAAAAGCAGAAGTAGATGTTTTTCTGGAATTCTCTTTCTTTTTCTATGATCCAACGGATGTTGGCAGTTGGATCTCTGGTTCCTCTGCCTTTTCTAAATCCAGCTTGAACATCTGGAAGTTCACGGTTCACGTACGTTGAAGCCCGTCTTGGAGAATTTTGAGCATTACTTTGCTAGCCTATGAAATGAGTGCAATTGGGCAATCCTTTGAGCATTCTTTGGCATTGCCTTTCTTTGGGACTGGAGTGAAAACTGACCTTTTACAGTCCTGTGGCCACTGCTGAGTTTTCTAAACTTGCTGGCATATTGAATGCAGCAGTTTCATAGCATCATCTTTTAGGATTTGAAATAGCCCAACTGGAATTCCATCACCTCCACTAGCTTTGTTCATAGTGATGCTTCCTAAGGCCCACTTGACTTTGAACTCTAAGATGTCTGGCTCTAGGTGAATGATCACATCATTGTGGTTATCTGGGTTTTTTGTATAATTCTTCCGTGTATTCTTGTCACCTCACTTCTTGAGCAATGGGTAGGGTCTGTAAATACAGAAGAAGCTTGATAACTATTTGTTCACCTCCTGCTGTGTGACTGGGTTCTCAGCAGGCCACAGACCCATGGCCTGGTGGTTGGGGACCCTTGTATTTAGGAGCATGAGAGAAACATAAGATGTCTTCTTTCATTAAAACACGATCATTTTACAAGAATCCAAAAAATGCTTGACCTCTCTAATTGCCTCTATAAATAGTTAATGCAAACAGTAAGCACAAGTACTATCTTGACAGCTATTACTACTGTCATTAAATTAATATGGAATTTGTTTATATTTCATTCAATCAGTGGTGGTTTAGTTGCTAAGTCATGGACGACTCTTGCGATCCTGTGAACTGTAGCCCACTGGTCTCCTCTGTCTGTTCAATGACGATTGAATGTCAGTCAATCAGAGGTATCTTTAAATTCTTTCCACAGTTGCTCCAAAAGATATACAACTTACAGCTTTTCCCTCTGAGAGTGTCAAGGAAGGAGACACTGTCATTATCTCCTGTACATGTGGAAATGTTCCCCCAACTTTGATAATTCTGAAGAAAAAAGCAGAGACTGGCTACACAGTGCTACAGTCTACAGATGGTGCATATACCATTCACAGGGCTCAGTTAGAGGATGCGGGAGTATACCAATGTGAATCCAAAAATGAAGTTGGCTCACAGCTAAGAAGCCTAACACTTGATGTTAAAGGTTAGTTTATTTCTTTGTTATTTTTGTTTCTTGTTATTTTTATAACAAGCTTGGTGGATTGTAAAAAATTTCAAGGGTTAGATGAATGAGTTGGCAAAATGGAACTGAATTCCATGTTGACTTAGGTTATTTCTTAGTGTTTCCTAAAATAATCATGTACAGGTGCTCTGTCCTAAGGAGTTTAGCCAGGATGTTGACTTTTTATCATAAGTCAGTGTAGAATTCCCATTTGCTTTTTGAGACGTTGACAATTCATCATTTGTCTCTGAGGTCTTGCATTTCTTACGTGTTTAAATCCATTTTCAAAACCTTTCCTTGGGAGTTATTAGGAAACGAAGAAGTAGAATTGGTTCATGGAAAAAGCAAGTTTCTATCCAGGCCCTTTTCCTTCCTACCTGAAGAGAGGGCCACTCTCTGAACACAAAGTGACTGCATATTTTCTGGGATTGACTCTTTACAGGATAATAATTGAGAATAGTGATCTTAATGTTGAACAGCATAACGAGTCTCTAGACTGCAGAACTGCTTCCTTAGATATCCAAGATCCTTATTCATCCTGCTGTATTCTAATGGAAAAAGGAAGGGAGGCGGCAATGGCCTCAGCAGAGGAATTTCAGGGGCCTCTTAATCTTCTAACCCTGCTAATCCTACTGTGAACACACTGTATGATATGTTGATCTTATCAGTGGGAATAGAATCTGTCAGCTTTTACTACTCAATCTTCCACTCCTTGAGTGCTAACGAGCCCCCTTTGTGTACTGGAAGCCAAACTTGAAATAAACATGATTGTAAACAAATACCAACTATTAAGAGCCTCTGGCACTGAGCTCCCAGATATAGCAACTACTTATCAATGTAAACAAAATTTACACCTGGGTCAGAAAATGACTTAAAATTTTACTCATCTGGCCAAATCTCTCAAGATTTCATGCTTTACCATAGGTTTTCTGTCTTCACAGTACCTCCTTGAAACAATATCAATATATCCATCTAGAAATGTTAAAGAAGGGGAAAATATCACTATTACATGTAAAACTTTTAGTCATCCACATGCAGTGATCATTCTGAAAAGAGTTGATCTGGCCAATGAAGTTACTATGTGTTCAAAGAATGGGACATTTACCTTGTATCATGTCACTCAAAATGATACAGGGGTGTATGTAATCAGTGCTTCCAATGAGGTTGGGGACATTTCTGGAGAGATTGAGATCTCCATTATGAGTACATTGAAATTCACCTATTCCTATTTAATCCCTCTTGGCTCCAGACCACCTTTAATTAAGCCTGGTTCCAGAAACTTGCACTCCTAACATTTTTATAATTTTTTCTGTGCTTAATGTTTCTCTTTTAAAGACATAGCAAAGCTTCTTCTCCACTTTTTAACTCTTTCTCACACATTGCTGTCTTTTCTAATTGCTTTATTAAGTTAGTAAATTTATTTATTTGCTATTTTTTCACTCATTACTTAAATGAACAATTGAAGTATATTATAGGCACTCAGCTAGAACCCCCAAACTAATTATGGTTTCAAAGAACTATAAATGAACGGAAACAAAAATTTGTCATTTTCCTGGAAATTTTTATCTAGTCAACCTTTGCATTTAGCTGATATTTTAAACTATTTTTTGTTTGTTTTGTTTTAAAAATACATTTGCTCAAATGTAGTCCAATGATAGAAATGGTTGGAAGTCTTTAAGAATTTCAGTGTTACAGCTAATAGAAAATTGTATTTGAAGGTTGCCCTGGTAACCAACTCATTGGCAAAATTTTACCATAGATGCTTGAGGGGGAAACCAAAGGGAGAAGATAATACACTATTTATTAAATTGAAAAGAAAACAATAGGATCAAAAATACTGTTGCAGGAAGGGAGACCCCTTCCAGGGCCTGAAACTGGGCTCTTGTCTAACACTCGGAAATGAATTGTCCGAGGAGACACATGCTGACAAAGCAAGAGATTTTATTGGGAAGGGCACCCGGGCGGAGAGCAGGAGGGTAAGGGAACCCAGGAGAACTGCTCTGCCGCGTGGCTCGCAGTCTTGGGATTTATGGTGATGGGATTAGTTTCTGGGTGGTCTTTGGCCAATCATTCTAATTCAGAGTCTTTCCTGGTGGCACACGCATCGCTCAGCCAAGATGGATGCTAGTGAGAGGGATTCTGGGAAGTGGACGGAGAGGCAGTGTCTCCTTTTGACCTTTCCAGAACTCTTCCCATTGGTGGTGGCTTATTAGTTCCGTATTCCTTATCAGGATCTCCTGTCATAAAACAACTCATGCAAATGGTTACTATGGTGCCTGGCCAGGGTGGGCAGTTTCAATCAGTGTGCTTCCCCTAACAATACCATTACTTACCATGTCATCAATATTGATGCCTAACTATAATTTTGATAATGAATATCCCATTAAATTAGGACTCATACTCTGACTAGTTCTACTCTAGCAAGGGAAAGTAGAAAAATAAGACAGTTATCATTATATTTGTGGTGATATATTTTTTACTTCAATAATTCAAAAATGGGCTTCCCTTCATCTAATGATTCTTTTCTTCTTGGTTGACCTCCAGTGATTAGAAACCCCTAGAAGTAAAGTAATGACTTCCAAGGCCAAATCACTCATTTTTTCCAGGACTGAAAAAACGTAGTATTTGTGAGGTCATACTGTGCTATGCAAATATAAATGTAAATAGAGATGATTCTCCAGTAAATACCATGATGTCTTCTTCAGATGTTCTTATAAGGTTAAAGTGTTAAATAATACTGTAGCTGTCAGATGATTTTTGGTAGAGTAGAAAGAGTACTAAATTTCAAGTTTTGGGATACTATTACTTTATGTACTCAATTTATAACTAAATGACAAAATGATAGGATGTAGAAAGAAAAATATTTATTACTATTCAAAAAATATTTATTGGAAAAAAAAAATTTACTGGGTGCAAGCTACTCCAAGCAGTGAGCCAGTTACTGGCTATACAGTGATGGATCAAAAAGAAACTAGGTTGTTTCCTCATGTAATTCACAGTCTGAAGGAGGAAACCAAAATTAACAGATAATCAAAGAAACGTTTAACTATAAGCTGTAATGAGAACTATGGAGGGAAAATGTAGTGGTTATAAAAGTATATTAGGGAAAAAAATTATATTAAGTTTCCTAATTTAGGCTGGAGGAAATGCAGGTCAGAGGATGCCTCTCTGTTTAAGTAACACTTAAGCTAAAATATCAGATCAGTTCAGTTCAGTTGCTCAATCGTGTCCTACTCTTTGTAACCCTATAGACTGTAGCACACCAGGCTTCCCTGTCTATCACCAACTCCCGGAGCTTACTCAAACTCATGTCCTTTGAGGCGGTGATGCCATCCAACGATCTTATTTTCTGTCATCCCCTTCTCTTCCTGCCTTCAATCTTTCCTAGCATCGGAGTCTTTCCCAATGAGTCAGCTCTCCACATCAGGTGGTCAAAGTATTGGAGTTTCAGCTTCAACATCAGTTCTTCCAATGAACACCCAGGACTGATCTCATTTAGGATGGACTGGTTGGATCTAGCCAAGGGACTCTCAAGAGTCTTCTCCAACACCACAGTTCAAAAGCATCAATTCTTTGATGCTCAGCTTTCTTTATAGTCCAACTCTCACATCCATACCTGACCACTGGGAAAACCATAGCTTTGACCATGTGGACCTTTGTTGGCAAAGTAATGCCTCTGTTTTTTAATTTGCTGTCTAGGTTGGTCATAACTTTTCTTCCAAGGAGCAAGTGTCTTTTAATTTCATGGCTTCAATCACCATCTGCAGTGATTTTGGAGCCTAAAAAAATAAAGTCTGCCACTGTTTCCCCAACTATTTTCCATGAAGCGATGGGACCAGATGCCATGATCTTAGCTTCCTGAATGTTGAGTTTTAAGCCAACTTTTTCACTCTCCTCTTTCACTTTCATCAAGAGGCTCTTTAGTTCTTCTTTGCTTTCCACCATAAGGGTGGTGTCATATGCGTGTCTGAGGTTATTGATATTTCTCCCACCAATCATGATTGCAGCAGCTTGTGCTTCATCCAGCCCAGCATTTCGCATGATGTACTTTGCATATAAGTTAAATGAGCAGGGTGACAATATACAGCCTTGACATACTCCTTTCCTGATTTTGAACCAGTTTGTTGTTCCAGGTCCAGTTCTGACTGTTGCTTCTTGACCTACATACAAATTTCTCAAGAGGCAGGTCAGGTGGTCTGGTATTCCCATCTCTTTCAGAATTTTCCATAGTTTGTTGCAATCCACACAGTCAAAGGCTTTGGCATAGTCAATAAAGCAGAAGTAGATGTTTTTCTGGAACTCTCTTGCTTTTTCAATAATCCAGCGGATGTTGGCAATTTGATCTCTGTTTCCTATGCCTTTTCTAAACCCAGCTTGAATATCTGGAAGTTCACAGTTCATATATGTTGAAGCCTGGATTGGAAAACTTTGAGCATTGCTTTGTTAGCGTGTGATGAGTCCAAGTGTGCAGTAGTTTGAGCATTCTTTGACATTGCCTTTCTTTGGAATTGGAATGAAAACTGACCTTTTCCAGTCCTGTGGCCACTGCTGAGTTTTCTAAATTTGCTGGCATATTGAATGCAGCACTTTCACAGCATCATCTTTTAGGATTTGAAAGAGCTCAACTGGAATTCCCTCACCTCCACTAGCTTTGTTCTTAGTGATGCTTCCTAAGGCCCACTTGATGTCTGGCTCTAGGTGAGTGATCATACTGTCATGATTATCTGGATCATGAAGATCTTTTTGTGCAGTTCTTATTTGTATTCTTGCCACCTCTTCTTAATATCTTCTGCTTCTGTTCAGTCCATACCATTTCTGTCCTTTATCGAGCCCATCTTTGCATGAAATAATCCCTGGTATTTCTGATTTTCTTGAAGAGATCTCTAGTCTTTCCCATTCTGTTGTTTTCCTCTATTTCTTTGCAATGATCACTGAGGAAGGCTTTTTTATCTCTCCTTGCTATTCTTTGGAACTCTGCATCCAAATGGGTATATCTTTCCTTTTCTCCTTTGCCTTTAGCTTCTCTTCTTTTCTCAGCTATTTGTAAGGCCTCCTCAGACAACTATTTTGCCTCTTTGCATTTCTTTTTCTTGAGAATGGTCTTGATCCCTGCCTCCTGTACAAAGTCATGAACCTCTGTCCATAGTTCTTCAGGCACTTGATCTATCAGATCTAATCCCTTGAATCTATTTCTCACTTCCACTGTATAATCATAAGGGATTTGATTTAGGTCATACCTGAATGGTCTAGTGGTTTTCCCTACTTTCTGCAATTTAAGTCTGAATTTGGCAATAAGCAGTTCATGATCTGAGCCACAGTCAGCTCCCGGTCTTGTTTTTGCTGACTGTATAGAGCTTCTCCATCTTTGGCTGCAAAGAATATAATCAACCTGATTTTGGTATTGACCATCTGGTGATGTCCATGTGTAGAGTCTTCTCTTGTGTTGTTGGAAGAGGGTGTTTGCTATGACCAGTGTGTTCCTTTGGCAGAACTTTATTAGCCTTTGCCCTGCTTCATTCCTTACTCCAAGGCCAAATTTGCCTGTTACTCCATGTATCTCTTGACCTCCTACTTTTTGCATTCCAGTCCCCTATAATGAAAAGGACATCTTTTTTGGGTGTTAGTTCTAGAAGGTCTTGTAGGTCTTCATAGAACTATTCAACTTCAGCTTCTTCAGCTTTACTGGTTGGGGCATCGACTTGGACTACTGTGATACTGAATGGTTTCCCTTGGAAATGAACAGAGATCATTCTGTCGGTTTTTGAGATTGCCTCCAAGTACTGCATTTCAGACTCTTTTGTTGACTATGAGGGCTACCCCATTTCTTCTAAGGGATTCTTGCCTAGAGTAGTAGATATAATGGTCATCTGAGTTAAGTTCATCCATTCCAGTCCATTTTAGTTCACTGATTCCTAAAATGTTGATGTTCACTCTTGCCATCTCCTGTTTGACCACTTATAATTTACCTTGATTCATGGACCTAATATTCTATGTTCCTATGAAATATTATTCTTTACAGCATTGGACTTTACTTCCATCACCAGTCACATCCACAACTAGATGTTGTTTTTGCTTTGGCTCCATCTCTTCATTCTTTCTGGAGTTATTTCTCCACTGATCTCCTGTAGCATACTGGGCACCTACCAACCTGGGGAGTTCTTTTTCAGTGTCCTATCTTTTTGCCTTTTCATACTCTTCATGGGGTTCTCAAGCTAAAATACAATACTATCCAAAGAACTTCATATTATCATGAAATGATATAATTGCTGAAGAGGAATAATGTATGTTAAGGTGCCCTACATCAGAGATACAAAATATGAAATTTTCTACATAGTTCTAAAAAAAACCATCAGCAAGAATTCTTTCTCTTAATATCTTACAGGTGACGTTTGACTATAATGGTGTCATGGTAGGTGTTAAAATACTTTTCTTGGAGAAACAGTTAGTTATTTTAGTTCATAATGATCAGCGTTCTAGTTCTTTAGTATATACTTATATTTCCCAAGGCAAACACTCTTCTCCAGTTCTTACTCTTCTAAATGAACCCTAAAAATTTGCACCCTTCCTTCCATCCTGTTACTGAACCAGCATCAGTATTTGAATCCAAGTTTGCGGAAACCAACAACATCTTTAGACTCGTCATGACCATAGCAACTGCTAACTGATTATCTGATTAATTCAAAGAAATGTGCATTTTGAGTCCTGTTGATTCATATCACCACTTTGATTCACTTTTCTTTGGAGAACTAATGGTACTATTAAAATAAAACATGTGACTTTTATTTTTAAACAATTTCTTTTTGTACCAGACATTAATTGCATCTATTTTGTTATTTTCCAGGAAGAGAAAGTTACAAGGACTATTTTTCTCCTGGACTTTTGGTACTCTATTGTGCATCCTCCTTAATAATACCTGCCATTGGAATGATTATTTACTTTGCTAGAAGAGCTAACATGACAGGGTCGTACAGTCTTGTAGAAGCATAGAAAGTGTGCTAATGCTTGTAAAGTGTAGCTACTGCGTGAAATGCTCTACCAAAGACACTATCAGTTCAGATGCTCAGTACTGCTCATCATTCCATGAGGAAAACAGAAACTGGGAGTTCAGGCTTCCTTGAATGCAGTGAACACTTGGAAAGAAAAGGCTGCATATGGCTCTCACTGTGAGCAAGAAGCCAAAGGAAAATTTCTGCTTAAAACCTAGGCACTACCATTGAGGTGACTGGAGTAATTTCTTGATGTGTATATACAATAATATGATTTGTATATATGTAAAACTATGCCGTAGCAAGGTTGCTTGGAATATCAGCACACTAGAGTCAATATATCTAAAATTATTAAAATGTTGCTTGAACTGATTGTTATAACTTAATGCATCTTCACATCAACTGGCAGCTGACCTATGTCATCTTTTTAATATTTTATTTCCTGTAACAAAATTTTATTCCTATAAAGTTCATGGGCAACAATTTCATGTTGTGGAAAGATGCCAGGGTTTTATATTGTTATAGGCAAATGACAGACCAAGGGGGCACTGGGTTGACTTTCAGGTACTAAACACTTCAACCTATGATTTAATGGTTAACTGGATTTCTCTGGGTGGTACTGACACGGTACGGAGATGTTTTTTGATGTTGTTTGTTTGTCAGACTCTTGTGTGACTTTCCCAAGTGGTCTAAAAATGCAACTTCTTTTGATTTTCGTTTGTAAATATTTAGGGCTTTTTATTTGTATAGTAAAGCAATGATTTCTGGAATTGAAAGAGTTGTGTGTTTATTTATTACAAGTTGCCTCCTTTAATCATGTTGTAACTCTTTTTGTAATATCAGTCCCAAGACCGAAGTGTTCAAACCCATGGTGATAATAAGCAGATACTTGAAGTGTGGTCCTCATATTACTTTTATCAGAATCACCATGGAAACTTTACAAATATTTACTTATCTTGGGGCCATCCTGACTTATTGAATTGAAATATCTGTTTTGTAGCCTTGGAATCTGCAATTTTAAAATAAATTTTAAAATATAGTATGCACAGAAAGAGTGAATACAGATGAACATGGACACGTTAAAGGGCAGCAAGTGAACACCCATATGTACCATTAAAGTGAAGAGATAGAACATTATTGTTCTTCAAATCTTTTTAGATGCCACTCACTGATTGTAGCTCTGTTACTGAGGATTCAACAATATCTTGGATTGTACATTAACCTTTCCCTTTCTTGGGGTATAAAATCCCCAAATTTTATACCTATATGCATGCTTACTCACTCAGTCATGCCCAACTCTGTGACCCCATGGACTGTAGCCCACCTACCAGGCTCCTCTGTCCACGGGATCTCCAGGCAAGAATGCAAGAGGGGGTTACCATTCCTCCTCCAGGGGATCACCCTGACCCAGGGATCGAACCTGCATCTCCTGTGTTTCCTCATTCGTAGGAAGATCCTTTATCTGCTAAGCCATTGGGAAGTCCTTATACCTATATAGGTAACCCTAAGTAGAACATTGTTTTGTTTGCCAGCTTTTGAATTTTACATGTATGCCTGCTAAGTTGCTTTAGTCGAGTCAGACTCTTTGTCACCGCATGGACTGTAGCCTGCCAGGCTCCTCTGTGCTCGGGATTCTTCAGACAAGAATACTGGAGTAGCTTGCCATTTCCTCCTCCAGGGGATCTTTCCAACCCAGAAATCAAACTCCTGTCTCTTGTGTCTCCTGCGTTGGCAGGTGATTTCTTTACTGCTAGCACCACCTGGGAAGCCCCTAAATATAATCAAATGATATATTTGACAGTGACTGTTTTTCACTCAAAATTATGTTTTGGCTTAATTAATCCATATTGTTATATTCAGCTATGTCTATTTATTATAAGATTTTGCCACAACTTATTTATCCATCCCATCATTGATGGATATTTGACCTGTTTACAGTTTTTACAATATGATCAAA
This sequence comes from Cervus elaphus, assembly GCF_910594005.1. Classification (NCBI taxonomy): domain Eukaryota; kingdom Metazoa; phylum Chordata; class Mammalia; order Artiodactyla; family Cervidae; genus Cervus; species Cervus elaphus. Next base: position 65,777,734 of record NC_057834.1, on the reverse strand, counting down.
GTTTCTGTAAACACTGTTTTACATATTCCTGAATTACGTGTATGAATTAAGTTAGGGTGCAAGAATTCCTCTGTAGTGTATACATTCTAATGAAATCGCTGGATTGCAGGAAATGTACGCTTTCAGGCTTATAAGGAAAGCTAAACTATTTTCTGAAGTAGTTGAAATAATTTATACTCCCAACAGCAGCGAAAAAGAGTTCACATTACTAAATAGCTTACCAGTGACATTGTCTGACTTTGAAATTTACCCTTCTTATGCCCTAAAATGATTTTCCATGTGGTTTGAACTTGCATTTTCCTGATTACTAGTGAGGTTGAACATCTTATCAAATATTTAAGGACTCTGTGTTTAGGATCATTGGAGCTGGCCCTTTTGTGAAATATCTGTACATTTCTTTTGCTGTTTTCCTGGTGTTTGGTAGCCTTTTATTGATTTTGGGGAGATTTTAAAATATGTTTATATATTTTAGAATATGTATATATATTACCCTAAAACAATGGGCTTCCTTGGTGGCCCAGTGATAAAGAATTTGCCTGCCAATTCAGGAGACGCAGGTTCGATCCCTGGTCAATATATATATATATATTTATATGGGCTTCCCAAGTGGCACTAGTAGTAAAGAGCTCACTGCCAAAGCAGGAGATGGAAGAGACAGGAATTCGATCCCTAGGTTGGAAAGATACCCTGGAGGAAGAAATGGGAATCCACTCTAGTATTCTTGCTGGAGAATCCCATGGACAGAGGGGCCTGGTGGGCAACAGTCCATGGGGTCACAAAAAGTCTGATGTGACTAAAGCAACTTAGCAGGCATGCATGTAAAATTCAATATATATAATATTTATATGTATATGTGTGTATATATTTATTCTGGATGCTAGTCCTTTGTTGGTTTCCCCTATTATTCTTCTAGGAGTTTTACAATTTTAGGTCTTAAGGTTATGTCTTTGTCTATTTTGAGTTAATTTTTTTATATGGTGTAAGATAATCCCATCTGTTCTTTATGTTCTTTTTCTGCTTTCTTTTGGGTTATTATATTTTTAGCAATTACATTTTATCCTTCTTGTTGGCTTACTTGTTTTTGTTTTTAGTAGTTGCTAAGTCATATCAGACTCTTTGTGACCCCAGGAACTGTAGCCCACCAGGCTGTTCTGTCCATGGAATTTCCCAGGCAAGAGCACTGGAGTGGGTTGCTATTTCCTGCTCCAGGGCATCTTCCCAACCCAGGGATTGAAGCTGTGTCTCCTGCATTAGCAGGTGTATTCTTTACCACTGAACCACCAAGGAAGCCCACTGCTTTATGGTCCATAGCTTTAACTTATCACAGTTTACTATTACACCACTTTTATGAGAACTTTATAACAGTATATTTTATCTCTGCCTCCAGCCTTTGTGCTAATAAAATGAAAGTGAAAGTGAAGTCACTCAGTCGTGTCCGACTCTTTGCGACCCAGTGGACTGTAGCCCACCAGGCTCCTCCATCCATGGGATTCTCCAGGCAAGAGTACTGGAGTGGGTTGCCATTTCCTTCTCCAGGGGATCTTCCCAACCCAGGGATCGAACCCAGGTCTCCCACATTGCAGGCCAATGCTTTAACCTCTGAGCCACCAGGGAAGCCCTTTGTGCTAATAAGACATTTTTATTCTGTAGATGTAATAAACACCATAATATGATGTTGTTTTTACTGTAAACAGTCAATTATTTAATAAAGATATTTGAAAATTAAAAAATTTTGTGTTTAACCAGATATTTACCATTTCTAGCACTCATCACTCTTTTCCATAGATTCAGAATTTCCTCTGCCATCATTTTCCTTCTGTTTAAAAACTTCCTTTATGTGTAAATCTATGGCTGATTCATATCAATGTATGACAAAACCCACTGAAATGTTGTGAAGTAATTAGCCTCCAACTAATAAAAAATAAATAAATAAATAAAAACTTCCTTTAACATCCTTCATAGGATATACATGTTTGCTGGTAATGAATTCTTTGCTGAGAAAGTCTCTCTTTTTTTTTCATTTTGAAAGATAGCTTTATTGGTATAGAATTCTAGCTTGATAGGGAGTTTTGTTTTGTTTTTAGTTCTTTAGAAATATCTCACTGTCTTCTAAATCTGCTTATCTTCGTTCTTTTAATGTAACATCTTTTTCATCTCTGGTCGTTTCTAAGGCATTTTTAACACTGGCTTTAAGAAATCTGATTATGATACACCTTTATATCACTTTCTTTATGGTTTCTTTTGTGTTTGAGGTTTGTTCAGATTCTTGGATCTATGATTCTATAGTTTTCATTAAATTTGGAAAAAATTCAATCATTGTTTCTTCAGAATTTTATTCTGTACCACTCATCCCTTCCCTTTCATAAACCCCAACACTGGTACATAAAGGTGCTTGGCATTGTCTGATATCTCACTGATGTTTTGCCTCTTTGTTCTATTCTTTTTTAAAATTTGTTTTTCATTTTGAATAGTTTCAATTGCTATGTTTTTAATTTTACTAACCTTTTCTTTTACATTGTTTAATCTGCTATTAACCACATTTTGTGTGTGTGTGTGTGTGTTTAAATCATAGACATTGTCATTTTTATGGCTAATAGCTCTACTCCTGCCTTTACTTATTGTGCTCAAATTTCCTTCACCTTCTTGAATGTAAGTATATCTTACAACTTTTAATGTTCTTGTTGCTAATTCTATCATATGTGTCATTTCTGGGTCTGTTTCTATTGATTGACTCATCTCTTCAATATGAGTCATATTTGTCATCTGCCTTTTTGTGACCTTTAATTTTTATTAGATGCAAGGCATTATGAATTTTACCTTGCGTGGTGCTGAATATATTCACACTCGTAACTATTTGTGAGCTTTTTTCCCTAGGTGATTGCTAAGGTGATTGACACTTTTTAGGATTTTGTTTTTAAGTATTGTTATGAGGGACTGGAGCAACCTTTAGTCGAGGGCTAATTTTATCACTAAATCAAAACTCTTCTGAGTATTCTACCTGATACCCTATGACTTACAAGTTTTCCCACTCTTGTTGGAGATAGCACAAACTATTCTTTGTCCTGTGGAATTCCAACAATCATTCCCCTTGTTCTTACTGGGTGGTTCTTTCCCCAGATTTGGGTGGTTTCCTTGTATAGGAAACCTCCATAGCCCAGCTTGAGGAAGGTTTCCAGAGCTCTCCCCTTTTTGGCACTCTGTCCTGCACACTCTACCAACCCCGGCCTCTCTCAACTTCCAAGTCATTCTCCTCAGTTTCAGGAGGTCCCTAGGCTCTGCCTGGGTTTCCTCTCTCCTGCAGTTATAGCCAGGAAACTTTCTTCAGGCAGTAAGTCTGGGCAATCAGAAGACTTACTTCATTTGTTACCACTCTCGCAGATATCACTGTCTTTTGCAACCTCCTATCCAATGACTAAAAATCATTGTTTCATATATTTTCTCTGGGTTTGTCATTTTTTTCAATTGTAATGGTAAATCTAACCTCTTATCCTGGCCAAAAGTAGAAGTCTGAACTCACTTTTAATCAAAGAGTACTGCTAGAAACGAGTGTCCCTGGCGGCTCAGTTGTAAAGAAGCCACCTGCCAATGCAGGAGATGCAGCTTCAATCCTTGGGTTGGAAATATCCTCCTAGAAAGGAAATGGCAACCCACTCCAGTCTTCCTGCCTGGGAAATTCCATGGGCGGAGGAACTTGGGGGGCTACAGGCCATGGGGTAGCAAAAGAGTCAGATACAACTTAGCTACCAAACAACAACTGCTAGAAACACCTTCTAAAAATGATTTCTCTATTTGTCATAGGAATGTTTTTATATTTTATATTTCTCTGCTCCAGATTATAAGGATCCATATGAAAAACTAATTTTAGAATATAATGCAGGAAACATTTACCTGAAAATATTATTTTTCTTCTAAATCATGACTAAGGAGATTAATATAAAAGACCCACTTTTCTTTCTAAGTATCAACTAAGAGATATTTAGTCAAATTTATACCTTAACTGTAGCATCTGTTTTGTATTTTATGGACTATTTTGTTTCAGTGCTATTTCCCCCTTGGTTACATCTATACTAGTTTGCATTTTCTTCGGGCTTTTGTGCCTTTTACTTACATTTGTGTTTTATTATTCTATTAAACACTTTCCCATAAGTTGCCTCAAGTATTTTATGGAAAGACCAGAATACAAAGAAGTAAGCCAAAAATTAAAATAATAGGCTTATATGTGTTGTACCTTGGAAGCATAAGCATGAACAAAGTGGTCTAGATGAATTCTTTATATTAACTTTTCTCCATTGGAGAATAAGACTCAATGAGTTGGTGAAGAGGATAAATGAGGTTGGAAAAAGAGACAAGAAATCTCCAGAGCTTAAGTGCTGTCCACTGAGGAGGGTTCTAGATCAAATGTCATTGTGTAGACCAGTGATATTTGGGGTATTAGAAGGAAAGTGGATGCCTCAGGTTGTGGTTTGGAGAGTGATAAATATACTGAAAAAGAGAAATTAGAGCTGAAGGAAAGGCTTGTTTTTTTCCACAGTTGTTGTAAAGAAAGAACTCTGATCGTCTGTGTTTGATGATACATGTTGTGATACTTGTGTGTGTGTGTGATGCCTGTGGGTATATAACTGTGTCCATCAAAATCTATAAGTTTCAAAGAGGACCAGTAACATTATATCACTTTGAGTCTCTTTGATAAGGATTTAAATAGATCTGTTATGAGAGGAATATAATGTTTTATTAAAATGATTTTTCTGAGTAAACACAATGTAGATAATTTTATGGTGAGTATGAAGACATACCATAAATCATGAAGGTGGTATGTAAAGAACTGAACTTTGAAAAAACTGAACTTGGGAGTTCTTCTCCCAAGTTAATGTTTTATATAGAACACTAGTATTTACAGCACACACTTCTCTGTAGAACTGCTTAATTTTGATCAATACAAATATTTATTTTTATTTACTGTTATTATTTACCATTTTGGTGATGAATTTTAACTACTCTTTGTTGAATGGATTCTGAGACTAGAGTGTTGTAACTTGCTTAGAATAAGAGCTGAGAGCAATAGAGCAATATCAAGACATTATTCACGTTAGGTTGAACTGTATGAAATTGCCAGTCAAAACCTGTCAAATTCAGCAATTCCTATGGTTTAACTTGTAAATCAGTGTTAGGTTTATCTGTTGTGTGTGACACACTACACCCAAACTCTGTGGTTTAAAACAACGACCCTTTCATTATGTTTAGTGATTCTTGGGCTGACTAGGGTTGGCTGCATGGGTTTGGGTTCTGCTGCTTCTTCATGGGTTTGGGTCGGTTGTTGATTAGATTGGAACGTTCACTGTGATTCACCCACATGCCTGACAATTACTGTTGGCTGTCAGCTGGGAACTAGCTGTGGAGGTCAAAGACAACTTTGGCCTTTGCTTTATGTATGGGTTTCTGATACTGGGTTTGGAAGTCCTAGACTTATTGTTTCCATTGCATTCTCTTGGTCAAGGTCAGTCCACAAGGCCAGCCCATGGTTGAGGGTTGGAGGTAGCACCAGGTCCTAATATGTGTGGGAACCTGTATCTACAGAGTGAAGAGGAAATATTGCAGACTGTCTTTGGAGACAAGCTACCACCAAAAAACATTTCTCCAATGAATATAAAAAAGACACGTCAGGGCAATTTTACTCAAAGAAGGACACCATATGTTAAGTGAGTTGTATAACTGTGGATGCTGTTAATTCTTTAGCATGTGCCAAGAAAAATTGTAATGACCAAAAAGGATACTGTGATATGATGAAAATGTCCAAAATCTTTGATGCATAATAAAAAAGGAATAATAAGATGTGTACCCAAATAGCCATAACTCCAGAAAACTGATGCATGGGTAAAGATAGAACTGAGAGGCGAAAACCACTGACTCTGGCCAGGAGAGACAGAAGGACTCAAGCATGACTCCATGAAGAAGGTACTATTTGAAGTGCATCATGAATCAATGGATAAGATGTAGACAAGTCACTGTAAGGAAGGGCAGGGACATTCAAAGTGAAGGGGAAAGGCCTTGTTCATGAAAAAGAGCATTGAAAGGGACCAACAGGATCAGCCCAGCGGTTTAGGAGATTGACACCTCATGTTTGCTTGACATTTTCTCTTTTCTTTTGTATGTGTGTGTATGTGTGCTCAGTCGTGTCTAACTTTTTGCGACATGACTGTGCACACAGACACACACACACAAAGGCATAAACAGAAAATACCAAGCGAACATGAGGTGTCAACCTTCTAAAGCACTGAACAAAGTCCAAACTTCCACGACAGCATTTAAGGCCTCCCACAATTTGTTACAACTCATGTTTCCAACTGCAATTTTTACTGTAATTTTTTTACACTGTCCCATGTTTCTGCCAAATAGATTAACAAAAACAGAATAAGAATTGTGTGTAAAATTTGAAAACATCATAAAAAGCTGAATATTGTGTCTATATGTATATACAGGCTTCCCTGATGGTTCAGTGGTCAAGAATCTTCCTGCCAATGCAGGAAACATAGGTTTGATCCCTGGGTTGAGAAGATCCCCTGGAGAAGGAAGCGGCAACCCAATCCAGTTTTCTTGCCTTGGAAATCCCATGGACAGAGGAGCTTGGCTAGATACAGTCCATGGGGTTTCAAAGAGTTGGATGTGACTTTATATGCATATACACATAGAGTGATGAAAAGAGATCTCAGTGTAACATTGACAGTGGTATTATGGATAATTTTATTTTATTTATACCATATCCATTTTCCAAATTAGAATGTATTACACTTATAGTCAAAAAAGTTATTTTCTAGTGTGTTAACCATGGTGAGTAACTCTTCAAACAGCAAGTAAAAATAGCATCCTACCTGAACTTGAGACTTGGAATTCTCAAAGACCTATAAATATTTAGGGCTCTGTGATCCAGACATGGAGTGAGACAGCTGGTTTGGCTTTCTGAGTGTTTGAGTAATTGCTCTGAAGAGAATAAAAAGGAGAGGAAAGTACTTGAACAACCTTTCACCACTAACTTCCTCTGGAATTTCTAAATAAAGCTTGGAGGGAGGGAAGGTGACATGAAAAGCCTGCACACCGTCACTCCACACTCTCACAGGGATTGGGGAAGGATTCAATCAGAATTGCTTGGCCACACTAAAGTGAAATATTGAGGTTTAAACATCAGAGTACCATGATGATTTCAACAGCTATCCAGGAAACCACAGGTAGGTGCCTTATGCAAATTTTGACTTTATGCCTCAAGAATCATTTGTTCACTCTTTTCCAGTCTGGCATAATTTGCTACTATGGAATCTAATAATACTTAAGCAGATAAAGAAGGATTTAAGGAAATCCTGGGAAAGAAGAAATCTGCCATTTTATTAAATTACTGTGTTTGAGCAAATGAATTTACTAATTCATTTGATTTCCTCAGAAATTTTCAACCAAGTAGCTCTACAATAGTGTCTACATCTTTGATATAAGAAAATTATTCTGCTTTACATCTCTTCCAGTTTCACCCTTGCTAAGCAAACTCTGCTTTTTGGCCTTTCTTCCAGCCATGCAAAGGAGACATGGGTGCTACTAGGATTTATCTGAATAACAGTAGTCCTAATTTTTCAAGCTCTCCAAACAAGTAAAGGAACTTTTGGAGTCTTAAAAGAGTTTTTATAGCTTTATCAGGAAGAGAATGGAGAAACATGATTAATGGTAACAGAAATTCTAGAGGACTATATCTTTCTTTTTCCTGTTTCCTTTTGAAGAAATATATTTTCATGATCTTCCCTGTAGCTCAGACAGTAAAGAATCTGCTTGCAATGCAGGAGACCCAGGTTCGATCCCTGGGTCAGGAAGATCCTTCGGAGAAGGGAACAGCAATCCACTCTAGGATTCTTGCCTGAAGAATCCCATGGACAAAGGAGCTTGGTGAGCTACAGTCCATGGGGTCGCAAAGAATCAGACACAACAGAGCAATAACACTACTAATACTACTACCTTCAGGATCTAAGGATAATGATAGCATAAACCAGCATATTTCTTTTTAGTCAATAAATGACGTCAACATTAATGACATGTCTGGGGAATAAGAACCTAAGTTTTCTTTTGGCAGTGGTCCCATTGCTTCCAGAATTAGGGTGCCTATTTTTCAGGCTGATCAAAGCTGGGGAACAAATCCCTATTTGATGTGTCTGGCACATTTTTAATGGTACCTTTGTAAAAACAACTGATAAGTAATATTTGTTGAGAATTTATGGCATGTCTATCCAGGATTAAGGATCTTCCCTGTAGTTTGGAGGGTAAAGAATCTGCCTGCAATGCAGGAGACCCAGGTTCGATCCCTGGCTCGGGAAGATCCTCTGGAGAAGGGAATGACAATCCACTCCAGTATTCTTGCCTGGAGAATCCCATAGACAGAGGAACCTGGCGGGCTATAGTCCACTGGGTCGCAAAGAGTTGGACACCACTGAGCAACCAGCACTACTACTACTATCCTGGACTGAGTGCTCTCCATGAATTATTTTATCTAACATCCACATTAATCCAGCTAAGTACTGTTATCTGGCCAATAGAAAAACTGAACTGGAATACTTGAGTAGTTTCCCTAAATTCAGTAACTGATAGAGCTATGGTTGACGATGGCTGGTCTGATTCTGGAATTGGCACTGTTGCTCTCTGTACTGTGTTACTGTTAATTCATGCACATGAAATAGACAACTACAGGCTTAGACATCTTTGAAAGACAGATTGAAAGTAACCTTAAAAAGGAAATTTGTCTTAGGTACTCAGTGTGTTATGGGAAGCACGAAGGGCTGATAATACTGTTCACATAAGTTTTTGTTGTGTGCTTTCTGAAGAGAAAAGAATCCCAGCTTACTAATGCTAAATATCCAAGATTATTCAATGGACACTTGACTTCCTTCTGTTGACATTAAAAGAAACTTATGAGTTACTGTGTTGAAACGGCCATCTGTCATCATGAGTGAATTCCTTGAGTGCATGTTTGACTGTTATGTATATTCGTACTTTTTGAATTTGGAAACTGAAAGAAAGAGATTAAAAGTCATCAAGAAAGCAAATGTAAAAGAAAAACGAACAGTTTTGAAAGGCAAAATGAGTGCTTTATAGTGTTCTGTACTAGTGAGAATACGAATTAAAGCTGCCCAAAGAGACCTGGCCTGACACCAAATTGGTGCCATTGCACCAAACAAGCAAAAAAGGCAATAAGATACAGATGGTAAAAACCTAATTAATAAGCATTTAGCGGAAACTGATCACTTTGGAAAAGAGAATCTTAGCCCCAATTTTCGAGTGGTAAGCCAAATAATGACCCCCCCCTCCCAAAAAAAGAGTTCATGTTCTAATATTTGGAACCTATGAATATGGTATTTATATGGTAAAAATGCTTTTGCAGATGTAGTTAATGGTCTTGAGATGGGGGGGATTATCCTAGACTTCAGAAGTGGGTCCAAAGTAATCAGAAAGCTCCCTATAAGAGGGAAACAGGAAGAACAGAGTCATTACTTAAAATTTTTAAATTAATTTCATCTTAGTTTCTTTCTCTCCTAAATTCTTAAAATGGATACTAAGTTCTTTTTAAAATTAATTTCATCTTAGTTTCTTTTTCTTCCCTAATTTCTTAAAATAGATACTAAGTTCTTTTCTCCCTTTTGATTTTTTATTACTTTCTTTCTTTAATAATGAAGTCATCTAAGAATATATATATATGAATGTATATATATATATATGTATGTATGTTTATGCTTTCCCCTGACTCAGTGTTTGTTATTTCTATAGATTTTGGTAGAATATCTTTTTCATTCCTTTCTAGATAGATTGGTTATCTTTTCACTTTTGATTTCTGTTTGATCCAATAATTATCTAGTAGCAACAGTCTTAATTTCTAAGAAATTCCAAATTTTTGTTCATTCTATTGTTAATATTAAGCATTGTCTTAGAAGTTCTAGATAATGCAAAGCAACAAGAATGTAAAATAACTGGTTTCAAAAAGATGAGATCAAGCTATCTGCTTTTGCTGATGATATTTGAAACCCTATTTGAAACTCAAATGAATTTGAGTAAAACCACAAAAATAACAAGCAGTAATGGCAAAATAGCTGGATACAAGATATATATTCAAATATCAATAACTTTTCTTTATCTTAATAATGTGTAAGTGTGCTCAGTCATGTCCGACTCTTTGCAACCCAGTGGACTGTAGCCTGCCAGGCTCCTCTGTCCTTGGGATTTCCCAGGCAAGAATACTGGATTGGGTTGCCATTTCCTTCTCCAGGGAATCTTCCAGACCCAGGGATTACGCTTGCGCCTTCTGCATTGGCAGGCTGATTCTTTATCACTTGAGCCATCAGGGAAGCCTATTTTAATAATAAGGACCTAGAAACCACATCCCAATTGCAAAGAAAAAAACCCCACTAATTCTGGATTATTCTTGATGAATGGAGGTAGATTGCTAAACAGCATGAAAAGGGGAGCTTGACATGGACCTTGTTAAGATTCTAAAGCTTTTAAAATAAAAATGGAGCAGTAATAATCAGAATTTAAAAGGGGAAAGAAAGTTACACCAAACTAGCTTTCATTTTTTTGAAGCCTGTAAATAAAAGGAGTACAATAAATGTGATGAAATCAGAATTTTGGCAAGGGTTTGAGAAAGTTTCTTTAATTATTCGGGGAGGATGTGGAACACTTAGGATAACTGCTTAAATGACTACACAATGTGCTCAGGGTGAAAGGAGCAGTACCTAGAGGAATTCTCACACATGGAAGAATCTCATCTGTGATAGACACATGGATGTATTTCAATCAGTTGTGTGTGAAAAGAAATTTGTCACTAACGCGAAAGGGTAAATCAACATGGATTCAAGATTTTCCATCTGATAATATCTCCCTCATTGGAATTCAGATGGTTTCTGTGAATAGGAGATGAGAGGGAGTTACAATAAGCAGAAGAGAATTATACGGAATCCTTCAACACTCTAACATATCTGGACGTATCCTCGCCAGCATGTTGTATATCTACACATGGCTGCAGACAAATTAGTGAAGGCGTCTACCTTCGTGCGAAGTAGCGTGACACTGACTCCAGCTTCGTGGTTCAGACCTGAGATGAGGCTGAAGCTGAAGCAGGAAGTAACGAATATGTTGATTTCCAGAATAAGGATTTAAAAAGATCCTGATCATCATCATGGAAAAAGTTAGGTAAAAGTTAATAGTAAGTAACATAAAGCCCTATTCCAGCCCATACTGGTCAGAACATAATTGAGACATTTAAAAAATAAATTCTTTCCACCTTTCATTGTAAAATTTGCTGTTGTTCAGTTGCTCAGTTGCGTCTGACTCTTTGTGACCCCGTGGACTGCAGCATGCCAGGCTTCCCTGTCCTTCACCATCTCCTGGAGCTTGTTCAAATTCATGTCCATTGAGTCGGTGATGCCATCCAACCATCTTGTCCTCTGTCATTCCCTTCTTCTCCTGCCTTCAATCTTTCCCAGCATCAGGGTCTTTTTCAATGAGTTGGCTCTTCACATGAGGTGGCCAAAGTATTGGACCTTCAGCTTCAACATCAGTCCTTCCAATGAATATTCAGGGTTGATTTCCTTTAGGATTGATAGCTTTGATCTCCTTGCTGTCCAAGGGACTCTCAAGTGTTCTCCAACACCACAGTTCAAAAGCATCAATTCTTCAGCACTCAGCATTCTTTATGGTCCAACTTTCATATCCATATATGACTACTGAAAAAACCATAGTTTTGACTACGTGGACCCTTGTTGGCAAAGTAATGTCTCTGCTTTTTAATATGCTGTCTAGGTTGGTCATAGCTTTTCTTACAAGGAACAAGCATCTTTTAATTTCATGGCTGCAGTCACCATCTGCAGAGATTTTTGAGCCCAGAAAATAAAGTCTGTCTCTGTTTCCACTATTTCCCTATCTATTTGTCATGAAGTGATGGGACCAGATGTCATGATCTTAGTTTTTTGAATGTTGAGTTTTTAAACCAACTTTTTCACTCTGGTTTCTCTTCAGATCATATAAATCATTGTAAAAGGGGAAGTAATAAAAATGATGCCAATTTCGGGGAAATCACTCAAGTTGGAGATGATGACTAAAGAAATTGGGATATTTAGATTATGAAGAGGGGACTTAGAGATATGAAATGTGCCATCAAATATTTGAAGTACTATTAAAAGGAATGGCAAAATAATAAAAAGAATAAAGTGTTTTTAACTCAGAGGTTGTACTGTTACAGACTTCAGGATTCCTTTTAAACTTGAGATTCTAGGAAATCTACAGTATGACTTTATAATAAACCAGGAAGAGTAGGTTTGGAATGCCCAGGATCTTATATCAAAGCTAAACAACAGAACAGAGCTCAGACTGCTGGGGTCAGTGCCAAAAAGTCTTCCTGTAGTGGTAATTCTAAGGAGGGCATCCAGAGGACAAGCCAAAGGGTTAGTTAACAAACAGGAAAGCTGGACAAACGTCACAGTGATGAGAAGACAGAACTCAAAGAAAATGATGGCAAAGGCAACCAAAAAAGCCAAAAAATCAGGAAGCCATAATCAGAGGGACTGAAATGTACAAGAGAAGTAAAGTAATAGAGCTGATGGTTAAAGTAATGACAAAACAACAAAGCAAGAGTCAGGTGAAGACAAGGACTACTTTTTGTTTTGTGCTGCGTGCTCAGTCCTGTTTGACTCTTTGCAATCCCATAGACCATAGCCCACCAAACTTCTCTGTCCATGGAATTTTCCAGGCAAGAATACCGAAGTGGGTTGCCAGTTCCTTCTCCCGGGGTTCTTCCTGACCCAGGGATTGAACCCATGTCTCCTGAATCAGCAGGGAGATTCTTTACCACTGCACTACCTGGCAAGGATTCAGTTCAGTTCATTTCAGTCGCTCAGTCGTGTCTGACTCTTTGTGACTCCATGGACTGCAGCACACCAGGCCTCCCTGTCTACCACCAACTCCCAGAACTTACTCAAACTCATGTTCATAGAGTCAGTGATGTCATCTAACCATCTCATCCTCTATCATCCCCTTCTCCGCCTGCCTTCAATCTTGCCCAGCATCAGGGTCTTTTGAAATGAGTCAGTTCTTCGCATCAGGTGACCAAAGTACTGGAGTTTCAGCTTCAACATCAGTCCTTCCAATGAATATGCAGGACTGATTTCCTTTAGGATGGACTGGTTGGATCTCCTTGCCGTCCAAAGGGACTCTCAAGAGTCTTCTCCAACACCACAGTTCAAAAGCATCAATTCTTTGGTGCTCAGCTTTCTTTATAGTCCAACTCTCACATCCATACATGACCACTGAAAAAACCATAGCTTTGACTATGTGGACCTGTTTTGGCAAAGTAATGTCTCTGCTTTTTAATATGCTGTCTAGGTTGGTCATAGCTTTTCTTCCAAGGATAAAGCATCTTTTAATTTTATGGCTGAAGTCACCAGCTGCAGTGATTTTGGATCCTCAAAAAAATAAAGTCTCTCACTGTTTTCATTGTTTCCCCATCTATTTTCCATGAAGTGATGGAACTGGATGCCATGATCTTAGTTTTCTGAATGTTGAGTTTTAAGCCAACTTTTTCACTCTCCTCTTTCACTTTCATCAAGAGGCTCTTTAGTTGAAGTTAAATCTTATGACATACCACACTAAGGATGATTTGTGAATGGCACAGAGTAAACACTCAGTAAATGTGAAGTATTTTTAATTGCAACTTTGCCCTGATCCGTTGAACTGGAATCAAATATTTAAAATGGCCAGAACATGCTAAATCAGGACCAGGTTATGGTGGATCTTCAACATCAACCCTACGAGTGTGAACGTTATTCTGCAGGTAAAAGGAAAGACAAAATTATTTGAACTAGGATGTGTCTTGGGAAACTTACTCACTGAGCATTGTGAAAACCAGATGAAAAAGAGGCAGAGTCATTAAGTAAGACTTCTTGCAAAAATATAAAGGAAGTAACGAGGGCCTTAACTAGGGGGTGGTGGGTTGGGAGTGGGGAATATAAGACAGCCTGGAGGAGGAATCTAAGGTCCCATTGCCTAACTACATTACAGATGTGGCTATATATAGAGTCAACATGATCAACAAAAAGATATACCATAATGTAGCTACCCTAATCCAGGATATAACAGAGCAGGTTGAGAATAACCAACCCCATTAAACACTTCACTCAAGCTGATCTCAAACCAAAGGAGACTCTTTTAAAGACTATGAAGTCTCAAGTACTTGAGACGCCAAAGTGGATTTCAGGAGAGTCAAGAGAATGATGCTTGATAACAGTGATTGGAGGAATAAATGAGAGGTAAGGAGATCAAACCAGTCAATCCTAAAGGAAATCAACCATGAACATTCATTGGAAGGACTGTTCCTAAAGCTCCAATACTTTGACGAACCACATGCAAAGAGCCAACTCATTGGAAAAGACCCTTATGTGGGAAAGACTGAAGGCAAAAGGAGAAGGGAGTGGCAAAGGATGAAATGATTAGATAGCATCACTGACTCAATGCACATGAATCCTAGCAGACTCTAGGAGATAGTGGAGGACAGAGGAGCCTGGTGTGCTACAGTCCATGGGGTTGCAAAGAGTAAGACAAGACTTAGCAACTGAACAACAGCAACAAGGAAGTGGAGATGGCAAGTATGTTTTCCAGCAGTCCCCAACCTTTCTGGCACCAGGGACCAGTTTTGTGGAAGACAATTTCTCCATGGACAGGGGTTTCAGTATGATTCAAGTACATTATATTTATTGTATACTTTATTTCTATCATTATTACCTCAGCTCCATCTCAAATCATCAGGCATTAGATCCCAGAAGTTGGGGACCCCTGCTTTAACCTTTTAGAAAGTTTGTTTATGAAAATCTCATTTAAAGATCTCAGAGCCAATACCATCTATTGTGTTTTCATTTCTCTTGATTTAAAAAACTAAGATTGAATTGCTGGGCCATAGAACAGGTATACATTTAACTTTATAAGAAACTGGCAAGCTGTTTCCAAAGTGGGGGTACCATTTCACCCAGCCACCACCAAAATAGAAGAGCTCCTCTTGCTCCCATCCTTGTCAACACTTAGTACTCTTGGTCTTTTTATTTTTAACCATTATAGTAGGTAATGGGAGTGTCGTATCATGGTGATTTTGCTTAGCAGGTCAGAGAAGAGACTTTGAGATGTCTAGTTATCATTAATATATACTCTTTTATAAACTGGTTTCCCCCCCCCACCGCCCAGTCTTCTGCCCATTTAAAAAATCAGGTTGTTTGAATGACAGTGATGGTGGTAATGATAATGACGATGATAGTGATGTTCTGTCAGTGTTCTTTATATAACTTAGAAACAAGTCTTTTCTCATTATATATGTATTTCAGATATTTTCTCCCAGTCTGTGGTTTATATTTTTGTTTTATTATTAGTGTTTCACTGAAAAAAAGAAGTTCTTAACATTTATAAATTACAAATATAAATCTTATATTATGGTTAAGTCTTCTGGAGTTCTAAGAAATCCCTGTGTACCAGAAAATCATGATGACTTCTTATTTTTTTTCCTAGAAGTTTTATAGTGTTACATTTCTAGTTTAGTCCCATCATGTATTTCAAATTAATATTTGTGTATCACATAATGTGAAAGTTTAGATTCATTTTTTCCACACAAATAGCCTATATTACAGCATTATTTGCTGACTTTTCTTTTTCCACTGAATTATCTTGGTGCTTTGTCAAAATCATTTAACTTTTAAAACTGTATGTGTATTTTTATTCTCTCTATGTAGTTCTATTGATCTATTTCTCTCTACTTTTGTCAATACCTCACTACTTTTATTACTACAGCTTTTAAATAAGTTGATAGGTTCAGTCAGTTTGTGTAAGAGATGAAATTTTATTCATCTTTTTAGAGTATATTCGAGGTCCTTTGGATTCACACATAAATTTTAGATTTTGCATATCAGTCTCTTCAAAAAACCAACAACCAAAAAGCTGCTTAGAATTTAAATTGAATAGCCTTGGATCTATACATCAATCTGAGAGGGACTGACATCCTAATAATATTGAGTCTTCCAATCCACATGTTCATAGACATAAAAATGTTTAAAAAATCAAATCCAGCAACATGTAGGAAAAAATCTATCTGTTTCTCCATTTAGTTTTGTCAATTTTTGTTTCATATATTTTGAAATTTTGTTATTAGGGATATAAGCATTTAGGATCATTCTTGATGAATTGAACCTTTTCTCATCAAATAACTTCATCCTTGATTCCCTGTCTTGAAGACTCTTTGATGTTAATAGCAGACTGATGTGACTATATCACACTTAATTTTTTATTGCATATTGTTCTACCCTTTTTTGGGGAGTGGTGATTTTGCTGTTTTTTTTTTTTTTTTAAATTATGTTTTCAATGGAGAAATAACATCATCTATTTACAAAGTAGCTCTTGAAAAGTACAAGTACAGATACTATAAAACAAAGCAAACTGAAGTCATGAGACACTACATACATCATGCAAAAGCAACAGTCTGACCTCCAGGTTATGAAAACTAGAATTAAAAAGTCATTACACCTAAAAGGTCCAAGTTCCCAGCTCTAGTGGCTCAGATGGTAAATATCTACCCACAGTGAAGGAGACCCAGGTTTGATTCCTGGGTCTGGAAGATCCCCTGGAGAAGGGAATGGCTACCCACTCCAATATTCTTGCCTGGAGAATCTCCTCATGGACAGAGGAGCCTGGTGGGCAATACAGTCCATGGGGTTGCAAAGAGTCAGACACAACTGAGCAACTAACACACGCAGAGACGGTCCAAGTTCCCAGCTTGGTAAGACCTGGGTACAGACACGTGAAACGTTTAACAAATTGAATTCTTCTTCCCCAATGTGTAAGCAAAATTACAAAACTAAATCTGTGCCTGGCAATTTCAATCTAACTCTGAAGCCACACGAAACATACAGACATCTTGTAGACTTTACCTGTTACTTAGTCTGATCATCTTTTCTTCTTAAATGTTGGGAGGAAGGGCAAGGTGACTGTGCAGAGCAAAGATATGGGAAGTAGAAATACTGTATACTAGACATTACAAAGCGTGTTGAAAAGAAAGTCTCAATTAACGCATAGTCTAAGGGGGAAAAGATTACACTCCAACTCTGGAAAATTAATTTAGAAGGATAGAGGAAGAGTTGAAGTACTATTATTATTGTGTAGCAACTGCTGCACTATTTCAAAAAATTGCTGCCTTTAAATAAAACCTCAAGCTATATTAGTATTTATAATTGACATCTGGACTGGGTTTATGTTTGCTGCATTGTTTTGGGAATTGGCAATACAAACTGGCATAAAAATTTTTTATTCTGATGATACACTTCTATGTATTTTTTTATTTAGATGTTCATATTGATGGATTTTCATTTTTTCTTGAAGAATTTCCTTTACCATTGGTCTTCAGATTGGGTGGCATTATACATGGTGTACTGTTACGCTTCAGAGAAAGGATAAAAGTACATCTAGTTCAGTCCCTCTGAGGTAGCTGTAACCTTTAAAAATGAAGTGTCAAACCTAGGGTATATATTTGACACTGAATTTTCATCTCTCTACCCTTTTATTTTCAAATTGTTTTTATATTTAGAATATATCCCTTCTAAACTGTACATTGTTCTAACTAGGTCTTGTTTCCTCATGAGTCTTCAATCTCCAGTTTTTAACTATATTAGTTCAATTATAGTTGATGCAATTATTGACATGATTGGGTTTAAATTAATATCATCTCACTCTCTGTTTTTTATTTGTTCCCTTGGTTTGTGGGGTCTTTTTTCTTCTATCTTTCCTTCAGTTGAGAATTGTTTAGAATTTCATTCTATCTCTTCCATTTATGTTTTTAACTATCTCTTTATATTATTATATTTAGAGCTTTCTCTTCTATCTATAATTAATACTATACTATTTGATATATATGTAAGACCCTTATAACAGCACAATTTCAATTTTATCTCTTCCTATCACTTGTGCTATTATTGTCATACATTTCACAATGTATGTTTAAAGCCCCAAAATATGTTCTAAACCTGAAATACACCATTGTTATTTTTAAGAAATTAAGAAGAGAAAGATGACTTTTGTATTTACCCAGATATTTACAATTTCTGGTTCTCTGCCTTCCTTCCTTTCAATTAAGATTTCCATTTTTTATCATTTCCTTTCAGGATGAAAGGCTTCCTTTGAAATTTCTTGTAAAGCCGAGGTGCTGAAAACATTTTTAATCTGCTTTTGATTATCTAAAGTTGCTTTCTTTTTTACATTATTTAAAATTTTTATTGTGATAAAATATACAAAAAGCTTGCCATTTTAACTACCTTAAGAGTATAGTTCAAAGGTATTGATCGCATTCATAATTGAAGCTATCACCACCATGTATTTCCAAACACTTTCATTATCCCAAAAAACACTGTAGCCAAGAATTACGCAAAAACTTCTAGCCACAGGTACCTTTTAATCTACTTTCTGTCCCTATAAATTTGTCTATTATAGATATTTCATACAAATAGGACCATGCATATCTGTCTTTTTTGTCTGGATTATTTCACTTAATATGTCTTCAAGGTTCATCCATGTTGAATAAACATGGATCAGAATTTCATTCCTTTTTATGGCTGAACAATATTTCATTGTATGTATATGATCACTTTTCTTTATCCATTCATCTGTTGGTAGACACTTGAGAAGTTTGTAACTTTTGGCTATTATAAGTAATGCTACAATTAGTATTGATGTGTTGGTATTAGTTGCTCAGTTGTGTCTGAAAGTTGTGTGCTCCAAGTGTCCGACGCCATGGACTGTAGACTGCTAGGTTCTTCTGTCTATGGGTTTTCCCAGGCAAGAATACTAAAGTGGGTTGCCATTTCCTTCTCCACGGGATCTTCCTGACCCAAGGATCAAACTAGGGTCTGCTGCATTGCAGGCAGATTCTTTACCATCTGAGCCACCAGAAGTATTGGTGTATAAATGTTTATTTGAGTCCCTCTTTGAGGTAAGAATGGAATTGCTGGATCATAGCTTATGTTTAGCTTTCTGAAGAAAGATTAAGCTATTTTTTCATAGCAGCTGCAACATATTGCATTCTCACTATCAATATACAAGTGTTCCATTTTCTCCATATTCTCATCATGTGCTATTTTCCTTTAAAAGAAATGATCACCGTCCTAGTAGTTGTGCTGTGCGACCTCACGGTGGTTTTCATTTGCATTTCCCTAATGACGAATGGTGTTGAAAATCTTTTTGTGTGTTTATTGGCCACTTATATATCTTTCTGGGTCGTTTGTTCATTTAAAAATTGGATTGCTTTTTTGTCGTTGTATTGTAGGAGCTTTTACCTATTCTGGATATTAAACCTATCATACACATAATGT
This sequence comes from Cervus elaphus, assembly GCF_910594005.1. Classification (NCBI taxonomy): domain Eukaryota; kingdom Metazoa; phylum Chordata; class Mammalia; order Artiodactyla; family Cervidae; genus Cervus; species Cervus elaphus. The sequence goes on along the minus strand of NC_057834.1, from coordinate 65,758,331 downwards.
GAAAATATTTTCTCCCATTTTGTAGGTTGGTTTTTCACTTTGTTAATCATGCTGTCTGATACACAGAAGTTTTTTTTTTTTTAATTTTGATTAAGTGCAATTTATCTATTTTTGTTGTTGTTATAGCTAAGAATATATTGTCAAATCCAAGTTCATGAAGATTCGCTTTTATATTTTCTCCTAAGAGTTTTACAGTTCTACTTCTTATATTTAGTCATTGATCCATTTTGATTTAATTTTTGTATGTGTGTGAGGCAGGGTTTCAACTTCATTTTTTTATGTATGGTAATTCAGTTGTCCCAACATCATTTGTTGAAGAAACTATTGTTTCTCTATTGAACAGACCTGGCATCTTTATCAAAAACCAATTGACCAGAGGTGTATTGGTGTATTTATGGGCTCTCAATTCTATTCCATTTGTTAATAAGTCTATCCTTATGCCAGTATCATTCTCTTTCAATTACTGTAGCTTTGTAGTCAGTTTGGAAATTAGAAAAGTGTGAAGCATCAGATTTTATTCTTTTATTCAAGATTAGTTTAGCTATTCAGGACCACTTGCAATTCTATATGAACTGGACAATCAGTTTTCCCATTTCTGTAAAAAAAAATCTGTTGGATTTTTTACACAAATTATTTTAAATCTGTTGCTTTCATTTTTGTTATTTAGAATAACTTCCTGAATGTAAAATCCTTAATTGATGTTTTTTTTCCCCCCCTGGTAACATTTTAAAGATGCCATTCAATTGACTTCTATCCTTTCTCAAATTTTCAGACTTCTTCCCCATGTGCTGTTCTTAATCACTCAATTGTGTCAGACTCTTTGAGACCCCATAGTCTGCAACTTGCCAGGCTCCTCTGTCCATGGGGATTCTCCAGGCAAGAATACTGGAGTGGGTTGCCATGCCCTCCTCCAGGTTATCTTACCAACCCAGGGATAGAACCCAGGTCTCCCACATTACAGGCAGATTCTTTATTGTCTGAGCCACCAGGGAAGTCCATAAAATATGGGGGAAAATCTCTTTTGTTCAAATATTAAATTTTTAACTGATTTTTTCATTATTTGAAAAAAAAATTGCTTCTTTTGTTGGGGAGCACAGGCTCTAGGCACACAGGCCTGAGTAGTAGTGGTGCATGGGCTTAGTCGCCCTGCAGCATGTGTAATCTTCTTGGGCCAGGGATTGAGCCCATGTGCCCTGCACTGGCAGGTGGATTCTTATCTACTGTACCACTAGGTAAGTCCTGAAAATGTTAAACTTTTGCATTGTTTCTTACATTGTTTCTCTTACACAGAATCTTTACTCTTCACTGAGAAATCATTCCCATTATCAGCATGCACACATACTTTAGTATCTTTCAATATTAAAACAGCATATATATACACATATATTTAAAATTCTCCTTCCCGACACTTCCCCATACAACAATGGCTCCATTTCTCTGCTCTCTTAACAGCAAAATTCCCTAAAAGAGTAGTCTGTTTTTGCTATTTCCACTTTCTCACCTTCTATTGTCTTTTAACTCACTCCAGTGAGGCCTCTGTACCCAGCCTCTCACATACTGCTCTCCTCATAGTCATCAGTGAGTGACCTGCAAGCTGCCAAATACAAATGTCAGTTCTTGTCCACCTTGACTTTTTGGCACTCCCTTTCTCCTAGAAATACTCTCTCCTTAAGATTCCAGATCCTATGCTTTACTAGTTTTCCTCCTCCCTCACTAGACACTCCCTCTCCATGTCTTTGATGTTAATGTTAATTGCTTAGTCATGTCCAACTCTTTGTGACTCCATGGACTGTAGCCCATGGGGCTCCTCTGTCCATGGGATTCTCCAGGCAAGGATACTGGAGTGGGTTGCCATTTCCTTCTCCAGGGGATCTTCCTGACCCAGGGATCTAACTGCATTGCAGGCAGATTCTTTACTGTCTGCGCTACTAGGGAAGCCCCCATGTCTTTGATGGTTCCTCATTATCTATCCAATTTCTAATTATTGAAGGGGTCCAACACTACTCAGTCCTAAGCTTCTCTTTTCTTTGCTTCTCTCAGTATACATGTATACATAAAGATAGATACATCTCTACATGTATCTTTTTCTTTCTCCCCCTTCACTTCTCCCCTCCTGAAGTCATTCCCAGAAGCAAGAGTTGGCCTGCACAGCCTCCGGAGTGCCAGCCCCTCACTACTGCCCAAATCAGCCCCGCAGCAACCCTGCCCAGTGTCTTAGACCTGAGGCGTGGTGGGACCACACAAGGTGCATGCAGAGCATCTTTCTGGGTTCTCAGGCTCACCTCTGGACATGGACTCTGGGAAAAGGCACTGTGGCCAAGAGGGCAGTAAGTGCCTGTTGGTCAGACTCTCCAAGGAGGTTGCTCTGTCATCTTCACCTCCCCGTCTTAGGATGAAACCCGATGGCTGGTTCTTTAGGTTTGTTTCTCTGTCTGTCTCTCTCTCAGTCTCCCAACAATGCAGCAGAGAGAAAGTAATCTCCCATGGTCTCTCATCTTCCCACACTGGCCCAGACCAGGCCTCCAAGGTCGAAGGCAGAAGTAGTGGCCCTCAGGCCTGCTTTTGGACTTCAGAGACTTTGCATTTCCTCAAGTGAGCAGGAGCGCCAGCACCAGGGAGAGGAGAGGACAAAGGATGCAGGCTTGGGTTCCAGCCAAGCCAAGTGCAGACCAGCAGCTAAAAGAATGTCCCCAAACAGCTGGGGGATGGGGTAAGGGCAGGGGCCAGGCAGGTAGCCAAGAGGAGCGGGTAGCAGAGAGCAGCTAGTAAAGACCACAGAGGCCTTGAGGTTGGCGTGCTCGAGGCCCTAGCTGAAGGTGATGAGAAAGTATATGACCTTGCGGATTTTGGCCAAGTCAGACAAGTGCTCCCTGAACTCCTGGGCCTTGACCTCTTTCCAATCGGTGGCCTAGTAGTCTTCCTTGCACCAGAAGATGGCAGGGGTGTCCAGCAGCTGCTGCATCATGAGGTTGGTGAGGTTCGGTGTCCAGTTCTGGGAGGTGCCCCTGATGGTGACTTTACCCAGCTTGTCCAGCACGACATCCCACTGCTCAAACTGTAGCCTCTGCTACTGGATGAAGTTCACGCGATACTTGAACTCGGCTGGTCTCAGCAGCTTCTTGCCGTCCTGACGCTTCTTCCTGCTTCTGTCCTCGTGCAGCGCACCTGGAGAGAAGCTTCTCTTGATACCCTTACTTCCTAGCAGTCTCAATTAGTTCTCTGTCTTTAAATCCTCTGAGTTGGGAAGATTCCCTGGAGGAGGGCATGGCAACCCACTTCAGTATTCTTGCCTGGAGAATCCTATGGACAGAGGAACCTGGTGGGCTATAGGGTCTCAAAGAGTGGGATGCGACTGAAAGTGACTTAGCAGCATCGTATTCTCAAACTTACAACTATTATATCTGTCATAATAGTTATAATACCCTGCTTGATACCCTTACTTCCTAGCCATCTCAATTAGTCCTCTGGCTTTAAATCCCATCTATGGTCTAATGACTCTCAAATGTGTAACTATTATATCTATTGTCTAAACCACTTTCCTGAGCTCCAGACTCTAGCAAACAGCTGTACTACCTAGTTGCTATGTCCACTTGGCTATTTAACAACCACCTCAAATTGGACATATCCAAAATAGATTCATTTCCTGACTACCTCCCAATTTTCCTCTTTCCTGACATCCCCAAACCTGTTTCTCTCTTAGCAGTTCACAATTTAATCATATTCCATTATCTACCCTGGAAATCATCGTTGGTCTTCCTGTGTATCACGTATGATAAAGCTGGTCCATTAGCATACTCTGTTGGCTTTGTTCGCCAGAGCCTCAATCTGATCACCTTCATCTCTATCACTCTATCCAAGCCACTGTCATCTCACACCTGAACTACTGTAGAAATAGCTTCTTTGATAGTTCTCCTTACTTCAACATTCGTTTCCTTTAAAAATCTATTTCCCTATCAGCAGTCAAAATTCGGAGTAAATTGGCTCACATCACACCCTCTCTTAAAGCCTTCCAATTGCTTCCAGTGCATTTGGAATAAAGTCGTAGTTATGCTGTTAAGGTTCCAAATAATCTGACTCAGTGGCTTCCTCAGCTCTTCCTCCTGACCACTCTACTTCAGCCGTTTTTATCTCCTTAAACTGTGTCAAGCTCGTTTCCACCTTGGCTGTTTGTATGTCCTCTTTGTTCAGCTTGGAACACTCTTCCTTTGGGTCATGTCATAGTTTGTTTTCTCACTTCATTCCAAACTGTCTAAGTCTGGCCTCCTGTGAGCGGCCTTTTCAACGCTCTCTATCTGAAGTAGGTCTTCACACAACAGTACATAGTTCCTCTAACCCTCTGTCCTGCTTATTCTTCATTGCACTTAGTGCTTCCTGGAAATGATACATTTATTGTTTACTTTTGTGCTCTCTCACTAGAATATCAGCTCCTTGCAAATAGGAGCATTGTCTTATTGCTGTATCTCTGGACCCAAAAATAAATGCTCAATAAAGATTTGTTGATTGTATGACTATATTATATATAATTCACCCATTTTTGGTCTAATTATCTACTCACCAATTATGATGAGAAAATAGAATATAAATATCAGAAAAACAAACAACCCAATCAAAAAGTGGGAAAAAGACCTAAACAGACAGTTCTCCAAAGAAGACATACAGATGACTAACAAGCACATGAAAAGTCTCAACATTGCTCATTATTAGAGAAATGCACATCAAAACTACAATGAGATATCACCTCACACAAGTCAGAATGGCCATCATCAAAAAGCCTACAAACAATAAGTCCTGGAGACAGTGTGGAGAAGAGGGAACTCTCTTGCACTGTTGATAGGAATGTAAATTGATACAGCTACTACAGAGGATGGTAGGAAGAGTCCTTAAAAAACTAGGAATAAAACCACCATATGACCCAGCAATCCCACTCCTAGGCATATACCCTGAGGAAACCAAAATTGAAAAAGACACATGTATCCCATTGTTCATTGCAGCACTATTTACAAGCGCTAGACGAAACATGGATGAAACCTAGATGTCTATCGACAGATGAACAGATAAAGAAGTTGTGGTACATATACACAATGGAATATTACTCAGCCTTAGAAAGGAACGCATTTGAGTCAGTTCTGATGAAGTGGATGAACCTAGAACCTATTATACAGAGTGAAGTGAGTCAGAAAGAGAAAGATAAATATCATATTCTAATGCATATTAGAATTCTAATGCATATTCTAATGCGTATTCCATATATATATATATGGAATCTACAAAAATGGTACTGCAGAATTTATTTGCAGGGCAGCAATGGAGAAACAGACATAGAGAATAGACTTATGGACATGGGGAGAGGGGAGGAGAGGGTGAGATATATGGAGAGAATAATATGGACACTTACATTACCATATGTAAAATAGATAGCCAATGGGAATTTGCTGTATGGCCCAGGAAACTCAAACAGGGGCTCTGTATCAATCTAGAGGGGTGGGATGGGGCAGGAGATGGGAGGGAGGTTCAAAAAGAAGGGGATATATGTATACCTATGGCTCAACATGATTTATGTTGAGGTTTCACAGAAAACAAACAAAAATCTGCAATTATCCTTCAATAAAAAAATAAAGAAAAATGAAAGAAAAAAATTCATGTCCATTGAGATTCAGAGATATGAATAGTCATTAACTTTATATATCAAGAAATTGTTAAACATTAACTAAGGGTCAAGTATTTTCATCCCTTTTTCTGTGCCCTGGATCTTGGCCACTCTTGCATCCACCTGTGACCCTCTCTAAATTCAGTATCTTTAAATGTTTCCCTGTCATTTACTCAACTTGTACCTGGCACTGAGAATGGAATCAGACGAGAATATTTTTTGGTAATATAGCAAGGACATCACTTCATCGTTACTCGCTAGTGATTATTTCTCCTAATTTATTTGGACCCATGGGCTTCCCTGGTAGCTCAGACGGTACAGAATTCTCCTGCAACACGGGAGACCTGGGTTCGATCCCTGAGTTGGTCAGATCCCCTGGAGGAGGGCATGGCAACCCACTCCAGTATTCGTGCCTGGAGAATCCCCATGGACAGAAGAGCCTGGTGGGCTACAGTCCATGAGGTTACAAAGAGTCAGACACAACTGAATGACTAAGCACAGCTCAGCACAATTGGACCCATAGAATGTGAGGAGGCAACTGGAGAAGCTCAGACACTATGAAGCTGAATTTGGAATGTTGACTAAAGAAATGCTAGGGCCATAAAGGCAGAAGAGGGCATTCCTGACACAGGTAAAATCTTTTCATGCATGCTCAGTTTTCAGCTGTGTTTCCCAACTATGTCTCTTCCTGTGAGTACAACTCTTTGCAACTACCTCTAGTCAGAAAGAGAAATATAAATATATACTGATGCATATATATGGAATCTAGAAAGATGGTACCAATGAATTTATTTGCAGGGCAGCAGTGGAGAAACAGACATAGAGAACAGACTTATGGACATGGGGAGAGGGGAGGAGAGGGTGAGATATATGGAGAGAATAACATGGAAAACTACATTACCATATGTGAAATAGATCACCAATGGGAATTTGCTGTATGGCTCAGGATACTCTGTATCAACCTAGAAGGGTGGGATGGGGCAGGAGATGGGAGGGAGGTTCAGAAGGGAGGGGATATATGTATACCTATGGCTGATTCATGTTGAGGTTTGACAGAAAACAGCAAAATTCTGTAAAGCAATTATGCTTTGATTAAAAAAATAAGTAAATAAAAAAATAAAATATAAAGGAGCTTTCAAATATCTCCACTGTTGCCATACAGGGTTTTGTTGCATTTATATTCTTAGTTGCTCAACAGTATTGGGAAATATCTTGAAGAACCAACTGATGTACCCTAAGGAATAACTGTGAATTCTTTTTTGCTTTCTGTAGAGAATGCTAATTTCAAGTAGAACTTCCATGAACTTCTTATTTGGCTCTTTGCCCTTCAGATGAAAGGACATAGGGATTCTTTGCTTCTTCAGTTCATGCTGAACTTCTTGTTTTTAGAAATGCTGAACTCATCCTGAAGCCTACCCACTGAGAATTACTTATGTATTACAAAACTTCTAGATCTTACTAAATAAGACTTATTCAGTCTACCCAGTGTGAAAACTCCCTATAGCAGGGATATATTTTACTTACTTTGCATAGTTTTGAATTTAATTTAATTTATTATTTTAAAACTTTCTGTGGTTGTGAATTACTTTTTGCCTCTGTGCCTGTTAATATACTCCACAGTGTTAATTATTAACATTATAAAAGTAAGCATTAGGTTCTAAATATAAATGTCTGATTCACTATAGCTTTTGTGGTATTAATTTTCTTTCCTATGTAAACTATACAGTAGTATCTATGGATATTCTTTTTTTCAGTGTGGCTAATTGGATTTGCACAGTATCATTCCAAAGCTTTTCCATGGGTCTACAGATGAAACTTACATAGTTTAAGAGTTTATATGATTTCACATCATAGCCCCTGTGTTGAAAACATTCTAGCTTTTGAGTCATAATGGTATGTGTGCACCATAATATACCTGTATTTCCCCCTAAAGTTTGATACTTAAATTGGTTATAACTTTTATATATTCTAATTAATATCAAAATAAAATATTATGCATAAATTTTAATCAATAGTTCTTATCATTTATATAGAAGATATTAATAAACTAGAAGTTAAGGGAAATGTCTTAATACATATTACCAAATTGTTTTTCAGAGCAGCTCTACTAAATTAGAATTCTACTAAGATTAGATAAGAGGGCTTATCTCATACTGTTACCAGGACTGTCATTAAAATTTTTTTTTTGGTAAATGTTATCAACAGCAATTATGTCTTATTGTTTTTTTTTTTTTTTGGTCTTATTGTTATTTTATTTTGATTTTTGTATTTTTAGGATACATAATCATTATTATTTTAGTTTTCTTTATAAGTGGTATTGTTATTTTGCCCATCTAGGTATTACAAACTTTTAAAAAATGGATTTTATGATAGCTCTTTTTATCAAAGATATTAACCTTTTTATATTTTTTATACAAATGTATTTCTAGTCAATCTTTATCATATGTACAGTATTACTCCCTTTCATAAAATAAAACACTATATCTCAGTGGATATAGTTGTTACTGGAAGAATAAAATCAGTCTTTTTACTTCTCTCAAATGGAAAATTCTTAATTAAGAAGTTAACTGAGTTTTTATAAACCAGATTAATTTTAAACTGATTCGTATTCTTGACTGGGAAATTCCATGGACAGAGAAGCTAGCGGGCTGTCGTCCTGGGGCCGTAGAGAGTCGAACGTAACTGAGATAGCAGGGCACTGTGGCACAGACAGTAACAGGGACATTGCTCTCCGATGGGTTCTTTTCTTCTCCCACTCAGGCACAAGGAGCCCGTTTTTTTAATTTAAACTTTTTATTTTGTATTGTGCTATGCTGTGCTTAGTCGCTCAGTCGTGTCCGACTCTTTGCGACCCCATGGACCATAGTATCGGGGTACAGCCAATTCACAATATTGTGATAATTTTAGATGAACAGTGAAGGGACTCGGCTGTACACACACACACGACCATTCTCCCCAAACTCCCCCCCCATCTCGGCAGAAGGAGCCCAGTTAGAAAGAGGTTGAGAATGAGGGGGTTTCAGACTGAAAGAAAGCAATTAACTTCCTCCTGCGAAATAATGTGCAATATGAATTCCAAAGTGAAATATACACATAACAAATTTTAAGTCAGTTAAGACTATATTTCTAGTTCTCCTGAATGGTTCACCCAGTAGTCTCTGAGAGTTAGCATTTTACTTTGAATAAATGTGTGCATATGTGAGTTTAGCTGAATACTTACTATATATTAATGAGAATAAACAGATGTCTGAGTCACATAGGCCAGGAAAATCTTGAAAGGGCTAAATTTGGAGTTCCCGCCTAGTTCTCATTCCATCTGGCTTATTGCATGGGGCTCTGTGTGTCAACAGCTATCACTGATTGTCTACTAAGGCATCCTGGGAATAGCTCAATTAAAAAAAAAATTATGGTTACAGTTTCCATTTTCCTTAAAGAAAAAATTCCCTGGTGAAGGTTAGAAGAAGATATTTTTCGAGAGAGCTAAAATGTGGAACTAAGAATTACTGAGTTTTGCCCATGGATGGCATCCCTCTTGCTTTCTGTTTTCCCTAAGCCTTGGAGAAAGTCATATTTAGCATACAGCATTATGCTTTCTCCCTAAGTTCACCACTTCAGTAAAATTTCCAACCCTTGTGGTAGTGTCGTGGAGGATGAGAACCTGAGGTAGTAAAGGGAAACGCAGCCCACTCCAAATAGTCCTTCTGTGGTTAACGTTCAGAGAGCAAACAGCATCCTGTTGAGGCTGGTCTTTAACAACATGAATGTGGTCCAAGCAGAAGCAAAGACATCAGGGTTCTTGCTGACTAATGTTTCCCCAGGAAAGCCTTCATTAAGGAAAATCTGTTCCCCTGCATGTGCTGGTGAGAGGTCACACTTGAGTGATGAGAGAGCAGTTTGTGAGGCTGATAGAGACACTTGGGGTATGTTTGTGCATAGAAAAAGCCTTAATGTGTGTACAGAATTCTCAAGAAATGGTTAACAGAGCAAAAAGTAAGGGTGAGGGAAAGGAAGTCTCTTCCGCTTTTCCATATGTATCTTCTACATTGCTTGTAATTTTTTTTACAATAAGTATTTACTACTTTGGCAATTCAGAAACACATAGTAAATTTAAAATTTTATTTCCTGACCCACCTCCCAGAATATTGGAAATAAAAGCAAAAATAAACAAATGGGACCTAATGAAACTTAAAAGCTTTTGCACAACAAAGGAAACTATAAGCAAGGTGAAAAGACAGCCTTCAGATTGGGAGAAAATAATAGCAAATGAAGAAACAGACAAAGGATTAATCTCAAAAATATACAGTAACTCTTGCAGCTCAATTCCAGAAAAATAAATGACCCAATCAAAAAATGGGCCAAAGAACTAAACAGACATTTCTCCAAAGAAGACATACAGATGGCTAACAAACACATGAAAAGATGCTCAACATCACTCATTATCAGGAAAATGCAAATTAAAACCATAATGAGGTACCATTACACGCCAGTCAGGATGGCTGCTATCAAAATGCCTACAAGTAATAAATGCTGGAGAGGGTGTGAAGAAAAGGGAACCCTCTTACACTGTTGGTGGGAATGCAAACTAGTACAGCCGCTATGGAGAACAGTGTGGAGATTTCTTAAAAAACTGGAAATAGAACTGCCATATGACCCAGCAATCCCACTCCTGGGCATATACACCGAGGAAACCAGAATTGAAAGAGACACATGCACCCCAATGTTCATCGCAGCATTGTTTATAATAGCCAGGACATTGAAGCAACCTAGATGCCCATCAGCAGACGAATGGATAAGGAAGCTGTGGTACATATACACCATGGAATATTACTCGGCCATTAAAAAGAATTCATTTGAATCAGTTCTACTGAGATGGATGAAATTGGAGCCCATTATACAGAGTGAAGTAAGCCAGGAAGATAAAGACCAATATAGTATACTAATGCATATATATGGAATTTAGAAAGATGGTAATGATAACCCTATATGCAAGACAGAAAAAGAGACACAGATGTATAGAACAGACTTTTGGAACTGTGGAAGAAGGCGAGGGTGGGATGATCTGAGAGAACAGCATTGAAGCATGTATATTATCAAACGTGAAACAGATCGGCAGTCCAGGTTGGATGCATGAGACAAGTGCTCTGGGCTGGTGCACTGGGAAGACCCAGAGGGATGGGATGGGGAGGGAGGCGGGAGGGGGGATCGGGATGGGGAATACATGTAAATCCATGGCTGATTCATGTCAATGTATGGCAAAAACCACTACAATATTGTAAAGTAATTAGCCTCCAACTAATAAAAATAATTGGGAAAAAATAAATAAATTAATTAAAAAAATTTATTTCCCTCAGCTTGTTGTCTTCTTTTTAAACTTGCTTTTTATTTACAAAAGTCTTTTGTTTGTTATCTTTATTTTGTGATTTCTTGCGTTGCATTTAAGCCTTCCCTATTCACTGACCAATTAGTATATATTTATGTTTCTGTGACCAACTCTCTGCCTATGGAGAATAACTACAATAAAAACACCATCTGGAGTGTGTCAAGCCATGTATTTGAAAACACTATTAGTACAGAAGGACAAAATGAGGAAGATTTTAAGAAATAAACACTTGTGATGATAATTGATAGGTTTTGGTTGTGCTCCAGTGATCATAGGGCCCTAAAGTCCTGTGAGAAGCTAATGCTCCCCCATGGGAGTATTATGTTAAGGGCAGCCTCAGAAAGTTCTTTGTCACACAAATCGGGGCCCTCCTTGGGAAAAAACTTCTCACTTGCCCAAGTTCCACTTAGAAAGTTGGAACTTAGGGCACTCAGTCTACTGGTAACTGTTTATTATCTACAGCAGAACTCAGAAGTCAGCATAAGAACATGAGAAAAACAACTCTGTTCTAACTATACGCTCTGCAGAGGGACCTTCTATTTCATATGTTTCATTGCAAAATTTATGAGGCTTTCCACATCTGGGAGCAGACTTTTTCCTGCTACTGCTATAACCTTTCCTGTCCTGCTTCTCTTGCCTTCTGTCTTCCTTTCCACAGTTTCCTTTCCATGTTGTTTTGTTGGTTGTTTTTAAATGTGGTGTCCTTTATTCCCTCTCATGTCCAACCCTCTATCCCCAAGTCATTCTTTCCTTTCTGATTTTCTCCCCATGCCCTGTTTTTATTCTGATTCTTTTTCTTTGAAGGTCTTAAAGATTTCTGTTTGAAACAAAGATAGATTTGCAGACAAATCATAGGAGAGAGAGCAATGTTCCTCTGAGGATACATTTCCATATGGAGGAAAAGTAAGGGAGATGGGGAGATTATGCTTTGTACATGTTATGGTCATTTTCTCAGTCAGAGAAATGGTCAGGTTCTCAATCAGAGAACCTTGTACTGTAAGCTCTGCTTGAGTTTCAGTTGTCTCATTTTCACTATCAGCTATACCAAAATAAGTCCTAGCATCATCCTCAGTGACATCACTGATCTCCAGACTACCACCTGCCAGAAATGCCAGTATTTCAGAGTTCTCTGTGTTGAGTGCCTCCTCATTTTTCATCCATCTACTGCTTGCAGTGGGAAGTCCTGAAGAAGCACATGGCAACACTGCACTCTAACCAATGACTCTAAGCAAGAAAGTTGTCTCAAAAATACCAAGTTTGATGCAATCTCAAGATCTGGAAGAATTTTTAATTCAGCTTCATCACTATACTTTGGTGGCCCCCCACTGTCAACTATGCAGTGATAGATTCCCGCATCTCCTTCAGTTGCATTACTGATAACTAGTGTTCCGCTTGAAAGTTTAATAACTCTGTCATCCAGAAGAGGCTGTCTGTGCTGTTCCCACTTCACAAATGGGACCAAATCAGCATTAATCTCACAATTCAGAATTGTACTCTTTCCAACTAAAAAAGATTATTCTGATTCTTATCCACTGATTCCTCATCACCATCATCCTCTCTCTATTTACATAAATTCCCAATATTCTAATTTTACTGTCAGTGTTTATATTATTGTGTGTGTGTGTGTGCATGCTCAGTTGCTTAGTCATGCCCAATTCTTTGCGCCCCTATGGACTGTAGCCCATTAGGCTCCTCCATTCATGGAATTTTCCAAGCAAGAATACTGGAACAGATTGCCATGTCCTCCTCCTGGGGATCTGGCTGACTCAGGGATCAAACCTGAGACTCTTGCATCTCCTTCACTGGCAGGTGGATTCTTTACCACTGAGTCATTCGTATATATTGTTGGGCTCTGGCTAAAATCAAATCTCCTTGGTTATTGTTCAACTGTAGGCTTGGCTAGAGCAGGCACTTTTCACCATCACTTGAAAGCACTTGGAATCATCTGTTAGCTAGAAAGCAGTCCCAGGACCCACTCCCAGTAGCATAGTTGAACTTCCTCCATTCATTATCTGAATGTTCTGATGTTTATTTATATTTATGAAAACTTCTTGTTCTGAAAAATACACCTAGTCCCCCATGGGAACTGACAGCCCTAGCTGATGATTAGTTTGTTCTGCCTGATAATGCTCAAAGTAGAATCATATTTGAAATTTATTGAGTAGTTAGAGTTTGTACCTAAATGATCAAGACATCACTAATTAATCAAAACAGTCCTTGGTTTAAAAAAGCAAAGTCTCTTCTTTAGCCATTTCATTATTTGGCTAGTTTTCCCATGCAAGCTACTCGTCTGTGTGTGCATACACCCAAGTCAACACAGTTTTTACCTTCTTTGCTTTATACACATCAAGGGCTTCCATAAATTGTCTCTGATGGATTTCTGATCCTCATCACATTGTGCTTCTTACTCTAAATGTAACAATGATGGACTTTATAAGGAAAAAAAGCCCTCTATTTCCATCCATCCTCCCTTCCTCAAGATATCATTTTGTCTTTATCTGTGAAACTCAAATAAAACTCTGCCTTCCTGCTCCTCACTTTGAAACCAATCTTAGCACCTTGATGTAACCGAATGGCACATGAACTATTCACTGAGAAAGACTCTGGGGCTTGACAATTGAGACATCTATCTAACTTTTGTTTCACCCTTGTTCTCCTCTTTTCCTTCCCTCCATTTGGGCTTCCCTGGTGGCTCAGATGGTAAAGAATCTGACTGCAATGCAGGAGACCCAGGTTTAATCCCTGGGTTGGGGAGATCCCCTAGAGAAGGGAATAGCAACTCACTCCAGTATTCTTGCCTGGAGAATCCCATGGACAGAGGAAACTGGTGGGATATAGTCCATGGGGTCACAAAGAATTGGACAGTCCTGAGTGACTTCCACTTTCCCTCCATTCAATCTGAATATTTCTTTGCCCAAGAGGAGGCTTTTGATTGGCATTTTCTTTCCTATTTCCTAAACCAGATCTCAAGCCAGAGACTTCAGAGTTAAATTTGGTCCACATATATGTTTTATTAGTTTCATATGGAATGTTTTAAAAACTTGAGCCAACACTTCATACATTTCACAGAGAGATTTGAATTTCTGATGTCTCTTAAAAATTAGACGGTCTCGACACACTGGGCTGCTGTTTTCATGTGTCTAAATAGAGGCTGCAACCTTAGCTCTCACCGCTATCCTTTTCTTGACTTAGGAAACTTCACTCACTTACATCATCTGTCTTGCCGCCGTCAGCATTGCTTGGCTCCTGGATTAAAGCCGTTAAGGCGGTATGCTGGCTGTGCTTGAGAGACACCTTAAAAAAAGATTATTTAATTCACAGGCGGAGAGTGTTTTAAAGAAACACTTTGGACTTGCCCGGTGATACAGTGGATAATAATCTGCCTGCCAATGCAGAGGACACAGGTTCAAGCCCTGGTCCAAGAAGATTCCACATGCCACTAAGAAACCAAGCCCACATGTTGCAAATTCTGGAGCTTGTGCATATAGAATCTGTGCTCCACAACAAGAGAAGCCGCCTCAACGAGAAGCCCAAGCACCACCACTACAGAGTAGCCCCTGCTCACCACAGCTAGAAAAAACCCTCGTGCAGCAATGAAGATACAGCATAACCGAAAATAAAATAAATAAATTAAAAAACATTTATATTAAAATATATATTAAAAAATATTCAACAGATAAGAATCTGCTATGTGTCAGTCAAGTTTTGGTGGTGGGGGTAAAAACAATGAATAAGACAGAAACATTTCTATTCTAGTACAAGGCGCCAACAGACAACTAAACACAGTAACAAGTTACTTTCGAGTAATGATCAGTATATGAAATAATATCTTACATTTATAATTTCATGTAATGATAAGGACAGGAAAGAAACAAAACAAGGTGATAGGATAGAGCATAGTGATGAGGTGGATGGTGGGGCAGCGGGTATTGTAGCTTTGATACTAAGAGAAAGTATCTGAGTGATGATAAACTGGGAGCTGAATATAACATTTAGGGGAGCATCGGCTTCATGAAGTTTGGAAAGGAATATTCTAAGCAGAGGAAACAACAAGTACAAAAACCTTGAGGTGGATGTGAGTTGGACATATTCAAAGGATTTAAGGTTTGAGTGGGTGGGGCTTCAAGAGCAAGAGGAGACGTTGGAGAGGTGAATGGACACCAGATCTTGTAGAGCCTTGGTATCCACAGTGAGGAGTCTGGTCTGATTTCAAGTGCATTGGGAAATTATTGGACATTATTAAGTGTGTGAGCGGCGTAATCAGATTTTCTCCTAAGGAGTAATGTCTTACAGTTTGCAACAGTTGTTGATATTTTTAACTTTTTTTCAGTTGTGAAATATAGCATATATAGAAAAGAATACACAAAACACACATATAGAGTTTAGTGCATAATTATAAAGCAAAGGTCATGTATCTACCATGCAGGCAAGAAATAGAATGCTGCCGATTCCCAGAAGTACCCCAGCACACGGTCCTTCCATGTTTCTCTCCCCTCCAGGCTAACCACAACCCTGAGAGTACTTGTTGCTGCTCAGCAACAGAGTCATGTCCAGTTCTTTGCAACCCCATAGACTGCAGCACGGCAAGTTGCTCTGCCCTTCACTACCTCCCAGAGTTTGCTCAAATTCATGTCTATTGAGTTGGTGATGCTATCTAGCCATCTCATCCTCTGCCACCCCCTTCTCCTTTTGCCTGCAATTTTTCCCAGAATCAGGGTCTTCTGCAAGTGGCCAAGTATTGGAAATTTTCTTTATAGTTTTACCTCTTAGCAATGCACCTCTGTACAATATAGTCTAATGCCAATAAACATTTTGTATAAATACCATTTGATTTCCGCCTTAAGATGGTCAATAAAAATGTCCTCACAGAATTTCTTTCCCAACCAAAAATGAGGAAAATCATTTTTAAAACAGTGGCTTTTGTCACTCACAACAATCAAACAAGGATATAGCCTAAAGTAGGACATTTCAAAAAATGACAACCAAGGGAAAGAAGATAAAATTCTCTAGCAAAATACAAAAACAGAACAAGTCTTAGTTTCTAATACCAATTCTGCCCTCACAAATCTTTCAGTGAGTAGGAAAAATTCTCAGAATACTTACTAATACCTCTAAATATGTAGAGAAATAAAGAGTTGAATATCTTTATCTTTTTCTCTTTTGATTAAGAAATTGTGGCTATAGCTGCTGGGGATGAATGTGTTTAATGGGAAAATGAACATTCAGCACAGAGAAGGCAATGGCACCCCACTCCAGTACTCTTGCCTGGAAAGTCCCATGGTCCGAGGAGCCTGGTGGGCTGCGGTCCATGGGGTCACTAAGAGTTGGACACGACTGAGCGACTTCACTTTCACTTTTCACTTCCATGCATTGGAGAAGGAAATGGCACCCCACTTCAGTGTTCTTGCCTGGGGAATCCCAGGGATGGCGGAGCCTGGTGGGCTGCCGTCTATGGGGTCGCACAGTCGGTCACGACTGAAGCGACTTAGCAGCAGCAGCAGCAGAAGAAGAACATTCAGCAACTATGAGCTTCATGGCTCTTCCCCAGTCCCAGAGGATAAAAGTGGATTAATGCAAGTCAACTGTGTTCATCTCATTCCCCTTAGCAGGGATATGTTTAAGCGTGGACATTTGATATCACCCTAACCAGTAAGATGCAATGGAGAGTTAGGCAATGGAGGAATTATTTATACCAATGATCAAAGAGCCAAGAAGCCATATAAGATGGTGGGACATCCTAGAAGTTACTAACAGCAGAAAGCCACTATTGACTGTATGCTGGGGGCTAAAGAGAGGAAGTGATGGTATTATAGCCCAGAAGTCAGGGCTTTTTGGCAGAAACTAGAACAAGGGTATGGGGTCGTGAGGTGGAAGTTGTCCACTGGGAGGCTGGAGATGCAGACGTTACTGAGGCTCACACACAGGAAGGGTAAACACCCTGGCTTCGCTCTTTTTCCTGCCTTGTGGGCAGCTGCCAATGCAGACAGCAGGCTGCCAGGGGCCCCCCGGAAGGATATCCTGCAGGAATCAGTCCCTCTGTGATACAAAGCAAACAGGGGAAACTAAGACTCAGATTTAAGGATGAACTTCATGAAGAGGATGAGAAAAAGGGGAGAATCATGGATGAATTCCAAGTTTGGGGCTTCCGAGTGTGAGGAAGTGCCATTTTTCTAAGAGGTGGAACATTGAAGAAGTAGCAGTTTGAGGAACTAAACTCAGAAGGTTTGATTTGCCCATATGAAACTTAAGCTGTCTGTTAAATAGCTAAGTAAGTGGGTTCTTGCCCGTTCAATCACATCAGATGTTTACTCTGGACTGGGGAGAAAGCAAAGAGAAAAGGGATAAGAGAAGAGAAAGAGGGGGAAGCAGGAGAAAGAGGAGAAGGAGAGGGAGAGAGCTGTCTGTATTCTCGGGCAGGATACCCAAGGCTTGATTTCTAGCTGTTTACAGAAAAGTGGCTAAAAATGGGAGCACAGGCATCTTAACAAAATAACCTTATTTCCCAGAGCCAAGGGGTGGAATCAGGAGAGGCCTGAAGGGACCATATTGTAAAGAATTGTGGTGTCTCAGCATTATGTGAGTGGACAAATGATCAGATCTAAATAGTCTCTCCTCCCCACACAGTCTCTGCAAATGACGGCACTTCACACACCTGAGATTATGGGGTTTGGAGGGAAGTTACCCAGCAAGGATTAAGGCTAAGTTGTCTGCCACCCAAAACATATGAAGATACAAAAACAGATGTTTAGTTGTATCAGAATTCATGTCTTGCCCTCATGAGACAGTTTGTGGAATGTAAAACTCGCTTACAATGCAATTTCCAAAGACTGGTTTATTCAGTGCAGCTTAACCCATTGGTTGAGCTTGAATAAGATGGTCCAGAACATGAGCCCTTCAAAATCTCCCCCTAGTGGAAAATAAAAGAACAAGCCATACTGATCACCCAGTCTCAACCACTAAATACACCTGCAGGCAAAACTGTGTCCCAAAGACACATACTTGTTCTTGGAAACAGTATAACCTAGTTCCATATTTTAAGAAGAAGCATTTTCCTGACATGTAAGAGAATCTGTACACATCTCTGCCTACAAAAGGAACAGTCCTTCACACATGAAGAAAAGGTATTAGTTGTATCCACTGGCTAGCCATTGTGTTCATCCTCTGGTTTCTAATCTGTTTCAAATTTACCTATCAAAGAGCTGGTAGAAACTGTGAAGTTACAGTTTTCACCACTTTAGGCCCAAGTAGCATTTCCAGGCAAGGCCCAATTGCACTCCATGAGCTGAAGGGAGGAAAAAAGCATTTATTAGTCCTGTGCTTGCAACACCCCAAGTGGTGAATTGGGAGGTATTCGCTCCTCTGGTTACATGCATATGCATACAATTTTGCTAGCTCTCCCAGGTCAATGTCAAAATGAAGCAGAAGGAAAAGAAAAAGAGGAAGAGAAGAAGGGGGGATAAGGAGAAGTTAAACACTGTTTTGGTTTCCATCCTTTCATTTTAAAGCTATGAAAATGAAATTTTGGAAAGCTAAAGATTCCAGAATTTTACAGTCTAATCTCCCTGAGGCTATGATGTAGGCATACTGACAGTCTGCTACCTTTTTACTTTTAATATAAAAAATTGTTTCAGCAATGACTGTTTTGATAATCCAAACTACATACTAAGATTTAGCATGAATTTTTATTAGACAACAAAAGACACTAACCATGTCTTTTGTCTTTTTTTTTTTAACTATATATATATATATGTTTTTTAAAATTCTTAAAAGTACAAACTCTCAT
This sequence comes from Cervus elaphus, assembly GCF_910594005.1. Classification (NCBI taxonomy): domain Eukaryota; kingdom Metazoa; phylum Chordata; class Mammalia; order Artiodactyla; family Cervidae; genus Cervus; species Cervus elaphus. The sequence goes on along the minus strand of NC_057834.1, from coordinate 65,739,521 downwards.
CTTCTACTTTTTCTTAGCAAGGAAAACTGGAGCTGGAATTAAATGCATGTATGAGTTGTAACATTAAAATGTTGATGAATCAGCACAGTTTGGGGGCACTTCTTTATATGCTGAACTGATTAAATGACTTCCAGCCATGCTTGCTGTTTAAAACTGTGAATATAGGAATGAAGAGCCATAAACATAAAATAAACTAGAATAGCAGTTAGGATTGCGATAATAGTATGTTCCTAAATACTCTGGCCATGTGTGCAGGCAATATAATCAGCTATCTAATTTTAAAGTTTAATTAGCTGAGTTAAAGCAAACTGTTGATTCTGCACTGCTACAGCAAAATGAGTCAGCCCATATGTTCTCTGTCTCTAGAATATGAGCATGTAAACAGATGTCTACAAGGGGGAAAACTCACAGATGAATGAAAATGAATTTTGGCAGTGACACATTAACATAATTGGCAGTCACTTGGGAAAATATTGACAATGGTAAGTTTTGAGCTCTTCAAAAGAGTAACTTGATCTATCTCAAACTGCAACTGTGGTTGCATAGTGGAGAAGCTTCCTGAACAAGACAGATTTTCTTTTCTTTTTTTAGGTTTACTAATCCAGTGGTCATGTATGGATGTGAGAGTTGGACTGTGAAGAAAGCTGAGAGCCGAAGAATTGATGCTTTTGAACTGTGGTGTTGGAGAAGACTCTTGAGAGTCCCTTGGACTGCAAGGAGATCCAACCAGTCCATCCTAAAGATCAGTCCTGGGTGTTTATTGGAAGGACCGATGCTGAAGCTGAAACTCCAGTACTTTGGCCACCTCATGCGAAGAGTTGACTCATTGGAAAAGACCCTGATGCTGGGAGAGATTGGGGGCAGGAGGAGAAGGCGATGACAGAGGATGAGATGGCTAGATGGCATCACCAACTTGATGGGCATGAGTTTGAGTAAACTCAGGGAGTTGGTGATGGACAGGGAGGCCTGGCGTGCTGTGACTCATGGGGTCACAGAGTCGGACACGACTGAGCGACTGAACTGAACTGAACTGAATACTTTTTAAAAATTTATTGAAGTCTAGTTAGTTTGGGCTTCCCTGGTGGCTCAGTGGTAAAGAATCTGCCTTCCAAGCAGGAGATGCAGGTTCGATTCCTGGGTCAGCAAGATCCCCTGGAGAAGGAAATGGCAACCGATGCCAGTATTCTTGCCTGGAAAATCCCATGGACTGAGAAGCCTGGAGGGTGGGCTACAGTCCATGGGGTTGCAAAGAATCTGACATGACTTAGTGACTAAACAGCAAAGGTAACATACATAATTGATTTACAATGGTGTGCTAATTTCTGCTACATGGCAAAGTGATTCAATTATACCTATATATGTATACATATATATACTTTCCTTTTTATCTTCTTTTCCATCATTGTTTCTCACAGGGTATTAAATGTAGTTCCCTGTGCTATATACAGTAGGACCTTGTTGTTTATCCATCTCATGTGTAATAGCTTGCTACTACTAACCCCAAACTCTCAATCCATTCTCCCCGCCCCCCTCTTGGCAATTACAAATGTGTTCTCTATGTCTGTGAGTCTATTTCATAGATAGTTCCACTTGTGTCCTATTTTGGATTCCTAGATAGATTTTAAATTGGGCCTTTGTGGATGGGAAAAAGATAATATATGGAAGCAAATTTTTCTAGGAATGTGTCCAAAGTAAATGACTATAGATGTGTGTGGTTTTCACATTCTTGCCATATATTTCTTTTTCTTAGCAGCAATTGTGCATGAGTACTGACATTATTGAATTTTCACGCAGCAAGGAAAAAAAGGGTTCTGTTAACCTAAGAGCTAGGAAGCTTATCTATCAAAATCCTGCATGCAGACTGTGCCATCTGTCTTGATGGGCTCTGAATCAGGACACTTCACACAATGCAGAGGGCCTGCTCCAAGGACGGTGGGTGACAGGGAGACAAACAGCAGTGGCCGCACACGGAGCTTACATTCCTAAGACATCAGTGCCAGCACAAGCTCTTTCTACAGTTGCATTGGAGACAAGTGGGAGATGACAGGATGCCCAGAATAGCGGTGCTGCTTACCTAGGTATTTGTGTCAAACTGCTGCAGGAGAACTGTCTGTTTAGTTTCAGTGGAACTCTTGCTAAACTTCAGTTATCAGAGGCACACATTATTCTGATGGGACCACAATGTCTGCCTCTTGCGATCGAGTTATCATCTTGGGCTGGTAACTTAGATACTAAAGGAGAAAACTCTTTCCTTTTACTAGGCAAACATTTTTGAGCGTTTGCTATGTGTCAAGCCTTATACAAGTCACAGGGAATACAGTAATCTCTGAGATATCATAGGTCCTGCTCCCAGTTTAGTAGAAAAGACAGACACATATGAACAGATGAGTTACAACACAATGAAGTCTATACTATAAATGGGAACAACGTGCTCTGCTGGTCCCATAAAGAAGCTGATGAGCTTTGCCTGGGGCAGCTAGGAAAGGCTTTACCAAAGAGCTGATATTTGCACAGGATTTAAAGCGTAAGTGTGCATTTTCTAGATAGAAAAGTAAAAGGAAAGGTGTTATAACCAGCTTCCAAATCACATTGACCTGAAAAGTCATGAGATACTCTGGAAAGGGCGAAGTGTTCTATGATTAACCTCTCAGGTTAATGGGTGAGGTGGAAAATGGGGGAATGAAAGAGGTTCAGAAAGGAAATGTCAGGAAAAGGGGATTCTAGAAGAAAGCTGGGACTGAGTTGAGTTGCAAAGTGTCTTGTACATCAGGCTGCGATGCTTGATTATTTATCCCTTGTGGGTAGTAGGAAACCAACAATTATCTGAAGGATGAAACACAAGTGACTAGATTTATGTTTCAGGATGCAAATTCAGACTATGATGCAGAAAATGAAGCAGAATGAAAGCGATTTTGATGGTATGGAGCTGTGAGGACTTATGTTGTTGTTTTAGTCACTAAGTTGTGTCTGACTCTCTTGCAACTACATGGACTGTGGCCCACCAGACTCCTCCATCCATGGGATTCTCCAGGCAAGAATACTGGAATGGGTCGCCATTTCCTTCTCTGGGGATCTTCCCAATTCAGGGATGGAACCCAGGGGTCGAACCCATGTCTCTTGTATTGGAAGGTGGATTCTTCATTGCTGAACCACTGGTATGGAGCTGTAAGGGCTGGAGTTAAGCAAATGGTGACAAGAACAAAGAAACCATCGTACCTGAGAAAGTTGGTGGAGGTAGTTGCAAAGAGTTGTACTCACAGGAAGAGACATAGTTGGGAAACACAGCTGAAAACTGAGCATGCATGAAAAGATTTTACCTATGTCAAGAATACACTCTTCTGCCTTTATGGCCCTAGCATTTCTTTAGTCGACATTCCAAATTCAGCTTCATAGTGTCTGAGCTTCTCCAGTTGCCTCCTCACATTCTACAGGTCCAGTTGTGCTGTGCTGTGCTTAGTCATTCAGTCATGTCTGACTCTTTGTAACCTCATGGACTGTAGCCCACCAGGCTCTTCTGTCCATGGGGATTCTCCAGGCAAGAATACTGGAATGGGTTGCCATGCCCTCCTCCAGGGGATCTGACCAACTCAGGGATCGAACCCAGGTCTCCCGTGTTGCAGGAGAATTCTGTACCGTCTGAGCTACCAGGGAAGCCCATGGGTCCAAATAAATTAGGAGAAATAATCACTAGCGAGTAACGATGAAGTGATGTCCTTGCTATATTACCAAAAAATATTCTCGTCTGATTCCATTCTCAGTGCCAGGTACAAGTTGAGTAAATGACAGGGAAACATTTAAAGATACTGAATTTAGAGAGGGTCACAGGTGGATGCAAGAGTGGCCAAGATCCAGGGCACAGAAAAAGGGATGAAAATACTTGACCCTTAGTTAATGTTTAACAATTTCTTGATATATAAAGTTAATGACTATTCATATCTCTGAATCTCAATGGACATGAATTTTTTTCTTTCATTTTTCTTAATTTATTTTTTTATTGAAGGGTAATTACAGATTTTTGTTTGTTTTCTGTGAAACCTCAACATAAATCATGTTGAGCCATAGGTATACATATATCCCCTTCTTTTTGAACCTCCCTCCCATCTCCTGCCCCATCCCACCCCTCTAGATTGATACAGAGCCCCTGTTTGAGTTTCCTGGGCCATACAGCAAATTCCCATTGGCTATCTATTTTACATATGGTAATGTAAGTGTCCATATTATTCTCTCCATATATCTTACCCTCTCTTCCCCTCTCCCCATGTCCATAAGTCTATTCTCTATGTCTGTTTCTCCATTGCTGCCCTGCAAATAAATTCTGCAGTACCATTTTTGTAGATACGCATTAGAATACGCATTAGATTCTAATATGCATTAGAATACGATATTTATCTTTCTCTTTCTGACTCACTTCACTCTGTATAATAGGTTCTAGGTTCATCCACTTCATCAGAACTGACTCAAATGCGTTCCTTTCTAAGGCTGAGTAATATTCCATTGTGTATATGTACCACAACTTCTTTATCTGTTCATCTGTCGATAGACATCTAGGTTGCTTCCATGTTCTAGCGCTTGTAAATAGTGCTGCAGTGAACAATGGGATACATGTGTCTTTTTCAATTTTGGTTTCCTCAGGGTATATGCCTAAGAAGTGGGATTGCTGGGTCATATGGTGGTTTTATTCCTAGTTTTTTAAGGACACTTCATACCATCCTCCGTAGTAGCTGTATCAATTTACATTCCTATCAACAGTGCAAAAGAGTTCCCTCTTCTCCACACTGTCTCCAGCATTTATTGTTTGTAGGCTTTTTGATGATGGCCATTCTGACTGGTGTGAGGTGATATCTCATTGTAGTTTTGATATGCATTTCTCTAATAATGAGCAATGTTGAGCATCTTTTCATGTGCTTGTTAGCCATCTGTATGTTTTTGGACAACTGTCTGTTTAGGTCTTTTTCCCACTTTTTGATTGGGTTGTTTGCTTTTCTGGCATTGAATTGTATGAGCTGCTTGTATATTTTGGAAATTAATCCTTTGTCAGTTGTTTCATTTGCTATTATTTTTTCCCATTCTGAGGGTTGTTTTTTTCCACCTTGCTTGTAGTTTCCTTTGCTGTGCAAAAGCTTTTAAGTTTAATCGGGTCCCACTTGTTTACTCTTGTTTTTATTTCTGTTACTCTAGGTGGTAAGTCATAGAGGATCCTGCTTTGATTTATAATATCGAGTGTTCTGCCTATGTTTTCCTCTAAGAATTTTACAGTTTCTGGTCTTACTTTTAAGTCTTTAATCCATTTTGAGTTTATCTTTGTGTATGATGTTAGGAAGCATTCTAATTTCATTCTTTTACATCTAGCTGTCCAGTTTTCCAGGCACCATTTATTGGAGAGGCTGTCTTTGCCCCATTGTATATTCTTGCCCTCTTTGTCAAAAATAAGGTACCTATAGGTGCATGGGTTTATTTCTGGGATTTCTATCTTGTTCCATTGGTCTATATTTCTGTTTTTGTGCCAGTACCATACTGTCTTGATCACTGTAGCTTTGTAGTATAATCTGAAGTCAGGAAAGTGATTCCTCTAGCTCCACTCTTCCTTCTCAAGCTGCTTTGGCTATTTGGGGGTCTTTTATGTTTCCATATGAATTGTGAAATTTTTTTGTTCTAGTTCTGTGAAAAATGCCATTGGTAATTTGATAGAGATCACATTAAATCTGTAGATTGCATTTCATAGTATAGTCATTTTCACAATATTGATTCTTCCTACCCAGGAACATGGAATATCTCTCTGTCTGTTTATGTTGTCTTTGATTTCTTTCATTAGTGTCTTATAATTTTCTGTGCACAGTTCTTTCGTCTCCTTAGGTAAGTTTATTCCTATATATTTAATTCTTTTAGTTGCAATGGTGAACAGGATTGATTCCTTAATTTCTCTTACTGATTTTTCATTTTTTGTATATAGAAATGAAAGTGATTTCTGTATATTGATTTTGCATCCTGCAACTTTGCTAAAATCACTGATTAGCTCTAGTAATTTTCTGATACTATCTTTAGGGTTTTCTTTATACAGTATCATGTCATCTGCAAACAGTGAGAGCTTTACTTTTTCTTTTCTGATCTGGATTCCTTTTATTTATTTTTCTTCTCTGATGACTGTAGCTATGACTTCCAGAACTGTGTTGAATAATAGTGGTGAAAGTGGACACCCTTGTCTTGTTCCTGCTCTTAGGGGGAATGCTTTCAGTTTTTCACCATTGAGAATGTTTGCTGTGGGCTTATCATATATAGTCTTTATGATGTTGAGGTAGATTCCTTCTACGCCCATTTTTTGAAGAGTTTTAATCATAAATGGGTGCTGAATTTTGTCAAAGGCTTTTTCTGCATCTATTGAGATTATCATATGAGTTTTATCTTTCAATTTGTTAATATAGTGTATCACATTGATTGATTTGCACAATCACATTGATGTTGAAGAATCCTTGCATTCCTGGAGTAAACCCAACTTGATCATGGTGTATGAGCTTTTTGATGTGTTGCTGAATTCTGTTTGCTAAAATTTTGTTGAGGATTTTTGCATTTATGTTCATCAGTGACATTGGCCTGTAGTTTTCTTTTTTATGTTGTCTTTGTCTTGTTTTGGTATCAGGGTGATGGTGTCCTTGTAGAATGAGTTTGGAAGTGTTCCTTCCTCTGCAATTTTTTGAAAGAGTTTTAGAAGGCTAGGCATTAGCTCTTCTCTAAATGTTTGATAGACTTCTCCTGTGAAGCCTTCTTGTCCTGGGCTTTTGTTTTTTGGGAGATTTTTGAACACAGCTTCACTTTCAGTGGTTGTAATTGGGTTGTTCACAGTTTATATTTCTTCCTGGTTCAGGCTTGGAAGATTGAACTTTTCTAAGAATCTGTCCATTTCTTCCAGGTTATCTCAATGGACATGAATTCGAACAAACTCTGGGAGAAAGTGAAGGACAGGAAAGCCTGGTGTACTGCAGTCCATGGAGGTCACAAAGAGTTGGATATGACTTACTGACTGAATAACAACAACATCATACCACTGAATACTTGCTATTGTTGCAACTTATGGACAAAGGGGTAAATCTCATAGGAATAGTTTTTATAAAAGGAATTTACTGGCTATATTTACTTAGCTTTGCCATTGGTTTTCTCAGTTTCATACCAGGAAATGTCTGTGTTAGTCATCTTCCCAACAGATACTAAATTCCTGATAAGTATAATCCCTCTGTAGTACACACAATATTGAACCATTACAGACTTTGAAATTAGTCCCATATCTAGCACTTACTCATGTATTTCTTTGGAAAACTTTCTTAAATTATCTGAATCTCAGCTTCTTCTTAGTTGACTTGCTATGATAAATTAATAAGTCAATGTATATAAGGCATACAGCATAATGCCTTGTACATAAAAACAATAAATTGTCAACATCACTAGTTCATGGAGTTCTAGTTCACAATGCTGGATTGCAAGAAAGTTTTCAGAATTCACTGAGAAAATGTATTTTAAGTCCATAGCACAAAATACTTAGAAAAATAAGTGGATTTTTTTTCACCCACAAATTTGAGCTCTTGAGTATAAAAATGTATTTTACATGATGTCTGTCTCCACCACTATGCAGAGTGCATGTTGGGGGAAGTTGTCAAGAGATGTGATTGAGGGTTTGACCCAGGCATTGGAGGCTCCCTATCCTTGCCCTTGGAATGCGTGTTCCACTTGCCTTTGCCACCTCCAGATGCTCCCTCAAGGATACAGCCTTGAGATAATAATGTGCTGATGAGATCATTTGGACTACATATGTGACTGAACTCAGTTAAGTCCTCTACATAAACTTTTTAAAATTCTGGTTGTGGGTATGGAGATCTACTCAATTTGTGGCTGCCTAAGAGTTGGACTGTGAGGAAAGCTGAGCGCCGAAGAATTGATGCTTTTGAACTGTGGTGTTGGAGAAGACTCTGGAGAGTCCCTTGGACTGCAAGAAGATCCAACCAGTCCATCCTAAAGGAGATCAGTCCTGGGTGTTCATTGGAGGGACTGATGCTGAAGCTGAAGCTCCAATACTTTGGCCACCTCATATGAAGAGTTGACTCATTGGAAAAGACCCTGATGCTGGGAGGGGTTGGGGCAGGAGGAGAAGGGGACAACAGAGGATGAGATGGCTGGATGGCATCACCGACTCGATGGGCATGAGTTTGAGTAAACTCCGGGAGTTGGTGATGGACAGGGAAGCCTGGCGTGCTGCGATTCATTGGGTTGCAAAGAGTCGGACACGACTGAACGACTGAACTGAACTGAACTGAAGATATGTCTTCTGTGTGAATTCTGTTGTTTATCAAATCTCCCGCCTAAAACCTGGAGGGATCTACCTCCTTCTTAGGTCTCTACTTGTGCTCTCAGAGGACAGGAATACTGAGTACCAAAACCAGTTTCAGGTTACACCTGGGAAGCACCCCCAGGAGGTTGCAAAGCCACAGTGTGATGACTTGAGTTAAATTTAGAAATTGCAGAGAGCTCACTTCAAAGCATGAACATATTTTAACCACATTATTTTTAGGCCTTTCTATGCTATCTTGTGCATAGAGTCCCATTGAGAAGATATCTGAGAAGTATGTTGTTAGTGGCATGTAGTGCTGAAGCATGCATCTATTAAAGGAATCTTAATGTGAGCTTGAGCCTAGTCAAGATTGTGAGATTGGAGGCAAGTTGTCCAACAATCTCTGTGGTCAGATATGCACTGCCTGAGGTATTTTCCTTCTGTTACATCCAACTAGCAATTTATGTCTTTATTCTGCATGAGTAGAGATGTGTGAAGGTAGTACCAATAAACTTTTAAAGCTCAGTACCTTAAAACAACAAAGAGTAATTCCTTGCTCATGTTTCAAATCCATTTGGGGACAGTGAGGTGGGGATGGATTTAATGCATTCTAGTCACTCAGGGACTCAGGTTGATGGAACAGCCACTATCTTTCTTACAATTATCTATCACCATGCACAAGGAAAGAGTAAGATCTGGAGGGTCTCACTGTGAAAACCAAGAAGTCCAACCCAGAAGTCACCCAGTCCATTTTTCTTATAACTCATTCTGCAGAACTAGTCATGTGGTTTTCTTCCTAACAATAAAGGGCATAGATGTATGAGCCCATCATGAGCCTAGAATGGGGAAGAAATGGGAATATTTGGCAAATAGCTCTAATGACCATCACTATCATTTGGCCTGAAATAGAATTGATTGCCTTGGAATAATGAGCAAGTTTTGCCAATTATAAGACTCTATCTCTTCAAGTCATTTGTATGATTCTGTATGTTCCTTACATTGATTAAACAAACAGACTTCTGAAAGACAGAGAGAAATGAGCCTCCATCCCTCACCTCAGATGAGCTTTCTCAATGCTCCATTAATGTTGACATATTGCAAAGAACTCACAGTATCTCCCCAAGGAACAATTCTGCAGGTAACAAACTTGAAAATAAAATATTGTCTGCTATGCATTGACTGAATATGATACATAAAGAAAAAAATTCTGATTACTCTAACTATTTTTCATTGTTACTAACACCTACTTCTCAATGGTTTCCACAGCTTTTCATATTCCTAAAAATTAATTTTATGAAGGCTAAGATCTTTCTAAGTAGATTCTCTTAGAATCCCAAATGGCCAGAACAAAACAAACAGAACACAGTGCAGGTACCAGAAGTATGAGAAAAGCAGCAGTGCTGTAGAAGCAACCTGTTAGTTCACTAGGAAGAGGAAGGCTGTGTTTATAGCAACTACTTGGAAAATGCACGAGTGCTGACCTTGAGACTTCAGACTTCAGTGTTTGCTGCTCAGTTATGTAAAAACAGCTAATGATTTGTACTTCCCATTCCCCTCTCATTTCAGTATAGAAACAGAATATTTGCTAGTAGAATAACTATTAGTTACAGTCACTTGGAAGTTTTGTCAAATTATGTTGAAATAACATTTTGTAAGGAGAATTAATGGCCTTGGGAACATAGTGATTTACAATAAGCAACTCAGTAATTTCCTAAATTCTCAATATAATACCAAGGAAGAGGGCTGGCCCACTTTAGCTGTCCAATATCTGTGTTCCTTTTAGCAGTTCAATCCAAATGGGCATGGATCCAGTGAAGTCATATCAGATCAAGGTCATTGTCATGAGTGTACTTGATCACTGGGTATCTCGTGACTTTCTTGTAAGATAATTTGATATCACTGACATGTTCTACTTGTATGAGGACATCTTTCCCAGAGCACCTCAGATCTTATGGCTCTAAAAAAATTATGATAATGTTTTCATTACTTCTAATTTTAGTGATTTGGTAAAGTGGTCTAATCTGGTGTGGACTTTTGGGGATATGTGGACAAAGTTTTTATTGAACTATAATATTTGTGAATGGAATGTCTTGCAATTCCATTGAGAAGAAAAATGTTCAGTTGTTGTCATCATGGTGTTTTGTTAATTTTTTGAAACTCGCATGTTACTTAGATACTTTTTTTTTTAAACCTACACAGCACATAATTTATTGAGGCTAAGGAAGCATAGGTTGGGAGAGTGTGATGAATATGCCATCAACATGGGCTTTCCTGGTGGCTGAGAGGCAAAGAACCCACCTGCCAGTGTAAGAGACAAAGCTCAGGTTCCTGGATGGGGCAGATGCCCTGGAGGAGGAAATGGCAACCTGTTCCTGCATTCTCGCCTAGAAAATTCAATGGATACAGGGAGCCTGGCTGGCTACGTCCATGGGGTCACAAAAAACCAGACACAGCTTAGCGACTACACATGTGTACAAAGAGAATAGACCACAAATGTGCAGCTAAATTATACATAATCTTATTTTTGATGTATCAGATATTCAGGAATGTTTTTAGCACCCTTTGCTTTTAAAAATGTGCCTTCAACAAAGGAAACTATAAGCAAGGTGAAAAGACAACCCTCAGATTGGGACAAAATAATAGCAAATGAAGCAACAGACAAAGGATTAATCTCAAAAATATATAAGCAAGACTTGCAGTGCAATTCCAGAAAAATAAATGACCCAATCAAAAAATGGGCCAAAGAACTAAACAGACATTTCTCCAAAGAAGACATACAGATGGCTAACAAACACATGAAAAGATGCTCAATATCACCAATTATCAGAGAAATGCAAATCAAAACCACAATGAGGTACCATTACACGCCAGTCAGGATGGCTGCTATCCAAAAGTCTATAAGCAATAAATGTTGGAGAGGGTGTGGAGAAAAGGGAACCCTCTTACACTGTTGGTGGGAATGCAAACTAGTACAGCTGCTATGGAGAACAGTGTGGAGATTCCTTCAAAAACTGGAAATAGAACTGCCATATGACCCAGCAATCCCACTTCTGGGCATACACACTGAGGAAACCAGATCTGAAAGAGACACGTGCACCCCAATGTTCATCGCAGCACTGTTTATAATAGCCAGGACATGGAAGCAACCTAGATGCCCATCAGCAAACAAATGGATAAGGAAGCTGTGGTACATATACACCATGGAATATTACTCGGCCATTAAAAAGAATTCATTTGAATCAGTTCTACTGAGATGGATGAAACTGGAGCACATTATACAGAGTGAAGTAAGCCAGAAAGATAAAGACCAATATAGTATACTAATGCATATATATGGAATTTAGAAAGATGATAACGATAACCCTATATGCAAAACAGAAAAAGAGACACAGATGTACAGAACAGACTTTTGGACTCTATGGGAGAAGGCGAGGGTGGGATGTTTCGAGAGAACAGCATCGAAACATGTATATCATCAAAACAGATCACCAGCCCAGGCTGGATGCATGAGAGAAGTGCTCGGGCCTGGGGCACTGGGAAGACCCAGAGGGATCGTGTGGAGAGGGAGGTGGGAGGGGGGATTGGGATGGGGAATACATGTAAATCCATGGCTGATTCATGTCAATGTATGGCAAAAACCACTACAATATTGTAAAGTAATTAGCCTCCAACTAATAAAAATAAATGAAACAAAATAATAACAAAAAAATAATAATAAATGGGGAAAAAAAAACCCTAAAAAAAAAAAAAGAATCCATCCACCAGTGCAGGAGACCTGGGTTTGATCCCTGGTCTGGGAAGATTCCGCATGCTTCAGGGCAACTAGGCCTGTGCGCCACAGTTACTGAGCCTGCATGTCCTAGAGCCCCTTCTCCGCAACAGGAGGTGCCACCAAAGTGAGAAGCCCGTGGACCACAAGTAGAGAGCAGGCCGCTCACCAACGCTGGAGAAGGCCTGTGCAGAGCAACGAAGACCCAGCACAGCCAAAAATAAATAAAAACTTTTTAAAAAGAAAAAAAAATTGTGCCTTAATTCAGTCACTTGACTTTAAAACATTGCTCTTATTTTTGTTATCTTTGATGCTCTGACCCTAAATTGTATATTATGATGCAATCTATCAGCAGCAGTCACAGCATATATTTTTTTCAATAGCATAAACCAAAGAGTTAATCAAATATAGTTCAGCACTACAGTTGTGTGCTAAAGGCATTTTAATCACACAATTTCTAAGGCCCAAATTGTCAAGGGCTGCCACATGTTTTCTATTTCAGTTTGGAGTAAATTTGCACTTTTAATTATATGGATCATTTGGGGGCCTTGTTCTTCTATGTTTTGCTTTATTAATAAACTTACAGATAAAGAATTTTTAAGTGTCAAAGATTATATTCAACCAGTCTAGTTTATAATGGAGCCAGTAAGATATGGTAACTGGTTCAAAGGAGAATTGGAAGAGTAGACACATATACAGATAATCAAAACACTGAGATGAATTTGTTAAACTGATGCGGAACTGGTTAATGGCTAAAGTCAATCATCAGCAGACAATCATCCTGCCAGTCACATACATTACTATGGTTTTTCTACAACTTAGAGGATATTTTTCAAAATAAATATTTGCCTCTTTTGTTAAATACACAATTAAAATTCTGAGTTAGTACATATGTTCAAATTTACAAATGACAATTTCAGTGGAAAGCATATTTTATAAATGCCACAAACCAGGCAACATGAATATCTCTCTAAAGAAACGAACAAGTTCAAAAGCATAAGGAAATGTCAGTTCTTTTCCTTTCCATTTTCTAGGGGACTGTAGATGCTTTCATGCAAAAGATAGCACTGAGGGACACTCAGGTACTAACTACCATCGGAGTTTGGTTAGTATAGTGGTCACTGTATCACTTCCTCCAGACACCCTCCTGATCCCTTTTGTGGATATGAAGGCTAAATATAACCAAGTTCAAGGTTGGTAAAATTCAGATAAATAAGAGAAAGCAAATAAAAATAGAAAACAGACCACACAGGAAGATAGAGTGAAAGAAAAGAAACAGAAGGGAGAAAATATGTCCAAGAAGATAAATACTGCTATTATAGTGATGGCAACTGAATAGGAAAACAAGAAATTTTTGACCCATTATGTGTTAAGATTTAAGTGATAATATAATTGTCATAAGAAAAACTCCAAGGACTTGCTAATGTGTATTAAATAATAGTAGGCTATCTATATAAAAATGGTTTTGTAATAAGTTAGTAACTGACATTTACTAAATAAACTTCTAATATGAATGAATTAGAATAAATTTATTAATAACCTAGCTTCTTATAAAACAGAAGTAAAAGTTATATTTGTAGCAGATTTGCTTGGGGGATATTCTGCTTTTTAACATGTTTAGAACTAGTTAAATAAGCAAAAAATAATAATCCTTAAACAAAATCAGGTTAATAAAAGAAAAACTGACAAATAGACCAAATATATTTCAAATATAATTCCATTCTGAAAGAAATTTAGAGTACAAAAATAAAATATTAAGATAAACTTTGAGGTTCTCAGATTGATTTTAAAAAATGTAATGACAGATTTTATATCTTGTAAATATTGCATTAAACATTAACAATATAATTTAACTGGAGAAATTAGTTCTTTATGATCTATCTTTGGTTTTATATTTTGATATTGCTTTCATCTTAATAGTTCTTCAAAACATACATTGCTACAGATGAGATGCAAAAATGAGCCCTCCTGGGTGGAAGAGAAAGGATAATAATTCTTGGGATTTTTGTCATGACTCACACCCTGCAGTCTCAAAATGCTTTTATAGGATTACAATACTCACCTGTGAAATACACCAACTGTACTGCACATGACATCTATGTTATTAGAGGGAATTTGTGAAAAGACAACACAACGCCCAATTTACATATGACACATGAACCTACCCTCCTACTGTGAGATTTGCTTTTTCCCCTTCACATCTGATTGAATGTCAGACTACATTCTCCCTCTTGGAATCAGAATCCCACCCTCTCTGGAGTTGCTCTATACAAACTGGGTTATCTAAACTGAGTTATCAACAGTTCATCAAAGTGTCAGTCACTCAGTTGTGTCTGACTCACTGCAACGCCATGGACTGTAGCCCACTAGGGTCCTCTGTCCATGGGATTTTCCAGGCAAGAATACTGGAGTGGGTTGCCATGTCCTCCTCCAGGGGATCTTCCCAACCCAGGGATCAAACCTGGGTCTCCTGCATTGAAGACAGATTCTTTATAATGTGACCCATCAGGGAAGCCCATAATGAGATAATTCCTGGTTTTTCTATTGGTAGAAATTGTGATGAGGTAATTCTGATTCTGTCTTAATCATTTACCAATTCACAGAGTATCAGAGGCCTAGATATCCAAGAGTCCTGAGGTCTGGAATACAACACAAATATTGAGCTTCTAGAAGGAAGCTTGAGGGACTCTAAGAGAAGTGATGGGTTAATCCACAAGGATAATTCCATAAATATTGCATTTAAACAATATATGTAAAGGAAACAGACTAAGACTGACAATGACGATTATAAAGATGGCATTACTATTTTAAAAGTGGTATGCTTTAGAAACAGCAGTGGAACAATTAATAAAGACAAAAACCACTAATCTTATCACTCACATTTTAAATAAATGAAATCACTTAGTTCTTTCGACAATCATTAAACCCTATATTGCAAAAAGGCTGCCTTGTCTTATATTCTACTGTTCATCCTGTCTTTCCTTGTCTCTCCTCAGCTCACTCTTTCCTCTTTCCTCTTTCACGTTTCACTCCCTATTCTTTTCTCCTCTCTCCCTGCTTCTTCACCCTTTTCTCTGAAACACAAATGTTTTCTCCCATTTGGTTTTGAGGATGTTGTCGAGTATCTTTGTAAGAGGTTAACATGCAGCAGGTGGTCTACTAGCCCCACCCCTGTCACAGCAACAAGCTTCATTCCTGGGGGTGGGGGGCTTCCTCCTACAGAAGGAGGATTCAAATGTCAGCAGCTCTCACAAAGCATATCTTCATCAAATCTGAAGCACTACTATTTCCCCAACTGCCTTAGCTCAGTATGCACCCCCATCCTTAATTTGGGGCACCAATGGTACTTTCCAAATTAACAGGACCCATTGGAACACAGGTAACTTCATGAGATACACATTCAGCTGAAAAGAATATATCTGTTCAGTGTGACCTGCCCTTGAATTCTTACCGATATTCTTGTCTTTTCTTATTTTCTCTCTGCCTTATGATGAGGATACATTCTGTCTGTTTTCTCAGTCCTACTGGTGCATTTGGAATGGCCATTTCTTTCAGAGTAAAACTGGTTCAAGTCCTGATTCCATTACCCATCATGTGTGACCTCAGGTAAGTTACCTTAATGGTACCTAGTTCCTGCAGCTGTAGGGGATTCAATGAGTTCGTACTTGGAAAGTTTTCTGGGTCCAGAATCAATATTCTCTATGGCATTTCACTTCTGATATTGCTGCTAATTAGCTATGAGACCATGAGCAATACTAGCAACCATCCCATGACCCAATTTCATTATCAGTAAAGTCCTTTCCAATTGCAGTGCAAACTGCAAAGCAGTTCATTCATTCAACAGACGTGGATGGAGCAAGTCAGGCACTATGAAGAGCATAGTAAACAAGACAAAAATTGCCCCTGCCTCCCCAAAACTTTTGATCTGATGGGAGAGATTAGGCTACCTGTGTGAAGAGCAGAGCCTATGATTTGGGGAACAACCTTAGTCCAAGGAAGTTTTCCCTGAGGAAATGATATTTAATCTGAGAACTGTAGGTTGAGTAATGTTTAGAACAATAAAATGGCTCTAGATAGAAAGAGCAGTAAATAAAAAGGCTCTGAGATGAAAGGCACTTGGGATATCCTGAGAACTGAAAGAAAGCTAGCAAAGAGGGAGCAGAGTGAGAATGAGGAGGAGTGGAAGGGAGTGAAGCTGGATCCTAGGGACCATTAGTCCTGGAAGCCACCCCACATCAGTAGGAAAAGCAGGAAGTTTACTGTTTAGTTGTACCCTCTGGAGAAGTCTTCAACCCTCGCCTTTCAGGTCATTGGTCCTACCCACTCCAGTATTCTTGCCTGGAGAATCCCAGGGACAGAGGAGCCTGGTGGGCTGCTGTCTATGGGGTCGCACAGAGTCGGACACAACTGAAGCGACTTAGCAGCAGTAGCAGCAGAATTCTAGAAACACCATTGCCAGAGAGGTGGGCAGAGGACAGGTCTGGAGGATTTCAAATTATTGTGGTCTTTACCCTAAGAGCAATGAGCAGTATTAAAGTATTTTAAACAGGAGTATAAAGTGATCAGGTTTTCACTTTAAAATCAATTAACTGCCCTGTAAAGTTTAGGTTGGAGTTGTTCATTCACTACGTCATGTCCAACTCTTTGCAACCCCATGACTACAGCATGCCAGGCTCCCCTATCCTTCACTATCTCCCGGAGCTTTCTCAAACTCTTGTCCATTGACTTAATGATGCCATCCAACCATCTCATCTTCTGTCACCCCTCCTCCTGCCCTCAATCTTTCCCAGCATCAGGATCTTTTCGAATGAATCAGCCCTTTGCATCATGTGGCCAAAGTATTGGAGCTTCAGCTTCATCATGAGTCCTTCCAATGAATAGTCAGGGTTGATTTCCTTTAGGATTGACTGGTTTGATCTCCTTGCTGTCCAGGGGACACTGAAGGAGACCTAAGACCAATTAGCAGTACTGCAAGTAAAAGATGATAGAGGTAGACACGAGGTGGTGGCTGTAAAACTGAGGAGAAGTAGATGGATTACAGATGGATGTATTCAGGAGATTAAAAAAAATTGGGGGTGGAAGATAAGGGATAGAGATGATTTTTAAATATTTTCTGAAACTCCTACAAATACTTATGCTCTGTGAAATTATTCACATTAATTCAACAAACATCTTTTGAGTACTTACTGTGTCTAAGGCGTAGTTCTACCAGAGTACAGTGGTATTATGTTAAACTTAAGGGTAGCAGCCACTGACCTAATTTGAGTTCAATATCAGAAATATCGGTCACCAAGGAATAACATTAAGGAGTTCCATAACCTAGGGCCAGAAGAAGGAAGTAATTTTATTATACCAGTTTGACTGAGGATTAGTGTGGCAAGCAGAAGATGGATGGCTTGTACCAGATAGCTTCTGCTGCACACAGATTCTAAAAATAAAACATGCCTTCTTAAAATAAAAATTTTAAAAAGGCCAGTGACTTCAACTTTTGTCTCATTAATACCCAGATCTAATCAAAATGAGTTAGTCATATGTTGGACTGACTGATGACTGGTTTCAGTTTGGACAGTTTTCATCTTAGTGAGCAAGACTCAGAAGCATTTTATTTGGTGAAAACTGTTAAGCTAAATGGGAGCTTCCCTGGCTTCCCTGGTTCAGACAGTAAAGAATCTGCCTGCAATGCAGGAAACCTCTGTTTGATCCCTGGGTTCAGGAGAGCCCCTCAAGAAGGGAATGGCTACCCACTGAAGTATTCTTGCCTGGAGAATTTTATAACAGAAGAGTCTAGTGGGTCTACAGTCTAAAGAGCCCAGAGTCCATGGGGTCACAAAGAGTCAAACACAACTGAGAGACTAACACACACACATCAAACTAAATATTAATTGTTAATAAGGCAGATTAAAGTAAATATCTCTAACATCTGACTAATCAAATGGAAATCAAAACTTCCAAGTATAAACCAAGCATAATAGCTTGACCCTCTGCTGGGTTTCTAAATGGCCCTCTGTGATCTTCCAGTTGAACCTGTTGCTTTTAAGCTCATTCCAGCAGGCCGATTGGTCTCTTCTAGGGATAAGGCTATATATACAGAGCTCAGGTGCTGGCAGGTTGAGCATTTGACAGCAGCAGTAACTAGATCAACCATGGTCAATGGGAGCCCACATAAGCCCTGCACATCAGCCTTCATCAGTATCAACGTGTCTACTACAAGAGTCCATTGTGCTAGCACAAGAATGATTGGAGACAACAGGATGACGTCAGATGGCTAAGTCATTCTGTCTCCTTGGTAATTTAGTGCCTCTGGGCATTGATATGTGATACAAAGATCTTCACATGTTATGTCCACTTCTTTAGGTCATCCACATGTCTCTTCTCCAGACTTTCTTATCCCTGATCTTCAAGAATTTCTTTTCATAGGCACTTTATATATGCAGCTAATCCACTCACCACTACCCATGAGTCTAAGTATATTCTCATTTTAGGCCACTTTTAAGAAAGAAGAGTTTGCATTCTATAAAGCTCTGCTTGTTGGGAGGACTTACCCTCATGACTGAATTCTGGAGCCAGTCCTCAATAGGATTGTAGTATTCAGCAGTCTTTTTTTTTTTTTTAGCTTGCACTTACACATTGAGTCAACCTATCCATAAACTAAGTTTGGTCTTTTTTGTCCTCCATCAGCTTGTTATAAAGGGATGCCCTGCCCCTCCACTTCCATGGCTATAGATGTAAGGTGAGGGCGAGGGCCCATGAAAGTGCTTAGTGAGAGGTGGGTCTGGGATACTTACTTCTATAGCTTCCTTGTGCCTTCCAGCCAGTGCTATGCCTGCTTCCAGGTACTCCATCTCTATCTTACAGTGACTTGTTGCTGGGCATCCTTGATCTTGGGCTTCCTTGGCGGCTCCAACAGTAAAGAATCTGCCTGCAATATAGGAGACCCAGGTTCGATCCCTGGGTCAGAAAGATCCCCTGAAGAAGGGAATGGCAACCCATTCCAGTATTCTTGCCTAAAGAATTCCATGGACAGAGGAGCTTTGGCCTACAGTTCATGGGGTTGCAAAGAGTTGGACACAACTGAGCAATTAACACTTTCATACGTGATCTTATGACTTTGTAGGTCTGACAAAAGTCAACTTATGAGAAGCAACTCTAGCCAGATGGTTACTTATTGCCTCATGATCAAAGTTTTCCTTTTCCATGTGCCTGGTAGCTTACCAAGAGCTGCTGTCTGAATGATGTGTAATTCTCCCCTGCTCAAGGCATGATTTTGCTTTAGAACCCTGTGTGCTCAGTCACTCAGCTGTGTTCGACTCTGTGACCCCATGGACTCTCTGTACATGGGATTTGGGGATTTTCCAGGAAAAAATATTGGTGTGGATTGCCATTTCCTCCTCCAGGGGATCTTCCTAACACAATGATCAATCCAGCATCTCCTGAATCTCCTGCATTGGCACGTGAATTCTTTACCACTAAGCCACCTGGAAAGCCCCAAAAGATTAGGAATATCCAACCAGGTGAAGAACCAGAACCAGCTGAAGTACTTGCTGAGGGTGAGCAAGAATACTGGAGTGGGTTGCCATTTCTTACTCCAGGGGATCTTCCCAATCCAAGGACCGAACCTTCATCTCCTGTGTCTACTGCAATGGCAGGTGGATTCCTTACCACTAGTGCCACCTGGGAAGCCCCTAGGGAGGCTCATTAAGATTCTCCTAGCTTTAGTGGAATAACTTATCAGACGATCAGACCATAAGTCATATTTTACAACTATCTTTTTCAAACTGAAAGATGCACAAAAGAGGTGAGCTTTTATTATTATTATTATTATTAGATGGGTGCTGGGAGGGACTTGGGGCAGGAGGAGAAGGGGACAGCAGAGGGTGAGATGGCTGGATGGCATCACTGACTCGATGGGCATGAGTTTGAGTAAACTCCGGGAGTTGGTGATGGACAGGGAGGCCTGGTGTGCTGCGATTCATGGGGTCGCAAAGAGTCGGACACAACTGAGCGGCTGAACTGAACTGAACTGAAAACAGATTTCATATTTTATATTTGCATAGGAGCTGGCCACTTTATAATTGGTCATCTTTCAATGGGTAGTCTCAATTAGCACTGAATTTTAATATTTGCACAAATTCATCTTACATAGGTGTCTAATATGTTTATCTCTTCCAAACTCCCCTTTCTAGTCCCATCACTTATTACCAACACCACCACTATCACCATTATACATATTTTCTAAAAGAGATCTGAAAGTATGGTTGTACCTTGATTTTATGCTTCAGCAATTAGAAACTGATTTGTCATTTTTATTTAACATAGCAATTGTCATGACAATTTGATGTTACTGGTTAGGTGGTGTTCATTTCTTTGCATATGTCTGGCATGAAGGTTGCTATGACAGCAGAACAAGGAGCAGAAACCATGAATTCTTAACAGATTGCTGATGCTTATGAAAAAGGGCTTATGGGGCAAACTTTTAGGAAAAGCTCATAGGTTTGATTATGTAAATTGTTGGGTATTTGTAGGAATATAGGCCATGACTATATTACAGAGATATGAAGGCAGTAATCAGTCTGTCATGACCGGTTGAATACCCTTAGCTCTATTCTAGGCTTATGATTTCAAAGTTATTTTGTACAATTTGATGGAATTTCAGTGATTCACTAGTGATTGATCCTTTTTCATGTGGGTCATCAGGATCTCCCTAAGTATTCTTTGAGGATTCTAACACTATGAAATGACAAGAGGAATTTTATTGTGAGTAGGTTTCAAAAAAAGATAATTATTCTAGTGAAGTAGGAATACAGAAAAGAATACCTAAAAAACACAGCAGAAAAAGGAGTTTCTTATTTTATGATGACTCTGAGATTATATTCTGGGCTGATTTCCATATCAGTTAGAATATGAAAAGATGTGTATAATTTGAAGAAAACATGATTTCTCCATAGAAATAAATGGGTTTGGGCCCAAGACTGTTCATTTATAAGGCAGGCCACTTGATTTCTCAAAAAACTACTTTATGTCCTTTTCATGTCACTTAGACTTCACATTCATGTCTCCCTTTTTCCATCAATTACTAATAATAAAAATATGCATTTACTAGATACTGTAAAGTGTGTATGGTAATTAGATATCTTATTTTGATCAGTAGTATCATGGTTCTTAAAATAAATTTTACTTGGTGATCAGGTGTCCCTGGGAAATATTCCAAGGGCATCAAAATTCTGTCATTGACTTCCTATAGAAAACTATGAAGTTTTTACCTTCTATAGTGACTGGCACACGCTGGAAAAAAAAAAAAACAAAACACAAAATAAAAAATTGATGAATGACTGTTCAAATTGTGAGAGTTATTACTATGATACTGAAGCCACCGCAGGGTTTCCCTGGTGGTTCAGTGGTAAAGAATCTGCCTTCTAGTGAAGGCGACATGGGTTCGATCCTTGGTCTGGGATGATTCCACATGCCGCAGAGCAGCTGGGTCCATGGACCACAACTTTTGACACAAGTATTCCACTTGTGCCCTAGACCCCAGGAGCAGCAACTACTGAAGCCCGAGAGTCCTAGAGCCCATGCCGCACAGCAAGAAAAGCCGCCGCAATGAGACGCCGGCGCGCTGCAACCAGAGAGTCGCCTGCACACTGCGGCTGGAGTGGCCTCCGTTCGCCGCCACTATGGGAAAGCCCACACGGTAAGGAAGACCCAGCACAGCAAGCAAAAAGAAAGAAAGAAATAATAAAGTCACTACCAAAGTTATTTTAGCACCTGGTAGCTGCTTATTACTGACTGCAGAAGATCAAGTTTGTAATCTGCTGGCAGACATGATATATGGTTTATGGATAACAAAGTAAAGAGATGCTCCATGATTTTTATATCATACCCTAAGATAAAATAATTTCTAACATAGCTGGACACATAATCATCAGTGCTAAAATAGAATTATTTAAATATAGATAAGTCGTGGTACACTGATATTTTCTGATAATGAAATAAAGTGTCATTAGATTTAATTTTAAAACGCTGTTCCTTGAGGAAGGGCACTGAGGAAATGTCACTATAAATTGTAATGAGCAGATAAATAATTGTGGGCATTCTGAAGAGTCTGGTTAGATGTTTTCAAGGTCAATAGTGATTAAATACATTGTTTGCTGTTGTTGATTTAATGACGTCTAAGGTCATATTAAAACTTGCTACTTTCAATATTCTTTATACAAGAAAATACCTCTTAAAAATCTGTGAGAAATATGTAACCAATGTTGTATTTACTCCCTGGGCTTCCAGCTCACAATGACTATCCTCTGTGACTATGACTCTACCTACCCTAGAGATTCTGGATCCTTCTAGATGACATGGAATTAATGCTGATGAGCATGATGCTCTGGAGTCAGACAGACCTCCCAACTCAACCAGTTACTAGTTGTATGACACCCAAATTACTTGGTTACACTAAATCTTTATTATCTGAAGATAATAATCTGGGAATAATAATTGGACCTACCTAAGAGGATTATTGTGGAGATTAAATGAGATAATACAAATTACATGCTTTATGGGCTTCCTTGGTGGCTCAGATGGTAAAGAATCTGTCTGCAATGCAGGACACCTGGGTTTGATCTGTGGCTAGGGAAGATCCCCTGAAGAATGGAATGGCAACCCACTCCAGTATTCTTGCCTGGAGAATTCCACAGACAGAGGAGCCTGGAAGGCTATAGCCCATGAGGTCGCAAAGAGTTGGACATGATGGAGTGATGAACACACGCATGCTCTATATGCAGTAAATCTCAATAAATAGGAACAATTGTGATCGACATGGTTGATGGCATTGGCTCCTGATGTGTAGAGTTAAGGTACAGCTCACTTTAAATATCAGAGATCTTTTTGTAAACTGTCTCGCCTTGAGCCTTGATTATTAGGAAATAGCATTATAGGCCCATTCCTACAGCCTAAGTGTTCAGACTATACCCTCCATGCAGTTACACACACACACACACACACACACACACATATGTTCCAACAGAAATGAAATAGGAAAGAGAGAATTCTCCATGCAAAATAATAGAACCATGGATGAATAAACGGACGGACCTTGATGCAGTGTTAATAAAGAAACGAGGACCCTGCCCTCTACCTTCTCACTCACTCAGGAGAGCGGAGGTCCTGCCCTCTCACAGAAGATGTCAACCTGCTCTTCCACAGAGCAAAGGAGAAGAGCCTAAAGCCAGGTAGATACTAAACCTCAATGGTACCTAGCTAGTGGGTCCACCTACCAACCAAGCAGACACGCAGAAGTCTGGAAAAAGAAGATGAAGACAGTATAAATAGAGGTAGTGTTGGCAGAAAACGAAGAGAAGTTGCAGCAATTGTTGTTCAGGAAATTAAGATCCTGGCCACAGTGGTCCTTGTACATAAGAGGCAAGCCTGATTCCAATATTCATTAATCAGGAAATCCTGAAAGGACACACTGAAGAAATGCATCAAGTACTTAAGGCTTGTACCAGCGGAGGGATCCTAAAAGAAAAGTAGTCAAAGGAGCCAGAATTGGCTACTGGTAAGAAGGAGAAGATTTGAGAAGAGACTGTTCCTTCAGATCAATTTGTAAATACCTCACTGCTAAGCCTTTGGTAGATGTCAAGTGCATCTACCTTCCGCACACGCACACGCGCACACACACACACACACACACACACACACACACACATTATTTTGCTTGTCATTTCAGAGGATTTATAGAAATCTGGAGACTCCCTCTCCTCCAGTAGATCAGGGTTTGGATGCTGAATCCCTGCTCTTCTGGGACATAAAATGTCTTAGATTTAGTCATTGCTCCCTAGAAACTCACTGTTTCTCATTTTTATATTCTTTACTTTTTTCCATCCTTACTCTGCTTAAGAAATAAATTGTGCAGGATGTTTCCCTAACTGTAATAATAAACCAATGAAAGAACATAAGAAAAACCTTTTTTCTGACTTATTGTGCATGGCCTTCCAGTGGTACATTAGCCAGCGGTAATAATAGCTCAGTGCTCTTTCAGTCAGGATTGGCTTTTCATCTAAAAACTAATTACCACATTGCAAGGGAATAGGTGAATATAAGAACAAAGACAGCAGACAGGCTGAACAGCACCAAATAGTGTGCAAGGAAGGCCGCAGAGTGATACAGAGAGAATTGCAAAAGATAAAGCTTTAAATTTAATTAGAAGATGTGGGAAAGGTTTTTATCATATTCATTAAAGTAAAAGATTCAACACCACCTTGTTATGATTTCTCATATTAAAAATGTGATTCATCACCAGTCGTTTGTGAGGAATACACTAAGAACTAAACTGTTAAACCAAAAAAAAAATAATGACTCAAACCAGTCATAGCATGACATGGCTAATCTTCTGTGTGTTAGGGCTTCTGGTGTGTTTGTTTGGGTGGGCTGGCTAATTTTTCAAGAAAATGTAGGCTCACACATGACCAGTACCAGCTGGCTATAGATCAGGTGTCAGATTACCTGGGAATAACTTTTTAAAGTATACCTAGATGCTTGGGACCCTGTACTCCAATTAAACTAGAACCACTACAGGTAGGGCCTACATTGGCTATGTTTATTGACAATGCCTTAGGCTATTCTAAAGAGTAGCCAGTTATTGACATACATGTATTTATTCTTTTTTAAGGTCTTTTCCCATTTAGGTTATTATAGAATATTGAGCAGCGCTCCCTGTGCTATAGCACAGTAGGTCCTTGTTGGTTATCTATATTATTTTATTTAGAAAGGATTTTATTGGAGTATAACTGCTTTACAGTATTGTGTTAGTTTCTGCTGTACAAGCAAGTGAATCAGAAATATGCAGACACATGTCCCCTCCCTCTTGGACTTTCCTTCCTCCTCACCCCACTTCCCACCCATCTAGATCATCACAGATCTCCCAGTGCTATAAGCATCTTCCCACCAGCTATCTACTTTACACACAGTCGAGTATATTATCTGTTTGAAATTTAGCGGTGTCTACATGTCAGTCCCAATCTGTCCCTCTCCCCTGCCTTCCCCCCAATAACCATAAATCCATTCTCTAAATCTGTGAGTCCACTTCTGTTTTATAAATAAGCTCATTTGTAACATCTTTTTTAGATTCACATATACTTGATATTATATATTTGTCTTTTTCTGTCTGACTTACATTGCTCTTTGCTGTACACCTAGAATTAATACAACATTGTTAACCGACTATTCTCCAATATAAAATAAAATTTTAAAATAATAAATAAATGCTTTTTAAAAAGAAATGATTGAAAAAAAAAAGAAATGATCGTAATTAACTATGACAGTAGCAGAAATTAGCCTGTAGTCTAAATGGTGTTAATTCAGAAATAATTATAGTGAATTATAAGGATTTTCAACTGAATATAAACATGAATGTCTCCAAAAATAGCATAGCCTCACTATTCAGCAAAATGTTCATTTATTAACAAAGTAGACATCTTTCTGTGTTGTTGCTGTTGTTGTTTTCACACTTGTGATGGATGACATAGCTGCCAGGAATTTTTTAAAAGTTATTTAGTTTTGGCTGCGCTGAGTCTTCCTTGTATACAGGCTTTCTCTAGTTGTGGTGAGCCAGGGCGACTCATCAGTGTTATGCACAAGCTTCTCATTGCAGTGGCTTCGCTTGTGGAGGAACACAGGTTCTAGGCATGCAGGCTTTAATCGTCGTTGCTCCCAGGCTCTAGAGCACAGACTCAGTAGTTGTGTTCCACAGGGTCCATTGCTCCGAGTCATGAAGAATCCTCTCGGATTAGGGATCTATCAAACCTGTGTGCCCTGTATCAGCAAGCAGATTCTTAACCACTGGACCACCAGGGAAGTCCCAAGGAAATATTTTAAATGGTAATAATACAAATTTTTTAAGTTAAAACTGTGCATAGCTTAAAGAAAAAAAAAACAAACCAAAAACAAAGGAGTAGAGTTGAGACCCTACTGCAGATCTGCATCAACTTTGGATTTGAAGGCAATCATTTTAATGGTGTCTCTGATTGAAGTCATTGTTTGCCCTTTAGGGAAAATTGTTGTTTTCTCTTTGCTAAGTCATGTCAGAAACTCTTTTTGAGTCCAGGGACCATAACCTGCTAGGCTCCTCTGTCCTTGGAATTTCCCAGGCAAGAATACTGGAGTGGGTTGCTATTTCCTGCTCCAGGGGATTTTCCCTGGATAGAACCTCTGTCTTCTGTATCTCCTGCATTGCAGGCAGATTCTTTACCAGTGACAGGAAAAATGGTGAAAGCTAAATCTAAACATTCCTTGCTTTCGCAATAATTTGAAGATAGATTATTGTCAGTGCTACATCTGCTTTCCTTCTCAGCTTGTCAACTGACGTTGTTTGAGCTTTTCTTTATAGATTCTGCCTCAAAAACATCCCATAGGTTAATCATTCGTCTTGCATATTTGATGTCTAATACAATTAATGGAAAAGGTGTTTTTGTTCAATTTATCATCTTAGAAATATGTCCTGTTATAAAGGCTATTTTTAAACAAAGAGTGTAGTTGAGAGCCTATATGAAGAAATCAGTCTATTTGCAGATAAACAAAGTTTAATCTACTTCAGACAAGTCTCAAACCTTATCTGCATGGGGTTAGATTTTGCAGTTGAAAATGACCTACGAATGACTTGGTATGCAAACAACTCTTGACTTTCTTAGTTTTCTCCCCTCTTCTTTGATTCTATCTACATCCTAGTATAGGCCTCCTTGGTGGCTCAGTGGTAAAGAAAAGTGAAAAGTGAAAGTGAAGTTGCTCAGTCGTGTCCAACTCTTTGGGACCCCATGGACTGTAGCCTACCGGACTTCTCCATCCATAGAATTTTCCAGGCAAGAGTACTGGAGTGGGTTGCCATTCCTTCTCCAGGGGATCTTCCTGACCCAGGGATTGAACCCAGGTCTCTAGCATTGCAGACAGACGCTTTTACTGTCTGAGCCACCAGAGAAGCCCTCAGTGGTAAAGAATCTGCCCCCAGTGCGGGAGATGCAGGAGACACTGGTTTGATCCCTGAGTAGGGAAGATCTCCTGGAGGAGGAAATGGTAATCCACTCCAGTATTCTGGAGTGAACAAAGGAGCCTGGCAGGCTACAGTCTTTGGGGTTGCAGAGAGTCAGACGTGACTTAGTGACTGAACAACACCGTAGTATATTCTTGCTATAGGGTCTGTTTTCTACCATTTTTCATGTCACACATTTAGAAAAATTAATTGTGCTCAATCCTTAGTATTTAGTATCTATTTCCCTTAAATTAGTTTTCCTGTTAGTGCTTCATCTGTTTTCCTTCTCAGCTTATGTCAACTGATGTTGTTTGAGCTTTTCTTTAGATTCTGCCTCAAAAACATCCCATGGGTTAATCGTTCATCTTTGCATACTTGATGTCTAATAGAATTAATGGAAAAGATGTTTTTGTTCAATTTGTGAAGAACAAAGGAATCTATGCTTTAGAGATGTTCAATGATTTGTTCAAATGAAAAATAAAGTTTTAAACTAGAAAGAAGCTATTGTTCCCTACAGCAGCAGTCAGCAAATGAACTAGCAGTTTGCAGTGAACTAAGTTTATAGTCTGAGATTGATAACATTGATAATACATGTAAATGGAGTGTGAATGAAGCATCCCCCTAAGGAGAGGTGTTGTGATGCAAAAAGCATGGGTCTGAGAGTTGTGTGATTTGAATTTGAATTCTAGTCTGTTGCTTGCTAGTTTTGTGGCTTTGGGCAAATTCTTAATCTTTCTGGGTGCACTTGCTTGAAAGAGTGAATGGAAATAGTTCTCCAAGTGAAGGCAGAAGGTCTGGGCTCAAGCTATGTCTCTTCTTGCAGGCTTCGTGACTTAGATCAAGTTACTTAACCTCTCTGAGCCTACTGAGGATAATACCAATCTTCCCTCACTAGGTTGTTGTGAGAAAATAAAGGAAAAAATAAAGAAGGGAACAGGAATTTAGTAAATGTTTGGGGTTATTTTAAAGCATATAGCTTTGTGGCAAATGCAGAATAATAAAAAAACAGGTTTGGAGTCATGGAGAACTGGACAGCTGTATAACTTCTAGTCAATTACCTAACTTCTCTGAATCTGTCATGAGTATAAATAAAGGTATTTTATATATATATATATATATATATATATGTATGTATGTATGTATATATACCACTAAGGAAGTTCCCTACTGGCTCAGTGGTAAGTAACATGCCTGCAAATGCAGGAAACTCAATTTCCATCCCTGGGTCAGCAACATCCCCCAGAGAAGGAAATGATAATCCACTCCAGTATTCTTGCCTGGGAAATCCCATGGACAGAGGAGCCTGGCAGGCTACATTACATGGGAGTCTCAAAGAGTTGGACAACTCCCAGTAACTAAACAACAACAACAACATACAGATCATTACCATTATCCTTGGTCTCAGGTATGTGTGGGAATGAATGAGGTCAAATTAAGAGCATATTTCACAAGCTATTGCCTTCACCTACTTGTTTCTTATAGATCTACCCTTTATGAAGGCAGAGACACTATCTACTCCCCCATTTTGCCCACATACTATTAGGCAAGGCTATAGGACTTCTCATCACTGGCCTGTAAACAGAAGTGACATGTTGTTATGACCACTGAGCTTCTCCTAATGAATACACCCATCTTTTTTTTTGCCTACAAGCTTTCTGGAAGTAAAAGTGAATTTCTAGAAGCACTATCAAATATATCCACTTATCAAGAGGCATCCAGCAGATCCCACTGCCACTTCTTAAGCATCTGCTACCTCCCACCAAAGGTGTCTATAGTTACCTGCAACACACTTCTGCTATATATTGTCACCCTGTTTATTTAACTTATATGCAGAGTACATCATGAGAAATGCTGGGCTAGATGAAGCACAAGCTGGAATCAAGATTGCCAGGAGAAATATCAATAACCTCAGATATGCAGATGACACCACCCTTATGGCAGAAAGTGAAGAGGAACTAAAGAGCCTCTTGATGAAAGTGAAAGAGGAGAGTGAAAAAGTTAGCTTAAAGCTCAACATTCAGAAAACTAAGATCGTGGCATCCGGTCCAATCACTTCATGGGAAATAGATGGGGAAATAGTGGAAACAGTGACAGACTTTATTTTGGGGGTCTCCAAAATCACTGCACATGGTAACTGCAGCCATGAAATTAAAAGATGCTTACTCTTGGAAGAAAAGTTAGGACCAACCTAGACAGCATATTAAAAAGCAGAGACATTAATTTGCCAGCAAAGGTCCACATGGTCAAAGCTATGGTTTTTCCAGTAGTCTTGTATGGATGTGAGAGTTGGACTATAAAGAAAGCTGAGTGCCAAAGAATTGATGCTTTTGAACCATGGTGTTGGAGGAGACTCTTGAGAGTCCCTCAGACTGCAAGGAGATCCAACCAGTCCATCCTAAAGGAAATCAGTCCTGAATATTCATTGGAAGGACTGATGCTGAAGCTGAAACTCCAATACTTTGGCCACCTGATGCGAAGAACTAACTCAATTGAAAAGACCCTGATGCTGGGAAAGATTGAAGGCAGGAAGAGAAGGGGACCAAAGGATGAGATGGTTGGATGGCATCACCGACTCAATGGACCTGAGTTTGGGTAAACTCCGGGAGTTGGTGATGGACAGGGAGGGCTGGCATGCTGCAGTCCATGGGGTCGCAGAGGCGGACACAACTGAGCAACTGAACTGAACTGAACTGACATACTTCTCGGGCTTCCCTGGTGGCTCAGATGGTAAAGAATCTGTCTGCATCACGGGAGACCCCAGTTCAATCCCTGGGTGGAGAAGATCCCCTGGAGAAGCAAATGACTATCCACTCCAGTATTCTTGCCTGGAGAATTCCGTGGACAGAGTAGCCCATGAGGTTGCAAAGAGTCTACACTACTGAGTGACTAACACTTTCACTCACTTCACGTATTTCTCACTCAATGTACTAAAACTATTTGTCAGATGGTGTTAAATAGGAGATATATCTCTCTCCCTCATTTATGTTACACTGCATTAGAAGAGTAGCAATACTTTCTGGTTTTAGTGGAAATGCTCTTTTAGGGCATACTCTGTCTTACTCTCACCTGACTCTCTATCTCCCTGACTCAGACAGGGTCCAAATCACTAAGATGGCAGAGTACGAGGTGCACTCATCTTCTCCGGCTAGAATACCAAAATCACAACTAGCTGCTGAACAACCATCAGGGAATGTTGGAACCCACCAGAAAAAGACACCTGCACATCCAAGGACAAAGGAGAAGCTGCAACAAGAGTCCATGAGCAAGGCATAAATCTAAGTCTCCCAAGGAGTGAGCAAACTCTTCTCTCCTCTTTTCTGACAACAAAGGCTTTGATATTGGGTTAGGCACATGACCTAGTTCCTTCTTTAGTTAGTTGTTTCCTGGGGGGATACTGAGAACCTTCATGAAAATAGATTTGCCCAAATTTATCACCACAGCTGAACTGCTTAAGTGGAGGTACTTAGCGTCAAACGTGACTATCCATTCATGCACATAGAGCATCATGTATGTAAAGTATTTAATGGAGTATTGGGAAACAGAAATTTAATAAAGGGTGGTATCGCTCGTGTCAGAGGGAGTTAAAAGCAGTTATTTTTGCTTAGTCACTCAGTCGTGTCTGACTCTTTGCGACGCCATGGACTGTAGCCTGCCAAGCTTCTCTGACCATGGGGATTTTCCCGGCAAGAATACTGGAGTGGATCACCATTTCCTTCTCCAAGAGGATCTTCCTGACCCAGGGATTGAATCTTCATCTCCTGCAAGTCTCTGTATTGCAGGAGGATTCTTTACTGCTGAGCCATCACCTGCATGGTAAATTTCATTTTCTTGTTTCTAAGTTTTAGAGGCTTTTTTTTCCTCCTCTTTATCTTTATTGTATTCTTTTGTTTCATTGCTGTCAGAGAGTTTGAATAGCTTTTATTCTTATGCAGAGAACTGCAGCCTTTCCTGACTACTGGGTTGGATTTATTTTTACATCTGATAGCATATACGTCAAAGAAGATGATCTCAGAATGTCTCACATCCGGTTCAATTCACCTACTAAGATTTTAAACTTTCTTCTTTTAAAATATTGCTAAGCACAATTGTTAGGGGATTTACTTTCAGTTTTCATCAGATCCAACTCTTCAGACTTTTTGAATTTCAGGAATCAAGGGAACTTCTCAAAACAATTAGATTTTTAAGGCTACAAAAATTTGCAAGGGTTTTGATCTTTCTTTCAAGATGCTTGTCAAGGGGTGTGGTGTGTAGAACTGATTTATTGCTACTAGAAATGAATTGTTTAATTTCCTTTAAATATTATGAAAGGGAACTTTTTCTGATGCTTTTAAGTGATAAAAATCTAAAAACAATATGTCCAGTATAATAAGGATTTGAAGTTACTTTTCCCCCTGTTGAGAGAGTAAACAACTCCATTAACAAGGTGCTGATAAATTAAACTATTAACACCAGTGAAATCTGAAACCCAGTAAGAAAAATGAAATGTTATTTTCCTGGTATTTTTCTGGGTTTCTTTGGTGATTTGAAATTTTATTGCAAAACGAAAGCCTTAATAATAGCATTTTAGAAATAGAAGAAAATATCTTTAACCAAAACATCTATTATATATAAAAGAAGAAGTGGAAGCCCAGAGAATTTACATTACCCAAAGATACAAAGCTGGTTAATGAAAGACTTGATTTCATAGTTTCTTTTTAATGGTATAAAAAAGGCTGTTTACAATAGGCATTGGTTTGTGTTGTAAATATTTATGTCCAGGCAAAATATAAGCAAAAATTTTACAAATATTGCACACGTTACTATCAATCCACACTAAGCCCAGTCTACTTTTTTTGGTCACCATTTGTTACAGCTCCAAAATCCTCTCCTGTTGCCACAGATAAGAAAGGAAAAGAAAAGTGAAAAATACAGTATTAAAACCTGCGTTTATGAGAGAAGTGCTGGGACTCTGTCCAGGAAGTAAAAAAGACATCCTTTTTGTAGAGACTCCATAAGGTCTTGTGCTGTTGATTTGATAGATTTAGTGTTTCACACTATCAAACGAAGAGCATTTGAGTTCATTTCTTCATGTCATCGACAAGTTGCACTTTTTACAGCAGCAGAAACTTTGATCTCCTTACCAAATATGGATATCCAGTTAAAACCTGAAAGGATCCAAGACTAAGGTAAGGAACAAGCTTTACTGATAAAACTGGAATGTTACAATGATTATAACAAGTGTGATGATGTTTATTTGAGTACATTGTTTCCCAGAGATAGAGATCTATGAATCCTTCTCTTGATATGCCCTTCTCCAAATGAACTGAGTAGTTCCTTAGCATCCAATGCATATTTTTTTCTATTATAGAATGCTGTATCAGACGCCTCTTGTGTGCCACTTCAAACACTTCCAGCCTCACCTCTTATTCCAGCCACTGTTGCAGGCTACCTTTCCAATATCTGCCCTAGCCAATTTTGCACAGAAGCAAACTGATAGTTTTCCCTGTGTTGTCTCTTACTTCCTGCTTTGCCTGGAGCTTCTCAGATGAGGAACACCTATGGAAACCTGCTCAATACTTGTATCAGTCAGGGTTCAATCAGGGCAGCAGAGTCCTTAGGAGGTTCTACAGATATTTATAAAAGCAGAGACATCATTTGGTCAACAAAGGTCTGTATAGTTAAAGCTATGGTTTTTCCAGTAGTCACGTAAAGATGTAAGAGCTGGACCATAAAGAAGGCTGAGCACTGAAGAATCGATGCTTTCAAACTGTGGGGCTGGAAAAGACTCTTGAGAGTCCCTTGGACTGCAAGGAGATCAAATCAGTCAATCCTAAAGGAAATCAACCTTGAATATTCATTGGAAGGGCTGATGCTGAAGTCCTACTACTTTGGCCAACTGATACAGAGAGTCAACTCATTGGAAAAGACCTTGATGCTGAGAAAGATTGAGGGCAGGCAAAGGGGGCGACAGAGGATGAGATGGTTGGATGGCATCATCAACTCAATGGATGTGAGTTTGAGCAAGCTTAGGGAGATAGTGAAGGACAGAGAACCCTGGTGTACTGCAGTCCATAGGGTCACAAAGAGTTGGACACTATGAAGTGACTGGACAACAACAGCACAACAATATTTGTTCCAAGGATTTGACCTTATACAATGGTAGATGCTGGTTTTCTGTCATTGTAAGACTGTCGCCTTCAAGTCAGTGGTATTGTTCTACTGTTCTCTTTCTTCCTCACTATTCTGTGAGATCAACAGAGGCAAGATCTTCATCATGTGTTTGATATACTCATTAATGCATCCCCCCACCAAGAAAGGTATCTGGTAAATGAATAGTTGTTACATATATTAAAATGCTTGAATCGATAAACTGGTCTAAAGATCACAATTTAGGGTGGAAATAAACACTACCTTAACAAA
Source organism: Cervus elaphus (assembly GCF_910594005.1). Classification (NCBI taxonomy): domain Eukaryota; kingdom Metazoa; phylum Chordata; class Mammalia; order Artiodactyla; family Cervidae; genus Cervus; species Cervus elaphus. Next base: position 65,706,029 of record NC_057834.1, on the reverse strand, counting down.
TGTGTAAACAAGTGGTTTTCCCAACAATAAAAGCTGGAAATGCTCTCCCTTGATGTTTTAAGAAATTATCTGAGAAAAAAAGAGAACCTAGTAAAATTTTCTGGATTTTTGGAAGACATATAGTTCTTCCTAATAAAAGAAATTTAAAACCAACCAAAATAAACAGCATAAAAAATGTAAGGCTGTGTCCGCTAGAAAATCAGCCCTGTTTTTCCACATGGACCAATGCTAGATGGTGTAAAAGAGAAAACGAGTCCAAACACAAAGGATCACTGACCATCAGGGAGGGACACAGAATTGGTCCAGACTGCCCAAACAGACGTCATTCTAGTGTATTTTTCTGCCAGAAAGGCAAAATGAAAACTAAACTTGGTTAGGAAGGAAGTAGAAAACCATGGTGTTCTTGATAGGTTGCTTGAATTGTTCTGCTTTCTCTCCAAAACAAAAGCTTAGTCACCGAGTACCAGGTTCAGTTCAGTTCACTTCACTTCAGTCACTCAGTCGTGTCCGACTCTTTGTGACCCCATGAATCGCAGCACGCCAGGCCTCCCTGTCCATCACCAACTCCCGGAGTTTACTCAAACTCATGCCCATCGAGTCGGTGATGCCATCCAGCCATCTCATCCTCTGTCGTCCCCTTCTCCTCCTGCTCCCAGCCCCTCCCAGCATCAGGGTCTTGTCCAATGAGTTCGCATCTGTTCGCATCAGGTGGCCAAAGTACTGGAGTTTCAGCTTCAGCATCAGTCCTTCCAATGAACACCCAGGACTGATCTCCTTTAGGATGGAGTGGTTGGATCTCCTCGCAGTCCAAGGGACTCTCAAGAGTCTTCTCCAACACCACGGTTCAAAAGCATCAATTTTTTGGTGCTCAGCTTTCTTCACAGTCCAACTCTCACATCCATACATGACCACTGGAAAAACCATAGCCTTGGCTAGACTGACCTTTGTTGGCAAAGTAATATCTCTGCTTTTTAATATGCTGTCTAGGTTGGCCATAACTTTCCTTCCAAGGAGTAAGCATCTTTTTATTTCATGGCTGCAATCACCATCTGCAGTGATTTTGGAGCCCAGAAAAATAAAGTCTGACATTGTTTCCACTGTCTCCCCATCTATTTCCCATGAAGTAATGGGACCAGATACCATGATCTTAGTTTTCTGAATGTTGAGCTAGCTTTAAGCCAACATTTTCACTCTCCTCTTTGACTTTCATCAAGAGGCTTTTTAGTTCCTCTTCACTTTCTGCCATAAGGGTGGTGTCATCTGCATATCTGAGGTTATTGATATTTCTCCTGGCAATCTTGATTCCGGTTTGTGCTTCTTCCAGTCCAGCATTTCTCATGATGTACTCTGCATATAAGTTAAATAAGCAGGGTGACAATATACAGCCTTGACGTACTCCTTTTCCTATTTGGAACCAGTCTGTTGTTCCATGTCCAGTTCTAACTGTTGCTTCAATATGCCAGCAAATTTGGAAAAGTCAGCAGTGGCCACAGAACTGGAAAAGGTCAGTTTTCATTCCAATTCCAAAGAAAGGCAATGCCAAAGAATGCTCAAACTACTGCACAATTGCACTCATCTCACATGCTAGTAAAGTAATGCTCAAAATTCTCCAAGCTAGGCTTCAGCAATACGTGAACCGAGAACTTCCAGATGTTCAAGCTGGTTTTAGGAAAGGCAGAGGAACCAGAGATCAAATTGCCAACATCTGCTGGATCATCGAAAAAGCAAGAGAGTTCCAGAAAAACATCTATTTGTGCTTTATTGACTATGCCAAAGCCTTTGACTGTGTGGATCACAATAAACTGTGGAAAATTCTGAAAGAGATGGGAATACCAGACCACCTGACCTGCCTCTTGAGAAACCTATATGCAGGTCAGGAGTAGCAGGTTACTAGGTAACATTTTCCAGGCCTTGTGGTATGATCAGCAGAGAGGTGTGCTTGGCTAGAGGATAAGTCTTCAGATATGGACAGACCTGATTATTCCAGTCTCTCCCATCAATATGCTGGCACACCCTCTCTGGATAAGGATCATATATAATGCCTCATTTATGATGAATTTGAAGCAGCTTTACCTTGAATTGGGATCATCAGGAAAGAGTCTTAGAGCTTGCTGTATCTGATATGAACTTGGCCTTTGGGCATAGACATGACCACGGCTGAAGATTTCCTAGATGATAAAGAAGAGAAAGAGAATATGAAAGAGGAGAAATTTTACTTCTATTGAGTTCTTTCTAGGTGCCAGGAACCATGCTAAAATCTTAACTTGTATTATTTCATAATGTTCTCTATGAGGTGAATATGGTATTAAACTCAGTTTACAGATGAGGGACGAAGAGCCTGGAATGATGAAGGAAGTTTTCTAAGGTGACACAATAATAATTATGGATCAGAGATTCAAGCACAAGCAGTCTAATTTCAAAACCTCTTTACTTAAATATTTATCTTTTCTAATATTAAAAGTTTAAGAAGTTAAACTAAAATATACATCTGTTGATAAAGCAAATACCTATATGTCACCCTTCCCAGTGAATTTGGAAAATTTTAGGCTTCTATTTCATCATATATCTTTTGTGTCCCCTCGTCTCTCTCCTCCATTTTTAGGACCCCAGTTACATGTATGTAAGACCATCTGATATTATCCCACAGTTCCTGATACTTTGTTTTCTAAAATCACTTTATCTCTCTTCTTTAGTCTAGATAATTTTTATTAACTTTTAAGAGAATTTACTAATTTTTCTGCAGTGATCTATCTGCTGTTAAACACGTCCAATGAAATTTTAACTTCAAACATCACACTTTTCAGTTCTAGAAATTCTAACAATTCTCGAAATTGTTCTTGGTTTTGTTTTAAAGTTCATTTGTGATTAGTCCAACTTATATGCCTCTCTTTCTGTCTTCCTCTTTCTTTTTTTTTTTTACTGATAGTTGAGCTAGCAGTCAATTGAGCTGAATTTTAAGATGCACTTGGTTCACTTTTTGGACTTAATTGGGCAGATCCCTGAACTCTAATTACCACAAGGATGCTAAAGAATGCTAAGGACTACACTTTCACCCCCGCAACACCCACTTGTGTTCTCAGCACAATTTCAGAGTAGGGTTATAGAGAATTATCAGATCTAGCAATTTACTTTGTATATGGGACTTTTCTAGATGTCATCCTGTTTCATTAATGCATTTTGTTATTTAAGGAAAAGGCTCAGCTGATTTATCTTTATTTGTTCTGTTTCTCTAGCCATGACAGGCCAGTTCCTCCATCCATTTAGACATAGAACAGGCACCTCTCTACCCAGGTATATAGGCAACCACAGCTCCCAGATCAGATAAATGTGGCACATATTGCTCTGTAATTTAGTTCTTTTTTTAAAGATTTTTTTTCAATGTAGGCCATTTTTAAAGTCTTTACTGAATTTGTTGCACTATTGTTTCTGTTTTATATTGTTTTGTTTTTTGGCTGAGAAGCCTGTGGGATCTTAACTCCCCAACCGGGGATCAAACCCATACCCCCTGCATTGGAAGGTGAAGTCTTAACCACTGAACCACCAGGGAAGTCCCTGTAATTTAGTTCTTATGGGCTTCCTTATGTCCTTCTCTCTTGCTTGTTGTTGTTTAGTTGCCAAGTCGTGTCTGACTCTCCTTGAACCCATGAACTGCAACATGCCAGGCTTCCCTGTCCTTCACTATCTCCCTGAGTTTGCAAACTCATGTCTAGCTCCATAAAAAAGTGTGATTTTTAAAATTTTACTTGGGTGTTTTTCCTAGTTGTTACTAGGTTCAAAGTTCTTTCCCATCTAACTACAATCTAACTGGAAGTGGAAATCTCCTTAGAAAGTTTCCTAACACTACCTTCCCAGCAACTACTACAGATTACTCTTAGCCGGAATTTGGGATTAAATCCATTTGCCATCTCAGATCCCTGTGTGAAATTTGACACTACAATTCAGAACATCCCAAGGCACTGATATCAATAAGTACTGAAAATTTCTCAAATAAAATTTTTATCCTATGAACTAATTGAGGCATCGGTTTATTTGTATATACTCAATCTTGTTTCAGAAAGTATATGATATTAATATGGTGGTAATTGCTACCATTTATTGAATGTACAAGTCAGGTACTACAATAAATTTCTTTGTATATTTTTAAGTTTATGTAATCCTTATAACAATTGTTAGAATAATGCATTTGTAATAACTATAATGTAAAATATATTATGCTATTTTATATGATTATAGTATTATTATAACCATTTTTTACAGATGAGAAAAAAATTTTAACAGATTTCAGTGAAATTTCATAGACCACACAGAGTTCAGATTTTAGCTTCAGTCTGTTTTAATCACCATGATATTCTAGCTCTTTAAACTCTGGTCATTACAGTCATGTTTGTCCCAGATCACTTTTTCACGGCTTAAACACCAGTCTTCTAGCTGCTGGAACCATCAACCATTGAGGGCTCAAAACTGCATCTCTCCCTAGATACTGTCTTGCTCAGATTATGCCCTTTAGGGAGCAACCAACAGCCAATGACGATCCCCTTGCCTTTAATTCACTAGATTTCTGAAGGTCTATCCCAGCTCGACAACTCATAAAATAGATTGAGGCCTCAGTTGCAATCTCATTCCTGGTCATTTCTACTTCTGTCCAGTCCTGACTTTTCACTTTCTTGTATCTACTGAAAACACTCCTCAGTAAACCCTATGCAGAAGTCTGTTATAGATAGAATGTTTGTCCTCAAAATTCATATGTTGAAACCATAACGCCCAATGAGGTAGTATTTGCAGATAGGAACTTTGGGAGATAATTAGATTTAGATAAGGTCATGAAGGTAGGGCCCTCATGATGGGATTAGTGTCCTTTTAAGAGGAGGCACCAGAGAGCTTGCTTTCTTTCTCTATCATGCAAAGTCATGGTTAGAAAATGGCCATCTGCAAGCCAGGGAGAGAGCTCTCATCAAAAGCCGACATACTGTCACCCTGATCTTGGACTTCCAAACTCCAAAAGTGTGAGGAAATAAATTTCATGCCCTGCCCTCTTGCTCCTTTGTAAAAAATCACTGCTGTCCTCTCTCTCCTTTCGTTAAAAACAAACAAACAAACAAAACTTTATGATGTAATATCCTATATATACAAAGGATATTATGTAACTCTTACTTAGCTTGTAAAGAAAATAATAAAATATGCACCTATCATTCCATTACCCAAACTTAGAACTTTAACATCACAGATGTCATTGAAGTTACCTCTTTGTTCCTTCCTAATTCTATTGATTTCACTCATCCTTATCTAGTCAACCACTATCTTGAGGCTTCTGTTTACTTATAAGCTTTCTACGGTTTCCCCACAAAGTAAACAATATATATTTTTGTTTTTGAAATTCATAAAAGTTGATTCTTATTCACAGATTCCTATCACACTGAATGAATCACGATCAGCATAACTTTGCTGGAATGTGGGTGCCACAAGAGCAAGGACCTTCACCTATTTATTCAACGATGTATCCAAAGTGACTACAATAGGGTCTGGCAGATGGGAGGAGCTCATTCATTTGTAAACTGAGTGAATGAAAATCTGAGACTTCGTTATCGTTACCATCTTTCTAAATTTCATATATATGCATTAGTATACTGTATTGGTGTTTATCTTTCTGGCTTACTTCACTCTGTATAATGGGCTCCAGTTTCATCCATCTCATTAGAACTGATTCAAATGTATTCTTTTTAATGGCTGAGTAATATTCCATTGTGTATATGTACCACAGCTTTCTTATCCATTCGTCTGCTGATGGGCCTCTAGGTTGCTTCCATGTCCTGGCTATTATAAGCAGTGCTGCAATGAACATTGGGGTACACGTGTCTCTTTCAGTTCTGATTTCCTCGGTGTATATGCCCAGGAGTGGGATTGCTGGGTCATATGGCAGTTCTATTTCCAGTTTTTTAAGGAATCTCCACACTGAGACAAGTGCTCAGGGCTGGTGCACTGGGATGACCCAGAGGGACGGGATGGGGAGGGAGGTGGGAGGGGGGTTCAGGATGGGGAACACATGTAAATCCATGGCTGATTAATGTCAATGTATGGCAAAAACCACTACAATATTGTAAAGTAATTAGCCTCCAACTAATAAAAATAAATGAAAAATAAAATAAAATAAACTATTGAACTCTTTAAAAAAAAAAAAAAAGAAAATCTGAGACTTCTCAATAACGCTTGTCCTCCTCACATCTGAAGTTTGGTGGTTAAGTGTAGCTGCTTAACTGATAGACTGGTGATTGTCAGGTACTATTCTTTGTAGCTTTCTATCCCACCTGACATAGATATTTCACTGGCCGAGGCATGAGCAAAGCTATTGTAAAAAAACAAAACACCCATTTCAATAAGTGTTGGTTTCCTTCCTGCTTATCTTACTGCCTCATTATAATTATCCCAAGACAGAAATAATTCTGCAATACAATGAATTTTGCCCCAGTCATAAAAGTTCTAGGATAAGACAAAAAGGTGGATTTCCTTCCTTTTGCTGCTAAATCCCGGGTTCTTCTTGCAAGAATGCTTATTTTGCATTATTTTCTCACTAGTTACTAGAATTGTTACGGTTTTGTGATATATATGCCATTTTTCTCAGTACCATCATTGGCATACTGTATGTATTTTTTATATTTACACTGTATCATTTCCTTGAATCAAATATTTTACTTATACAGAGATCTTCAGAAATTATTTATTTTTTGTTTATGTGTGTTTTGTTTGTTTATTATTACCTTATTTGTTTATTATACATATATCTTTTCTTCTCTATTCCTGGCTTGGAATCTTCTTTGGAATCACACAAATCCTGTGTGATTAAACCTCCAAGATAGGGAATGTTACTAACATTCCTTAAAACGTTTAGTCTTAAAGACATTTAGATGCAATGCAAAGTTCTTTCATGAGAGGAAGAGTTGTGCAGTGGAAGAGAGAATGTTGTTTTGTGATTACAGCAAGTCTTTGAAATAGAAAATTGCTAGTGTTTCTGCAATGTTGCCATGGACAACATTCATTAACAAGGCATTCCCCTACATTCTGTCTGACAATACTGGAAATTCCCTGAGGAATTTCCAAGGAAGCTGAGTGTGATATAAAGGAAAAGAAAACTGAAACCACAGAGCATAATATATGGGGCAAGTACTCAATGAAGTAGAACTGTGCCATTTTCTAAACATCAGCATGTGTTTGGGAGACATCACATGGCTGATTCACGTCAATGTATGGCAAAAACCACTACACTATTGTAAAGTAATTAGCTTCCAACTAATAAACAACAACAAAAAAAAAAAAAAGGGAAAAAAAAAAGAGAGACATCACAGCATTCACTCTTGGACACAAAAATACAGATGGGACACAAGCACCATTGTTCTCAGTGTTGCTTTTTCTTAGTCTATATTTAATGAACAAGTATCTATTGAATACCCATATATGCTTAGCACTGCTTGGGATATTGCAGGGTTTCTGAAGAATAATCTATACAGACCCTGCCCTTTAAGAGCCAACAGTCGAGGAGGAGGAATAAAATTAACACAGTTAAGCCACAAGGCAAAGCAAGTTGGTACTTAATTACTATAAGTGCTAAATGATGAGGTACAGACTGTTGGTACTGTAAAATTAATTGGGAAGGGATACATTGATTGGGAAGGGACAAGGGATGAGCCCCGAGAGTTCCAGTATGTTGTATTTCCCATCTGAGTGGTGTTCTTTTTTACAAATACTTGTTAAACTGTACACATATGTTTTATTTACTTCTGTTTATAATTCACAATAAAATAATAGAGGAGAGAGAAGAAATGAGCTGGATAAATCCTGGAAAAATTGAGACCAAAAACTGTGGAGAAAATAGGACCTAAGGTGAGTTTCAGAACTGGTCCAGAGGAGACCGCAGATGATACAAATCAGATGTAGCAGGGTTGTCAGAGGGTGGGAGAGCAGGTGGGGTGCAGTGAGAAAGGTGGGTGACAGGAGTGGACCTGGGGTTTGAAGGGAGGGTGGGTAGATGGGGAGGTGCAGTAGCTAAAATAAAACTGAACAGTTTGAGGGGTTAGGGGGTTGAAGAAGGACCTTGAAATGGAGGCAGAGGAGTTTGGCCTCCGATGCAGTAGAACATCAATACAATACAGGTTTTAAACTAGATGACATACTGATAACAGAGGATTTTAAGGAAAATTAGTATAGCTGTGGTATGCCTTTTGCGTTAAAATGGGACAGAAGCTGGAATGAGGAAGGGCAGCAGAAATCAAACCATGTGCCTGATGGAGGCCATTTGTCAGCCTCACTGGAGAGAAAGAAGTAGATGTGAGAAATGCTACAGAAGAGGAATGTGAATGACTGGGTAACCGACAGGATAGGGGAATGAGCGGGACAAATTAACCCCATATTTTATAAGCCTGTGGGAATAATGATGTCAATGATAGAATAACCGGCTGAAGAAATTGATTAAGAAAAGAAGGTAATTTGGGTCTTTTAGATGTAGGAATTGAGGCAACAATGACAATTAGGTGGTAGCAATATCCTGCTGCTGCTGCTAAGTCGCTTCAGTCGTGTCCGACTCTGTGCGACCCCATAGATGGCAGCCCACCAGGCTCCTCTGTCCCTGGGATTCTCCAGGCAAGAACACTGGAACGGGTTGCCACTTCCTTCTCCAGTGCATGCATGCCTGCTAAGTTGCTTCAGTCATGTCCGATTCTGTGCAACCCCATGGACAGCAGTCCAGCAGGCCCCTCTGTCCACAGGATTCTCTAGGCAAGAGTACTGGAGTGGGTTGCCATTTCCTTTTCTGTAGCAATAAGGGGACAGAGCAAAAGCACATAGAGAAATATTGATGAGCATTGTCCAGTATAAGCTACCACCACCAGAAATGAATCCTTATCATGTGTTGTATGACATATATTATAAAGTACCTAAACAATGCTTCTCTCACAACAAAGACAAGGCTTAAGGTCACGGTAGTTTCCCCTCCTGGAATGGAGTAGCCAAACCTTTCAGTATTCCTGCCCTATTACCTTTCTGACATGTCTGTGAGTACCTTAGTTTGAAGGCAAGACCTGTGTATTTTATTGGAGGGAAAAGCAGACATTCCAGTTGATGGTGATTTCTGTGCAAAATAATAGTCCTTACCACTTTTTAATTCTTTTCTATTTTATGTCTTTTTAACAAATTTGGAGAATTCTAGTATAGAAAATGCAAATATATAAAACTCCAAAGGACAGACAGAACCAAGGAGGCAGATTTTGATTCAATTATTAAAAGCACTTTCTAAAAATATAAACTACCCATAAATGGAAAAATGCTAAATATATTCTGTCTTTGGGAAATATTTTAGCAAAAGCTTCACTCTCTGTAGCGATTTTATATAAAGGATTTTTACTTTGAGTCAGTGATTAGACTAAAAGACATCCACAACACTTTATTACTTATTTTCTTCTTCTAATATATTGAGGGTAGGTGAGGAACGGTTTGGATAATATCAGTGAATTTGTTCATTTATTCTTGCAAGCAGTTTTTGTACTTTTCCTATGAGACAGGTGCTATGCCCGGCACTGGGGATGCAACAGTGAAATAGACACTGGCCCTGACCTCAGTGAGCTGACAGTCTAATAGTCTAGTAAGAGGTATAGTGAACAGAGTGCTACAGGTTATCATAGAAGTAAATACTTGGAATTCCGGAAATACAGAACTAATTCTTGAGAGATCAAAGAAGACTTTGTGGAGTAAAGAATATATTATTTGAAACATCACATATTATATCAAGTCAGATTATTGAAGATGGAAGAGGTTTAAGTTACTTCCATGAGTCTGCATGCTAAGTTGCTTCAGTTGAGTCTGACTCTTTGCAACTCTATGGACTGTAGCCCACCAGGATCCTCTGTCCATGGGAATTTCCAGGCAAGAATACTGGAGTCAGTTGCCATTCCCTTCTCCAGGGGATCTTCCCGACTCAGAGATCGAATCCACATCTCTTATGTCTCCTTCACTGACAGGTTCTTTACCACTAACACCACCTACTTGCTCAATATTCACTGTTTAAACACAATAATTCAGTTGTAAAGCCTATTGGCAGAAAATAAAGCCTAGAGGAACAAATTTCAACATGACAGTATGAACTGCTATCCCAGAAATGTACTTTGGCTTTCCAGAAAACCCAAATCTGATTAAGACTGAAGTATTTTAAACTATAAATAAAATCCCTGTGTCATGGAGACAGTGAAGTATTTCCTCCACCTGAACATTTCCTGTCTCGGCCACTAGACTGGATTGTTCCATTCTCCCAAGAAGCAGGATGAGGAAGAAGGGCAGGGGAGGTAGTTGCAGCACAAACCAAAAATGAAAGATATCAAGTTCTTGGCGTTTCAACTGCAAATGACCAGTTATAATATACAAGGATTAAATTATTTCCTGGGCATTTTCTCTCCCCAGAGGAAAGAGTTTAAAATTTTTCTGGGTTAAGGAAAGTGTTTGAATGGAGATGGGAAACAAGATTATTAAGATATTGTTCAAAATCTCTAGGAAAATTTCCCAGACCCCACTTCCTCTTGTTGTTTAGTCGCTAAGTTGTGTCCGACACTTTTGTGACATGTAGCAGCTGGCAGGCTACAGTTCATGGGATTTTCCAGGCAAGAATACTGGGGTGGGTTGCCATTTCCTACTCTAGGAGATCTTTCCAACCCAAGGATGGAACCTGTGTCTTCTGCATTGCAGACAGATTCTTTACCACCGAGCCACTGGGGAAATTTTCCACTGGGAAATTTTTTTCTATTCTTTATAGGCCCTAGCACAGTCCTTAAAGGAGGCAGGAGAATCTAAAACTATTCCAGTTCTTTTGAAAAACAAAAATGCAAAATGCTGTGAGAAAAGATGAAAGCGTTAGTCGCTCAGTCATGTCTGACTCTTTGTTACCTATGGACTATACGACGCCAGGTTCCTCTAGTCCATGGAATTCTCCAGGCAATAGTACTGGAATGGGTTGTCATTTCCCTCTCCAAGGGATCTTTCCAACCCAGGATTCAAACCTGGGTCTCCTGCATTGCAGGGAGATTCTTTACCACTTGAGCCACCAGGGAAGCCAGAAAACAGATGGGTCAGAGATCAATAGTTTTCTTTGAATCCTTTAAAGAAATAAAGTACAGCAGAAAAATGCAAAATGAGGGAAGTCAGTTCAAGGAGAGAAGGAACTAGAGTAATATATATTGATAATTTACTGTGTGCCAGGCATTATAATAGGAACAGCATATAACTGCCCAAATCCTTTCAGCAACTCTGTAAAGTAGATTAAGGACCTTTTTGCAGATTAGCCTACAAAGCCTGAGGAGATCAAGTGGTAAGACAAGGTTTAAATTCAGGTTTACCTGATAATAGAATCAAGGTTTTCTTGTAAATGAACGTTAAAGACGAGAATAATAATGAGAATAATAGATGTCTTGAGATCAAAGTTGTGGGATTAGCAATGCCAAAAAGTTATTTATAATACAGTCATAATAATAGCAGCAGTCAGAAAGGAATATGAGGTTAAGGACGTGGTAAGTCAGGGGAGAAAAAGGGGGGAGAAAAGCTAGTATTCTTGATGTCTACCATGTGTCAGGCGCTAAACTAGGCTTTAACCCATTTAACATTCATTTAACCCATTTAAGGGACTAGATCTGATAGAGTGCCTGAAGAACTATGGACAGAGGTTCATGACGTACAGGAGATAGGGATCAAGACCATTCCCAAGAAAAAGAAACGCAAAAAATCAAAATGGCTGTCTGAGGAGGCCTTACAAATAGCTGTGAAAAGAAAAGAAGTGAAAAGCAAAGGAGAAAAGGAAAGATATACCCATTTGAATGCAGAGTTCCAAAGAACAGCAAGGAGAGATAAGAAAGCCTTCCTCAGTGATCAGTGCAAAAAAATAGAGGAAAATAATAGAATGGGAAAGACTCATTTTCTTCAAGAAAATGAGAAATACCAAGGGAACATTTCATGCAAAGATGAGCTCAATAAAGGACAGAAATGGTATGGACCTAACAGAAGCAGAAGATATTAAGAAGAGGTGGCAAGAATACACAGAAGAACTATACAAAAAAGATCTTCATGACCCAGATAATCACAATGGTGTGATCACTGACCTAGAGCCAGACATCCTGGAATGTGAAGTCAGGTCGGCCTTAGGAAGCATCACTACAAACAAAGCAGGTGGAGGTGATGGAAATCCAGTTGAGCTATTTCAAATCCTGAAAGATGATGCTGTGAAAGTGCTGCCTTCAATATGCCAGCCAATTTGGAAAACTCAGTGGTGGCCACGGGACTGGAAAAGGTCAGTTTTCATTCCAATCCTAAAGAAAGGCAATGCCAAAGAATGCTCAAACTACTGCACAATTGCACTCATCTCACACACTAGTAAAGTAATGCTCAAAATTCTCCAAGCCAGGCTTCAGCAATACATGAACCATGAACTTCCAGATATTCTAACCTGCTTTAGAAAAGGCAGAGGAACCAGAGATCAAATTGCCAATATCTGCTGGATCATCGAAAAAGCAAGAGAGTTCCAGAAAAACATCTATTTCTGTGTTATTGACTATGCCAAAACCTTTGACTGTGTGGATCACAACAAACTGTGGAAAATTCTTCAAGAGGTGGGAATACCAGACCACCTGACCTGCCTCTTGAGAAATCTGTATGCAGGTCAAAAAGCAACGGTTAGAACTGGACATGGAACAACAGACTGGTGCCAAATAGGAAAAGGATTATGTCAAGGCTATATATTGTCACCCTGATTATTTAACTTAAATGCAGAATAAATCATGTGAAATGCTGGGCTGATGAAGCACAAGCTGGAATCAAGATCACTGGGAGAAATATCAATAACCTCAGATATGCAGATGATATCACCCTTATGGCAGAAACCAAAGCAGAACTAAAGGGCTTCTTGATGAAAGTGAAAGAAGAGAGTGAAAAAGTTGGTTTAAAGCTCAACATTCAGAAAACTAAGATTATGGCATCCGGTCCCACCACTTCATGGCAAATAGATGGGAAAACAGTGGAAACAGTGACAGACTTTATTTTGGGGGGCTCCAAAATCACTGCAGATGGTGACTGCAGCCATGAAATTAGAAGATGCTTACTCCTTGGAAGGAAAGTTATGAACAACCTAGACAGCATTTTAAAAAGCAGAGACATTATTTTGCCAACAAAGTTCTATCTAGTCAAAGCTATGGTTTTCCCAGTAGTCATGTATGGATGTGAGAGGTGGACTGAGCCAAAGAATGGATGCTTTTGAACTGTGGTGTTGGAGAAGACTCTTGAGTGTCCCTGGGACTGCAAGGAGATCCAACCAGTTCATCCTAAAGGAAATCAGTCCTGAATATTCATTGGAAGGACTGATACTAAAGCTGAAACTCCAATACTTTGGCCACTTGATGCAAAGAACTGACTCATTTGAGAAGATCCGTATGCTGGGAAAGATTGAAGGCGGGAGGAGAAGGAGATGACAGAGGATGAGGTGGTTAGAAAGCATCACTAACTCAATGAACATGAGTTTGAGTAAACTCCGGGAGTTGGTGATGGACAGGGAGGCCTGGCATGCTATAGTCTATGGGGTGGCAAAGAGTCAGACATGACTGAGCTATTGAACTGAACTGAACCCAGCAGCAAGAATCTCAGTGAACAATTATTCTGTGCAGATCTTGTTGGGGTAATAGTTTTAGAAGATATTTACATATGAAGCATTTGTATAGCTGAGTCCCTTTGTTGTTCACCCAAAACTATCACAACATTGTTAATTGATTATACCCAGATACAAAATTTAAAAAAAATATTTTTTAATTCTATGAATTAAAAAACAGCATGTCTATATACAAAATATTAAAGACAAGGCTCCATTTTAGTGTAACTGTACCAAACAGTAATAGCTAATACTAACTGAATGCTTATTATCTGTAAGGTATTATTAATTCATTTAATGCTCAAGAAAATTTTTTGAGGTGAGTATAATGATTATCCACAGTTAATGACTGAGAAACTTGGATTCAGAGAATGCATATCATTTGCTTAACATCAGACAGTTGTGGAGCAATGGAGCTAGGATATGTGTGTAAGCAACTGGCTTCAGTGTCTAGATGCATTACTGATGACCACAGGTCCTTTTACTCATTCATTCAAGTATTGAGTATCTACTGTGTTCACAGGCCTTCATTAGGCCCTCTAAAGAATACAGTAAAGCACAAGATATATTCTCTACTCTAGCTTACAATTTAAACTATATTATAGGTTTAGTTTACCGTTAAAAGATGTGTGTGTGTGCATGTAATCATTCTCATGTCTGAAATTTCCATTGTTGTGATTACCTAAGGCCATTTTAATGATGTTCATGAGATAAAACTCACGTAGGTCACAATATAAAGCTGAATAAAACAGTTACAGCAACTGAGATACGCTGAATTATTTATTTTGGACCTATTCAATATGATTTTATAAAAAGAATCATGTCAATTATAATAAATGGTTAAACATTTGCCTATAGTTATAAGCAAACATATTAGCGAATAGACACTTAAAAAATAATATTTCCTAAACAGTATAAAACAGTAGTAAATAAAACAATGAGGATGTAGCCAGATCCACCAATCTAGCTGCTTGTAATTATAATATACTTAAGGGCTTTGTGTACATATTAACTAATTCATTTAAAATGAGTTTTGAAGAATCACTGAGAACTGGGATTAATGCAAATTATTAGAAACAATAGCACAGCTTCCTAAAAAAGAAAGAAAAAAATCTTTGGTAGTTGCTAAGTTACATTCTTCCATGGATGGTGTTATATTCGGGCTATGTCTTTGAAAACAAAAGTAAATATAAGCAGCTAACCAGGATGGAACATGAACAAACTAGATCTTTAAAAACATGGGTCTAATGATAACCTAATGGCTTCAATATTTTCCATAAAAAAGAGAAAGGGAAATTCTTTTCTGTTCCTGGGTGAGAAGAAGAGAAAGGGAAATTCTCTTCTGTTCCTGGGTGCAGAAGAAATACACTGAAGTCTTGAATAGAAAAATGAAGCTACCGGGCCTTGTGCAAAAAGACTAAGATTGTAGCTTCAATTGTAGCTTCAATAAGAAATACTTTGGTAAGCGGTAACGAGTGCTCAGCAAATTTACAGAACATAAATTTACAGTGAGAACGACTGCATAACTGGGAAACTTCTTTAGAATTTAGCTGCCAGAACAGAACAGCAGCAGCAGGATTTTTTTTTAGGGTTTCCAGGCTTGGGGCAGAAGTCAGGTGGTATTGTGCTCAGTCGTGTCCGACTCTACTACCCCATGGACTGCAGCCCTTCAGTTTCCTCTGTCCATTGAATTTTTCAGGCAAGAATTCTGGATGGGTTGCCATTTCCTTGTCCATCCTCAGGTAGGGTGGGTTCATGGTAAAGAGGCAGAGGAGTTGCATGAGCTATTGAGTCTATTTTAAATGATTAATGACAGATTGAGTGTGACAAGTAAAGAGAAAAAGAGTAGAATGCAATACAATGAGGGGAGCCATAGAAACCTGGCAGATGCTATGAAGTCAAACAAAAATTCTCTTACCTTTTAGTCTTTTCCCAGATCAAACCTAGAAGTCAAATATGTTTCCTCTAGTACAAAAACTTACCAGTGCCTTCAGATATCAGACTAAATTCCTACCACTTTTACTATAGTTGTAATGAGCTTATCAAAATAGGAATCTATATAAAACTCAATAAAAAACTTTGATATATAAATAGAGAATCTAGCAAAATTGCAGAAATGATTTGGTTAAGGTTCCATACCAAAAGCACCAAAGTAAAAAAGAAAACAACAAAAAAAACTGTGAAAGAAAGTGAAAATTTTCTCTAATTATAAAGAAAACTGTCTCAGTATGTCATTTTTCCTCTCAAGTCTGGCAGATGGAGGCTGATCTCTAAAGTCAAATAAACTCTGCTTAAGTTCCAATAACACCCTATGCTAGAAACAGGGAATGTTGGCCAGTTTCTTCACTTCTTCAAGCATCAGTAACCTCATAGGAGTTTACAAGTCAATGTCTATAGAGCATGTTAAGCTTAGTAAATATGTTACTTTACTTTATTCCTGTTTTAATCTGGCAAAAGAAATTTGATTATAAACTATTCTAGTCATTAAAAAATCAATCACAAGTCCTGCTACACAATTAACAATTTTTTAATTTTAAAATTATGAATTACAAGGTAAAAGAATGGAGGAGATGCTGCTCACCAAACTTAGTAATAAGATAGTTCCTCATAAGACTTTTCTTGTATACTTTGCATGAATTTGGATGGGAAAATTCACAATATAAGAAAATAAAGCCATTCCAGTGGCAGGCTTAGTAAACAGGATATTTTAAGGATAAAACTCAGATATGAAAGTCTAATTTTCTTTCTTTTTTAACTCCTTCATTCTGCCAGGTGATAAAAGAACAGTTTAGTCAGAGCCAGGGAAACTTAGAAACTTTGGTTTAAATCCCAACAACTCACTGTTTTTTTGTTTTTTCAAATATTCCTTAGAATAACACCAAATATTTGAGAAAAAATGTACAGGTTATACCTCCTTTAATCTATTCTTCTGATGAATAGCATTCTAGAATTTTCTAAAGTTATATCAGCCTTGAATTCTTGAGATAGTCTGACTTGATCATAATGTATGTAATATTTATTTAGAATTCTTAAATTTATATTCATAAGTAAAGTTGGCCTGCAATTTTTTTCTTTTATAATCCTTGTCTGGTTGCTATCTTGATTATATTGAAGCCACAGAGTATGATAAGCAATATGCCCTCTTTTTTCTATTTTCTGAAAGAGATTTAAAAAGATTAGAATAAACTTTTCTTTGCAAATTTTGTAGAACACATCAATAAAACTATCTGAGATTTAATGTTTCCTTTATGGGAAGATGTACAGTTTCTTTGTCAGTGTTCTTAGTAGGTTGTTGAACTACTTCTAAAAGTTTGTATATTTTTTTCTAAATTTTCAAACTTATTGGCATAAAATTAATCAAAATTATGTTTTATAAATTTCCCTGAATATGAAAATATTTTCTTTCTCCACTGATAACATTGTTTATTTGTGCCATCTTTAATCTTCTTTATCAACCTTGCTGGCAGTTTGTGTATTTTAGTAGTCTTTTCAAAGAACCAAAGACTTTGTAAATCCTATTATATTTTATATTTTTTAAAACATTAATTTGTTTTTAACTTTTATTCCTCCTTCAATTTTTTTCTAAGCTTGCAAGTACAGCTCATTTATTCCTTCCTAATATAAACATTTAAGGTTACATTTTTTTCTAAAAACTACTTTTGCCGGTTCACTCATTATTTTATATGTAATAATTTTGATATTTTTAGTTATAAATATTTGTAATATACAATTTAACTTCTCCTTTCCAAGTATATGAAATTTTTTTTGCATGTCTTTCATTGTTTACTTTTTATTTTAAATTATGTTTAGAGAACATGCTTTGTATAAGAACAATTTGAAATTTGTCAAGCTTTGCCACAAGACTCAGATTGTAGTCAGTTTTTGTAAATAAGCACTGATAAGTATTTAAACAGATATGTCTAGCAAATTTAGACTTTTTGTATTAAAGTTAAGGCTATTTTACCTTCTAGTGAAGGAAGACAGAACTAGATAAATAGACAGGTAAGATATATGGTACAGCAGATAACAGTGTCCTAAGCAGAACTACAAAGCTGAGACGTCTTCCCAGGCAGCGTTAGTGGAAGTGAAACTCTCGCTGTTTGCAGATGACATGATCCTCTACATAGAAAACCCTAAAGACTCTTCCAGAAAATTACTAGAGCTAATTAGCGAATATAGTAAAGTTGCAGGATATAAAATTAGCACACAAAAATCCCTTGCATTCCTATACACTAACAATGAGAAAACAGAAAGAGAGATTAAGGAAACAATGCCATTTACTATTGCAACAAAAAGAATAAAATACTTAGGAGTATATCTACCTAAAGAAACAAAAGACCTATACATAGAAAACTATAAAACACTGATGAAAGAAATCAAAGAGGACACAAACAGATGGAGAAACATACCGTGTTCATGGATTGGAAGAATCAATATTGTCAAAATGGCTATACTACCCAAAGCAATCTATAGATTCATTGCAATCCCTATCAAGCTACCAACGGTATTTTTCACAGAACTAGACCAAAGAATTTCACAATTTGTATGGAAATACAAAAAACCTCGAATAGCCAAAGTAATCTTGAGAAAGAAGAATGGAACTGGAGGAATCAACCTGCCTGACTTCAGACTCTACTACAAAGCCACAGTCATCAAGGCAGTATGGTACTGGCACAAAGACAGAATTATAGATCAATGGAACAGAATAGAAAGCCCAGAGATAAATCCACGAACCTACGGACACCTTATCTTCGACAAAGGAGGCAAGGATATACAGTGGAAAAAAGACAACCTCTTTAACAAGTGGTGCTGGGAAAACTGGTCAACCACTTGTAAAAGAATGAAACTAGAACACTTTCTAACACCATACACAAAAATAAACTCAAAATGGATTAAAGCTCTAAATGTAAGACCAGAAACTATAAAACTCCTAGAGAAGAACATAGGCAAAACACTCTCTGACATAAATCACATCAAGATCCTCTATGACCCACCTCCCAGAATATTGGAAATAAAAGCAAAACTAAACAAATGGGACCTAATGAAACTTAAAAGCTTTTGCACTACAAAGGAAACTATCAGCAAGGTGAAAAGACAGCCTTCAGATTGGGAGAAAATAATAGCAAATGAAGAAACAGACAAAGGATTAATCTCAAAAATACACAAGCAACTCTTGCAGCTCAATTCCAGAAAAATAAATGACCCAATCAAAAAATGGGCCAAAGAACTAAACAGACATTTCTCCAAAGAAGACATACAGATGGCTAACAAACACATGAAAAGATGCTCAATATCACCAATTATCAGAGAAATGCAAATCAAAACCACAATGAGGTACCATTACATGCCAGTCAGGATGGCTGCTATCCAAAAGTCTACAAGCAATAAATGTTGGAGAGGGTGTGGAGAAAAGGGAACCCTCTTACACTGTTGGTGGGAATGCAAACTAGTACAGCCACTATGGAGAACAGTGTGGAGATTTCTTAAAAAACTGGAAATAGAACTGCCACATGACCCAGCAATACCACTTCTGGGCATACACACCAAGGAAACCAGATCTGAAAGAGACACATGCACCCCAATGTTCATTGCAGCACTGTTTATAATAGCCAGGACATGGAAGCAACCTAGATGCCCATCAGCAGACGAATGGATAAGGAAGCTGTGGTACATATACACAATGGAATATTACTCAGCCATTAAAAAGAATTCATTTGAATCAGTTCTAATGAGATGGATGAAACTGGAGCACATTATACAGAGTGAAGTAAGCCAGAAAGATAAAGAACACTACAGCATACTAACACATATATATGGAATCTAGAAAGATGGTAATGATAACCCTATATGCAAAACAGAAAAAGAGACACAGATGTACAGAACAGACTTTTGGACTCTGTGGGAGAAGTCGAGGGTGGGATGTTTCGAGAGAACAGCATTGAAACGTGTATATTATCTATGGTGAAATAGATCACCAGCCCAGGTTGGGTGCATGAGACAGTGCTCTGGCCTGGTGCACTGGGAAGACCCAGAGGGATCAGGTAGAGAGGGAGGGGGGAGGGGGGATCGGGATGGGGAATACATGTAACTCCATGGCTGATTCATGTCAATGTATGACAAAAACCACTACAATATTGTAAAGTAATTAGCCTCCAACTAATAAAAATAAATGAAAAAAATGTATTTGTTGGATAAAAGACAACGTGAAGAGCATAGGGAACTATATTCAATATCCTGTACTAAACCATAATGGAAAAGAATGTGTAAAAGGAAATCACTTTGCTATACAGCAGAAACTAACACAACACTGTAAATCAACTATAATTTAATAAAATAAAATTTAAAAAATTAAAAAAAAAAAAAAAAAAGAACCTGCCTGCCCATGCAGGAGACATAAGAGACAAAGTTTCCATCCCTGGGTCGCGAAGATCCCCTAGAGAAGGAAATGGCAACCCACTCCAGTGTTCTTGCCTGGAGAATTCCACGGACAGAGGAGCCTGGCAGGCTACAGTCCACAGGGTTGCAGAGAGTCGGACTCAGAAGTGACTGAGCACACACACAAGGGAATAGCAGTGTAAAGGGTAGCCTCACTGGGGAGACAACCTGAGGAAGGAGAGGATGCCAGCTCTCCCAGTTTCTGAGGGAAGAAGGGCCTTTCAGGGAGATCAAACAACCAGGGTGGGAGATTAGAATCTGCTTGGTATGTACAAAGAACAACCCAGATCCCCTGTGGCTAAGGCAGCTTGAGTGAGGCCTGGAGGGGGAGGGGGGGGCTAGGAGGTCAAGGAGGCAGGGTGGGACCAGGTTATTTTGGATTTGTAGGCTGCTCTAAGGATTTTGCCTTTTATGTTGAGAGAGCCAGGAAGCCCGTGGAGAACTGCGAGAATTGTGATTTAAATAGGACTGATTTAACTTTTTAAAAGCTCCCTCTGTTGAGGTAGTGGTCAGAGGCTTGATGAAAGAAAAATGAGAAAGCCACATTTACTTCACTTAGTTTCAGCTGTTGAATTTAGTAAGGGAATATTAATCAATATTTGTGGAATGCTAAATGATTGCTTAAGCTTTTCCCTGGAGACGAAGAACCAGATACATCAGAGCTTAACCTAATATACATGTGAGAGATGTTAACTCTCCCAGTGTCATGTAGGGTGCCCCATCTTAGCCAACATGTTTCATCATGACTAATGAGGTGAGAAAGTATGTAGTCAAAATACACAAATTGTTGAAACAAGGCTCAGATAAAAAAATAAATAGCTCTATAAATAAACAAATGTTGAGTTTTTTTTTTAATGTTGAGTTTTAACTGATCTTTCATAAGTATTTAAACAAAGGTATAAAAAAAGTTGTAGTCTTTTAGAAACAACTTTTTAATAATAGGGCCACATTGGCATAGTTAATGGCAAGTGGTAGGTAAATATGACAGGAGCAGGGAGAGAATAAACCCAAATTTAATGGGATATATATTTATATTAATAATGCTATATGGAAACTCATCAGATTTAGCAATCGTCCACTTCTATCTTCAACTCCTCTGGCAGAAAAAAATAAAAGAGCTCTAAAACATTTTAATTGTTGAAGGGAGGGAAATAAAGAGTATGGCTGGCAATGATTTAAAATGAGGGAAACACAATGCATCATTTTGTTTTGGTGGTTTTGAATGAAAGGACCTGTCATATTTTGCATTAAATCTCTAAGTGAACCACATCGCTATCAAGAATGTGGGGTGAGCTGGGTGTGCAGTAGGAGTCAAATTACAAAGGAAAATCTCCATTCTCTTCAGAGAACCTCTTGAAGTTTTAGATAACCCCTTTCTCAACCCTCACATCTTCTTCCAACCAAAGGTGGAGGCATAGGGGAAAGTGGAAGGTTTCCTTGGTAGAAGTCATCTTAGTCGCTCTTCAGTACTCAAGACTGTCTCATGGGAGGTTGGAGACTGAGGGCAAATCACACCCTGTGTCTCGTTCCCTCTCCACAGGCCTTCCTGAACCCATGAGGATAAGCAGGACACTTGGGTTTACGTAAGTCTCAAGAAGAATCTTGAAAGAGACACATCACAACAAAGTAAATCATAGCATCAATTATATGTATTTTTAAGAAACCTGGAGATTTTTTTCAGCACTGCCTCTCTTTACTCCCACCCCTTCTCTTGGAGTCATTAGCATTTTTGGCCTCTAGAAAGGTAGGGAAATGACAAAGCCCTGCTCAGGGCGGTGATTGTCATTAAGCATAGCCTGAGGGGAGCTTCCCTGGTGGCTCAGATGATAAAGAATCTGCCTACAATGCAGGAGACATGGGTTTGATCCCTGGGTCAGGAAGATCCCCTGGAGGTTCATCCTAAAGGAGATCAGTCCTGGGTGTTCTTTGGAAGGACTGATGCTGAAGCTGAAACTCCAATACTTTGGCTACCTCATGCGAAGAGTTGACTCATTGGAAAAGACCTTGATGCTGGGAGGGATTGGGGGCAGGAGGAGAAGGGGGACAACAGAGGATGAGATGGCTGGATGGCATCACTGACTCGATGGACGTAAGTTTGAGTAAACTCCGGGAGTTGGTGATGGACAGGGAGGCCTGGTGTGCTGCGATTCATGGGGTCGCAAAGAGTCGGACACGACTGAGTGATTGAACTGACTGACCCCCTCCAGTATTCCTCCCTGGAGAATTCCATGAACAAAGGACCCTGGCGGGCTATAGTCTACGGGGTCACAAAGAGTTGCATACAACTTAGCGACTGAACAGCAACAACAGCCTGGATATAATATGCTAATGAAGAATATGAGTTCTGGTTTGATGCAACAGTTTTGGATTCTCTTCTATACCGTGTGGGCTTGAACAAATCACTTAATATCTCTGAGCTCTAGTTACCTTAGAAGTTAGTTCAGGATAATGTTGCCTATCTCATGGGGGTTATTTGAGAGTATTAAATAAGAGTATTCTGTAAAGATTGAAGTATTCTGTAAAGATTACAAATGGTCAAGAAATGGTAGATGTTGATATTATTGTTACTAGGACATTTTATTTATTCAATACAAGTTATTAATCAATTATTAATTCGGAAATTATACTCACTGGACTCATTTTAAATTTTGACTCCAAAGCTCAAATGGCTCAAAACTCTGAGAATTCTATCTCATTTCCATGGTTATTTCATTCTCCCTCTCTCCAATTTTGCTATCAAATAACATTCTCCCTTCTGAAATCTCAAATATCTCCCCCTGCTACACACACACTCACACTCGCACTCAACTGATATGCACACTCAGACCTTAGTTCATAAGACAATATGTACATGCTTAGTCGCTCAGTCTAACAAAAACAATAAATGCAATTAAAGTTACCCTTCTTATTGTTTCCAAATCCACTCACCTGCCTATACACCTATTCATAAACTTTGTGCATGCTTAGTCATTAGGACATGTCTGACTCTTTGTGACCCCATGGACTGTAGCCAACCAGGCTCCACTGTCCATGTAATTTCCCAGGCAAGAATGCTGGAGGGGGTTGCCATTTCCTCTTCCAGGGGATCTTCCTGACCCAGGGATTAAACTCGCATCTCCTGTATCTCCTGCGTTGGCAGCCAATTCTTTACCACTTAGACATCTGAGAAGCCATTCATGAACTTTACCTTCCTCCCACTTTTAGTGGAAGAAGTGTTCCTGCTCCTTGGGTGACCCTCTCTGAGTTTGGAGCCCATCCTCTCTGGTCTTCTGAGGACCTCATTCTTGTCTCCTGCATTGGCTACACTTCCTCTAAGAGGATTTCCAGTGCTGGAGTGTCCGAGGCCTCTTTTCTTCTCTACATTATCCACCTGAATGTGTTCACCCAGTCTCATGGCTTTATATATCATCTATGCTCTAGTGACTAACCCCCAGTGTTTCTCATCTCACTAAACATTACCAACACCCACCTCGTTTCTCAGGCTCCAAACCTAAGAGCCCACATCAGATCTGTCTACAAGTCCTGTATAGTTTACCAGCTACCTCCAAATATATCTTAAGTCTAAGAACTTCTTATACCTTCCATTGCTATCACTGGGGTCAAACCACTGTCATTTATCTCTAAATCAGAGCTTTTCAGTCTCAGCACTACTAACATTTTGATCAAATATTTCTTTGTCTTGGGGGCTGTCCTGTGCATTGGAGGCTGTTTAGCAGCATCCTTGGCCTCTACCTACTACACTGCGGTAGCACTCCAGCCCCGTAGCTGTGAAAACCAAAAATCTCTCCAGCACTGCCAAATGCTCTTTGAGGGCTTGGGGATACAAAATCACTCCCAACTGAGACCATTGTTCTATTACTGACAGCACTCTCTTCACTAGACTCCCAGCTCCACCATCGTCCTTCTAAAATCTACACCACACACAGCAGCCAGAGGAATATTATTAAGGTCACAAATCATATTATATCCAGCCCTGGTTCAGTACAGTTCAGTGGCTTCCTCTGTACTTAGAAATCAGCTCGAGCTCTGATGTCATCTTCTTTGGCTCTCACCATCAGTCACTGATCTAAAGTCACTCTGGACTTCTTACTGTCCCTCAAACTTGCCAAGTTAATTCCCATCTCAGGGTCTTTGCCTGTGATGTTTCCTGCTTGAAACTCTCTTCTTATAGATCATATATGGTTATATCTCATCATTCAAGCCATGTCTCAAATGTCTTCTCCTGTTTTCCCTGAACCCCCGATGAAAGAAGTCCCCTAACACTGCCTTTTAGGGCTTCCCTGGTGGCTCAGAGGTGAAGAATCTACCCGCAGTGCAGGAGATGCAAGTTGGATCCCTGGGTCAGGAAGATCCCCTGGAGAAGGAAATGGCAACCCACTCCAGTATTCTTGCCTGGGAAATCCCATGGACAGAGGAGCCTGGTGAGTTACAATCTAGTCAGTCAGTCAGTTCAGTCACTCAGTCGTTTTCGACTCTTTGCGACCCCATGGACTGCAGCACGCCAGGCTTCCCTGTCCATCACCAACTCCCAGAGCTTATTCAAACTCATGTCCATTGAGTCGGTGATGCCATCCAACCATATCATCCTCTGTCATCCCCTTCTCCTCCTGCCTTCAATCTTTCCCAGCATCAGGGTCTTTGCCAGTGAGTCAGTTCTTCACATCAGGTGGCCAAAGTATTGGAGTTTCAGCTTCAGCATCAGTCTTCCAATGAATATTCAGGACTGGTTTCCTTTAGGATGGACTGGTTTGATCTCCTTGCAGTCCAAAGGACTCTCAAGAGTTTTCTCCAATACTACAGTTCAAAAGCATCAATTCTTCAGTGCTCACCTTTTTTTATGGTCCAACTCTCACAACCCATACATGACTACTGGAAAAACCATAGCTTTGACTATACAGACCTTTGTCGGCAGAGATGGCTACAGTCCACGGGAGTTGTAAAAAGTTGGACACAACTAAACAACAACAAAAGCTGCTCCCCACTAAATTACTCCATTTTATTTTCCTTTTCAGTACCAGAATTATACTGTTCATTTATTTTCACCTATTTATTGACTGCTAGCTGAATGTCAGTTCCATGACAGGAGGAACTTTTTTTGGTCTTGCTCACTTCTATGTCCTTAATTTCTTGAAAAGTACCTGACTAAAATAAGCTTTTGGAAAATATTAACTATCAAATTGTTAACTAACTGACTGATTAAATACACGCATGATCCAGGTACTGGGCTTTGGGCTTTGACTAGAAAAATGAAAAATGAGTCACAGTTCCTGCCTTCAAGGAGCTTGGTCCAATGGGAGTGTCAGAGAAATAAAATAATTGCAATACAGAATAGTATAACAGGAAGAAGTTCAAGGATTGTAACAGAATTAATGTCAGAAGCATTTAACTCAGACCTGAGGCAGCCAGAGAATACTTCCCAGAGAGGGTGGCATGAAAGAATGAATTGAAAAGGATGAGTCAAAATGAGCTATGTGAGCAGGTATTGTGGACTAAATAGTGTCCTGCCAGGATTTTATTTGGTAATGCCATACCCCCTGGAGCTCTGCATGTGATTGTATTTAGAGTTAGGGCCTTTAAAGGGGTAATTAAGTCAAGGCCATTAGGTAGAGCCATTAATCCAATCTTAACTGATGTCCTGCTAAGAAAGAAAAGAAAACGTGGACACTCAGAAAGACACCAGGGACGCGTGAGAACAGAGGGAAGATTACGTGAGACCACAATGAGAAGACGGCCGTCTGCAAGTCAAGGAGAGGGACTTCAAAAGAAACAGCCCTGCCGACACCGTGATCTCTGACTTTCAGCCTCTGAAACTGTGATAAAATGTATTCCTGTTGTTCAGGTCACCCAGTCTATGGTACTTGATTATGACTACCTTAGCAAACTGATCCTGTGGGGCTCGGGAAGAAAAGCCCCAGGGGAAGAAAAGCATCTGGGTGTGGAATGGAAGCTAGGTGGCTGCAAGAGGCTGGAGACATAAGCCGGGTGAGTTCTTGGAGCCTAGCTGAGGCACTTGAGCTCCATGGGGGAGGGTCTTGTGAGCACTGAAAAGCCTAGGCAGCCAAATAAGATTTGCCTCTAAGAGAACTTAGATGGTGCCATAATAAAATTTACTAGAGCAATCCTGGAGACCCTAAGAGCAACAGCTGGGCATATGGCTCTGGAATCCAACAGACCAATGTGCCGATCCTGGCTCTGCCACTTAAAAGTCTTGTAAACTTGGGAAATTCCTTCTCTCCCTTTTCTTCTATTTCCTCACGTGTAATTTTAGGCATAATCATTTTTATCCGGTGGGGTGATATGAGGATTAAATAGCTTATACAAAACACTTGGCAGAGTACCAAGTGTAAACATGAATTGTTACTAGTTATTAAAATGTCTAAGGAAATCACAGTAAAATGGAAAAAAAGGGACAAACTTGAGCAGTCTTCAAGATAAGATACTCTGGAAAATTTGGCAGTTATTTTTATGTTTGGGATAAGGAAGATTAAATCAAAAAGAGCTTTAATTTGGGGAGATTTGGATTGCAGTGTCATTCACCTAAATGGGGAACATAAGAGAAGAAGAAGAGAGGGGAAGAGAATAAATTTAATTGGGGGATATATTGAGTCTGAGGGATCCCTGGTATATTTAAGAAGAGTTGTGGATAGTTGAACATAGGGACTTAGGATCAGGAAAGAGCCTTCATCTAAAGATGTAGATTAGATTGACAAGACTATCCATCCAGAGAAAGAACACAGAATGAGAGCAGATATACAGGGTAGTTAGAACTCCAGAGACCCATCCATAGACATAAGATGCAGTAGGATAGGAGGCTAGAAAGGAACCAGAAAGATATGAGAAAAAGAAAGAGGCCAAAGGAAAAAAGAAGTTTTAAAAAGAGAGTTGTCAACAGTACAAAAGCCAAAGAGAAATCAAATGAAGTAAGGACTGAGATACACTCTGGTCAGCGTCCTGCCTGGACACCAGACATGACTTGGGAAAGGATGGTTTTGTGGAAGGACAGGGGTACAAACTTCACTGTAATGGGGCAAGAGAACAAATGGGAGGCTAGGAAGTGAATACTGTGAGCTTTCTGGAGGAAAAGAGAGAAAACTACCTGCAAAAGGAAATTCCTTTTGCTTCCTCTTCCCTCACAATTCCCTATTTTCCATCACCCGAACTTCCCTTTCATCCAGAGATTCTTATTTAATATAATTTTATTTATTTATTTTATTTTGTCTATGCTGGGCAGGGTATAGGCTCAATAGTTGTGGCACACAAGCTTAGTTTCTCTGCAGCATGTGGGATCTTCCCAGATCAGGGATTGAACCCATGTCTCCTGCATTGGCAGGTGGATTATTTATCACTGAGTCACCAGGGAAGCCCTATCCAGAGGTTCTTAACCTTGGGTCCATAAGACCCCTTCAGGTGGGTTATGAATAGAATTTAAGGGGCCTATATATTTAAAAAGGAAAAAAAAATTATGACTTTAATTTTACTAGCCTGAAATTTAGCATTTTCATCAACTATGAATGTAGGCAAAAACTACAAAAGATTAGCAGTGCCTGTGACAGTCAAAAATATATTTTCATATCATATTACAATTGTCACAGATTTCTTAAAATATCATTTACACTCATAATTTTAAGAAATTATGGTAGTTATCAAACCTACTGCTAAATCTTAATAATAAATTGTTTAAGCCTATTTTGAAAACTGTATTTATATGTAATTAGTTTCCTTTGTAATCTTACGTGTTTTTTATGTTCTTTAAAAACATTTTTCCAAGAAGGGATCTGCAGTCTTCCTCAGGTGTCAAAGAATTTTTGGTACTAAAAAGTTAAGACTGCTCTTTGCCACATCTACTGTGAGAACGAGACTTTTCTCAGCAATCAGACTGTCGACCTTCCAGAAAAATGTCGATGTTACTCTGAAGGGACGGACAGTTATTGTGAAGGGCCCCAGAGGCACCCTGTGGAGGGACTTCAATCACATCAGTGTAGAACTGAGTCTCTTTGGAAAGAAAAAGAAGAGGCTCCAGGTTGACAAATGGTGGAGAAACAGAAAGGAATTGGCAACTGTCCACATGATCTGTAGTGATGTACAGAACATGATCAAGGGTGTTACACTGGGTTTCCATTACAAGATGAGGGCTGTGTATGCCCACTTCCCCATCAACTTTTTTATTCAAGAGAATGGTTCTCTTGTTGAGATCAAATTTTGGGGATGAAAAATACATCTGCAGGATTCGGATGACTCCAGGGGTTGCTTGTTCAGTATCTCAAGTCCAGGAAGATGAATTGATTCTTGAAGGAAATGTCATTGAACTTGTGTCAAATTCAGGTGCTTTGATTCAGCAAGCCACCACAGTTAAAAACAAGGATTTCAGAAAATTTTTGGATGGCATCTATGTTTCTTAAAAAGGAACAATTCAGCAAGCTGACTAATAAGATCTGGGTGGTCCGGCTGCAGAAACAGCAAGATGCCAGATTGTTCTAAGGACTCCATTGTGGTATTTTAAAGAGGCAATAAAAACATCTTCGATTTTTTTAAAAAAAGTCAAGCCTTCCTGCTAGTCCATCACAGAAGCCATCTACTGCTCCATTATCCTGTTTTTGGATTCTATATGCTGCTGCCCTTTTTTCAGAAAGCCACAATTGTCCTAAATGTTCATCCAGGGAAAATAGCCATTTGCCTCTATGCACTTTTCTATTGATTCAACTAACTATTGGTCCTTTAACTTTTCACCTGGTTATTGAAAACCACCGTCTTGGAAAAGGCAAAATTGATTCAAGGGTTTAATCACTTATTTGCTTACCACCAACAAACATTTTTGAGTACAAGGTACTATGTTACATACTTGGAGATGCAGTGCTGGTACACTCTTAGTTTGGGGAGTGGTCAAAAGACAAGAGAGATAGACCTTTTACATACACAGTTACAAGACAACATGGCGATTGCTTTATGTAGATCATGGAACATTTTATGGTATAAGATCCCAGAGGAAGGCTTCACACAAGAGATGACATTGACAATAAAGAGAATGCTGTTAAAAGACTGAGTTTGCAAAAACTATGGAAATAATGTTTGTGAAGCTGTTACTCCATTTTCCAGAAATCTTTGAAACATTAAACATAATGAAATAAGAGTGATTTCATTTCTATTTTAATATGTACATTTAATTATCATACTTGATTAGAGTTGAGAAAAAAAGGAGGAAAAGATTGAATATTTCAAACATCCTCCTTCCTTTTAAGGATATGTGTATATATATAGAAAGAGAGGAAAATATATTCATAACCATTACAAATGAAAGCAGCAGGAAAATATTAAGAAAGCATTTTGATATGAAGAATTGTCAGTTTTTCATAGATGAGTGCATGACACCTGCTGGCCATATTATATAATTTCCCTCTCCAAAGGAATGGAGAGTAATAAAGTTGATTAACACTGCTTCCCTGCTTAGGGTTCATATATTAGATTTCCTCTAATCATCCTTAATCAGCAAGTGGAAGATTTTTTTGGAATGGTGAATCTAGTCCTTTTTTTGTTTTGTTTTGTTTTTGTCTTGAGCTCAGGAATGTTTAAAAATTTTGTTTAATTCAATGTCTTTCACTATAAGTTAACTGAAATTTGGAGAAAAGTAATCCTACTCGGGGCTTCCCAGGTGGCTCAGAGGTAAAGAATCCTCCTTCCAAGCAAGAGATATAAGTTTGATCCCGGGGTCAGGAAGATCCCCTGGAGGAGGAAATGGCAACACACTCCAGTATTCTTGCCTGGGAAATCTCATGGACAGAGGAGCCTGGCGGGCTATAGTCCATGGGGTCACAAAGAGTCAGACATGACTTGGCGACCAAGCAGCAGCGATCTGCACTTGAGATCACACACAAGTGGGTTGGCCAGCTAACACTAGCACCGTGGTTTCTGTTCTCCTACATTCCCAGACTAGGCAAACTATTCCAAGGCAAGGTTCAGGTTGTTAACTTCTCTGTCTCTTGTTAGTTGACTCAACTCTTCATGAAGTTTACTATTTATGAAATTATTAAGACATTGTATGTGTCCAATGTCTTTTAATTTTTTAAAAAGTCTGGTTTATTGAGGTAAAATTTACATAAAATTCACCAATTTTAAGTTTGTTGTTTTGTGAGTTTTGATAAGTGTACATAGTACCATTAACACCATCACCATCAAGATCTAGAATATTTTTATCATCCCCCAAATTGTCCTCATGCTCTTTTATAGTCAACCTCTTTGCTACTCCCAGGCTCTGGCACCCAGCGATCTGTTTTCTATCTCTACAGTTTGCCTCTTCCAGAATACTCAGGCATGGAATTACTAGGTTACATGGTAACTGCACATTTATTTCATTAAAAAAAAAACCAAACCTGACTTTTGCTTTATAAAAGTGGTTTTACATGTATTTCTTTACTTTATCCTTATTTTAGCTTTATTCTAGTCAGGTCCCAAAGACAAGACTTTGTTGTATATTTGTTGTAGAAATCTTTTGTACAAAATATAACTTGAGTTCCATGTGTGACAAAAATGCAACAAGAAGCCTCTTTTTACACAGTGTCACGAAATAGCATTTTTAGAAGAGTGGAGAGTTGCATAAAGGAAAGAATACGGCCTTAGAATCATCTGAGGTCTGTCACTTTGACTTTCTGCATAACTTTTCTTTATTAGGCAAATTAACTAACCTCCCCGAACAACAGCTATTGAATCCTGAAAGGTGAGTGAGACAGGTATTTAAGTTGCAGGCTGTTACAAAGATGCATAAGTTCATGTTCATCATAGACATTGCTGTTACTGCCTTTAGATCAACAACTTTTGCTGCAAGCTACATTCTTGAAAACAGATGGTATCACACAATATATATTTTAGGTTTCATCAGGAATTAATGTGTTTCTTCAGGAGCTATAAAAATGTCACCCAGAGACAAATGAGCTTCCTTTGGCTCTAGTGTCTGTGGCATGTGAGTTTTAAAATACTGTTATTCTAATGTTTTGGAGCTTCTCTTGTGGCTCAGATGATAAAGAGTCCGCCTGCACTGTGGGAGACCTGAGGTTTGACCCCTGAGTTGGGAAAACCCCTGGAGAAAGGAATGGCTACCCACACTAGTATTCTTGCTTGGAGAATCCCATGAACAGAGGAACCTGGCAAGCTACAATCCATGGGGTCACAAAGAGTTGAACACGACTGACAGACTAACAGATACACATTCTTATGCTTTACAGATTAGCATTTTGTACTTAATTAAGATCATGTCTTTTATATGTCACTGAGAAATGTTAATGTCACATAAATTATGATGATAATAACAATGTGTTATAACTTACATAATATGATTTACCTAGGCAAGGGCCCATTTTAACTTCATAACTTTTTAAGGATTGGTTTTTTCTCTATAGCTCCACCTAGGAAGATATTCTTAATTAAACACATTGACAGTAGGTTTTTTTAACTGCTATTTTAAGACTGTTTTCACCCAGTTTACTGGCAGGTATTTAATCTGCTTAAAAAAAAAAAAAAAAAAAAGTTACTCAGTTAATTAGGTTGCACTGACATCTGCTGGTAAGACAGAAAATTTCATTAAAATCATGTTTCATTAATTTCAAAGGAACCAGATAGTTTACTTTAGTCTTTAAAACTTGTATTTGCATTTTGGGTTTAACAAGTTAATGGCTGTATATCTGATTCATACTGCAATTTGACTCAAGTGATTTTTCAAGCTGCTGCAAATTTTGAGGGAATCTTCCTAAAGGACGTAGCAACAGATGCTTAGTTATGAAGTAAAATATCTTTTAAGTCATAAATTCTCCCAGTCAGTGTTTGCCACTGAACAATTACATCATCAACTTCTTTTTCATCCCATCATCACGATGATTTCTTTTGATCTGAAAGCAGTACAACAGTAGTGATGTTTATTAAGTTAGTTTTCGCTTTGAGAAAGAATTCCTATGGTGTAGGGAAGGTTGTAAGCTACAGCAGAGCTAAACTTTAGGGGATTTGTTTTCTTGTCAGGAAGTATAACATGATTCCTTTAAAACATACCAATTCAACAATGATTCAGGGTTGCAGAATTTTACAAATGGAAAGAAAATTTCTAATCACTTAATTCACCCATGTCTTTCGTAGATGTGGAAACTGAGCCCCAGATAAATTTACGTAATTCATGACCTATATGAGTCATATTCATGACTATATGTGAAAAGTGTTTCTTAATTCTCTCATTCCAGGATTCTTTCCTATATAAATTGTCTTGACTAGTTGTTTATTGATTGTTGAAACCAAAAATGCTTGAACATACACAAATATGATTATTTGAAAATTTGTACTTAATTTTCTCTAACTAGACATGTATTATGAAAATACATACTGTATTATGTAATATTGTTTTGTAGTTCTTCACAAATATATATTTATTCATAACTTCTTCCTAGAAACTGAAGCTCCACTGTCTAATTCTTCAGATGTGAAAAAAGAAAAAGGCAAGTGGATCAAAAAAAAAAAAAAGAATCAAAAATAAACCTTAATCATGGAAACTTCTGGCTCTTTGATCAGATTTGGGGTCACACAACTATGCAGCAGATGTCTTCAATTCTGTTCAGTTCAGTCGCTCAGTCATGTCCAACTCTTTGCGACCCAATGGACTGCAGCATGCCAGGTCTCCCTGTCCATCACCAACTCCCAGACCTTACTCAAACTCATGTCCTTTGAGGCAGTGATGCCATCCAACCATCTCATCCTCTGTCATCCCCTTCTCCTCCCGCCTTCAATCTTTCCCAGCATCAGGGTCTTTTCAAATGAGTCAGTTCTTCGCATCAGGTGGCCAAAGTATTAGAGTTTCAGCTTCAGCATCAGTCTCTAACAATGAATATTCAGGACTGATTTCCTTTAGGATGGACCGGTTGGAACTCCTTGCAGTCCAAGGGACTCTCAAGAGTCTTCTCCAACACCACAGTTCAAAAGCATCAATTCTTTGGCACTCAGCTTTCTTTATAGTCCAACTCTCACATCCATACATGACTACTGGAAAAACATAGCTTTGACTATGGGGACCTTTGCTGTCAAAGTACTGTCTCTGCTTTTTAATATGCTGTCTAGGTTGGTCCTAACTTTTCTTCCAAGGAGCAAGCGTCTTTTAGTTTCATGGCTGCAGTCACCATGTGCAGTGATTTTGGAGTCCCCCAAAATAAAGTCTGTCACTGTTTCCATTGCTTCCCCATCTATTTTCCATGAAGTGATGGGCCCAGATGCCATAATCTTAGTTTACTGAATGTTGAATTTTAAGCCAAATTTTTCACTTTCCTCTTTCAATTTCAAGAGGCTCTTTAGTTCTTCTTCAGTTTCTGCCATAAGGGTGGTGTCATCTGCATATCTGAGGTTATTGATATTTCTCCCAGCAATCTTGATTCCAGCTGGTGCTTCATCCAGTCCAGTATTTCTCATGATGTACTCTGCAATATAAGTTAAATAAGCAGGGTGACAATATATGGCCTTGATGTACTCCTTTTCCTATTTGGAACCAGTCTGTTGTTCCATGTCCAGTTCTAATCATTGTTTCCTGACCTGCATACAGATTTCTCAGGAGGCAGATCAGGTGGTTCGGTATTCCCGTCTCTTTAAGAATTTTCCAGTTTGTTGCAATCCACACAGTCAAAGGCTTTGGCATGGTCAATAAAGCAGAACTAGATGTTTTTCTGGAACTCTCTAATATAAACATGTTTCCCCCCTTAAGTTTGATCTATAGGCACTGTTATATAAAATTTTAGCAATGCAACTTCCATTGTCATAAAAGTGTCATGTATAAAAATCACCAATCAAATATTCTATAATATGAGGCCATGCACATTTTTCCCTCAACTTCAACACTACTGACATTTGGGGGTGGCTAATTCTTGTGGGGGGAGGGCTGCAGCATCCTTCTTACATCCCAGTAGGCTGCTTCCATTTGTAACAACCAAATGTGTCTTCAGACACTGCTAATGACCCCCATGGGGGAAATGAGCCCAAGTGAAGAACCACTGCTGTAAATTAAAGCTGTTTCCTTCAGATTTATCTTTTTAAACTACTTAAAAGCATTCCGGTCAAAAATATGATCCTTTTTATTTCCGAGTAAAAGAAATGTTCACATGTGAAATAAGAAAGAGCCTCATGTCATCTCTAGTTTAAATACTTCATTTAAATACTTTATTCTGAACCAGAGCTAATGAAATGGGTTCCTTAAATTGTTTTTGATGCTTGCATATTTATTTTTGCTTTTTTATGCTCTAAGGTATAATTTTGACACTGCTAGTCCTACACAGTGTGGTCTTTGAAACCAAAAGCCATTGTTGAGATTCTAGGGCAGGTGTTTTCAGCCTCATTCAGCAGATGAGGAAATTTAGTGGATCCAGGACTCAGTGCACACTTCCAATGAATCAAATGTTCTTTGTGTTTCAGCCACAATAGGTATATTTTTTAAATATTGCAGAGTGAAATCAGAAAGAGAAAAACACATATCTTACATAAATGCATATATGTGGAATCTAGAAAAATGGTAGAGATGAACCTATTTACAAAGCAGAAACAGAGACACGGGCAAAGAGAACTAATGTTTGGACACCAAGAGGAAAGAAGGTGGGTGGGATGAATTGGAAGATTGGGATTGACGTATATACTCCACTGTGTATAAAGTGGACGGTTAATGAGAACCTACTGTGAAGAACAGGGAACTCTATTTGATACTCTGTGGAGACCTAAATGGGAAGGAAACCCCAAAAAAGCAAGGCTATATGTACATGTATAGCTGATTCACTTTGTTGTACAATAGAAATTAATACAACACTGTTAAGCAACTATACTCCAATAAAAATTAAAAAAAAAAGAAGGTACAGGCTTGAAATGTGCAGAGGTGGAGGTTTATTATTTTTTCTCCCAGAGAGAAAGAACGAAAGGATAATAAAAGTAAGAAACTAAAAAAAAAAAAAATTGGGTTTTGTATTGACAGAACCTTCATGAAAGGAGAAGAGGTGGAAGGGGAGAAAGTTGGGGGAACCCTAGCAAAAAAACAAAAACTGGCTTAAGAAATAGCATGGGGGAGAGGATGATCAAATCTCACCATCCAAGTCCTCCTGGGGACCAATGGGATTTGGCACCTTTCTCTTCCTCATCCATGACAGCATTGTCCTCTACTTCATCCCCCCTTCTTGCCACTCCTTCTACCTCCTACCCTGCCCACTGCCACCACATGTATGCATGTAGGTGTGTGTGTGTAGGCCTGTGTGCATGTGCACACAACACACACACACATACACATACTCACTTATCCACTCCAGACTTTGTGGTCAAAGCCCTTGGTATTTTTAAGAGGAACCAGTGTGTTTTTGTTGTTGTTGTTGCTTCTAAGTTTTTGATTCCTGGGACCAGCGAAGAGCCAGCAATTCATTGCCTATACTCCATCCTGGGAGCAAAGAATTTTTGGAAGCACTTCAGAAGATTCCCAAAGTTTATACTGTCCTGGAATCTTTCATCCGACAGTTGATTGCCTGTTTTTCAGCCTTCTCAACATGGAGTTCTTAACATAGCCCAAGTCTTTGCAAATTCTTCAACATTTGAGTATTTTGTGCATGGAAAATGAAATTAAGAATATTTTAAATAATATGCAATGTTGGGAAGTCTGATGAGAAACAGGTGCTCTTGAATGCAGAAATACTGTAGCTATGGGAATGCTTCTGGGGGCATATATATGTATTAAAAACCCTAAAATACAACTACTAAATGGATCCAGGCATTGGACGTTTTAGACTTGATTTTAAAGAAATCATTATAGGTATGCTCAAAGGTATTTGTTCAAGGCAAGGATGCTTGCCCAAATGTTGTTAGAATAATAAGATATTATCTAACAGAATAGCAATATCATTGATTATATAAACTATGGTTTATCCATCCAATGAAATATCAAACAAATCATGCTATTAAAACATATGTCTAGAAAAGTCAGAATAGACACAAAAATGTTTAGTGATTGTTAACGTGGTAGGCTTTTAATTTCTTCTTTATACCATTCTGAATATGCCAAAATTGCTAGAATGAGTATGTACTATCTTAATATGAAGAAGGGTGTTTGAAACAAAGAAAATGAGATGAAAACTGCCGTGGTTATGAACACTGTTATGTAGAAACAATTTCCCGAATATCTCACCTGGTGGATTCAGGGGCCTTTCTGGTAACATAGAATTAACTGCCCTTATTGTCAATGATGGGCTTCCCTGGTGGCTCAGTGGTAAAGAATCCACCTGCAATGCAGGAGATGCAGGTTCAATCCCTGGGTCAGGAAGATTCCCTGGAGGAGGAAGAGTCCATGAGGTCCTAAAAGTCAGACAAGACTAAGCATACACTCATTGTCCATACACATCCCAACAGCTTTCCTTTATTTTTAAATGGGCAAGTCTCTGTGCTTATATTTATACAAGCTATCTCCTTTATTCCTTAAAACAAACCCCTATGTAGATATTATTCTCACTTTTGCAGATGAGGAAACTGAAGCTCCAAGAGGTTAAGTAAGTATGAGATACAGGAAGGCTTTGAGCCCAAGTACTCTACTGGCATACTTAAGCTCTAAACTATGTTGCTTTTCTTATGTAGTTTAAAGCCTGAGCATTGTCTTTGCTCCAGATCATCTGGAGTAAGAATAAGAGGCATGAAGGGAAAATTGTACATGTGTGCTAAGTCGCTTCAGTCATGTCCGACTCTTTGTGATCCTATGGACTGTAGCCTGCTAGGCTCCTCTGTCCATGGGATTCTCCAGGCAAGAATACTGGAGTGGGTTGCCATTTCCTTCTCCAGGGGATCTTCCCGACACAGGAATAGAATCTGTGTCTCTTGTGTCTCCTGCATCGGCAGGCGGGTTCTTTACCACTAGTGCCACCTGTGTAGAAGTTTTGTCCCAATCAATGCAAGAGTCTTTGTAATACAGATTGAACTTCACTTTGTTTTCATATATGCTCTACAACGTCTGAAAAATATATGAGCAAATTGAGTGATGCTGAAGAATAGATGTTTAAGAATAGAAGATGAAAAAATCTGAGAATATTTTCCCACTGGAAAATTTTCTCATGGGGAATGTAGCAGATATCCCTACCTTACTCTAAGCAATATGAGAATATTTGGAAATTTGTGTGAATACAGACAAAAAAAAGCATAAGTCTGCTTAATTAACAAAAACATCTGGGTGGTAAAAGTTTATTTTATTTATCTGTCAATCTCAAGAGGCAAAAAAAAAAAATCACTACCAAGGTTTGACAAAGCAGATAATTAACACTATAGACTTTTAGTGAGGCTTCAAGTTCTACTGGTTTTCTCAGATGGCATTAACACACATACACATGCCCATGGAAAGGAACAATATACACTGAGCTAACTGTACAAGAGATCTCATTGTTGGAACGTTAACCACAATTATTTTCATAGCTGTGCCATTTTGAGACCATTATGGAATATGGGAGAAGGAGGGGGAATAAGAAGAGGAGAATGTGGTAGAAAGAAGCTTAATTAAGTATTCCTTTCCACCAGTAGTGAATTAAGGACCAAACACAGTGTGGAACAGATACTAATTCATGTAACAGAGAGTGGGCAACTTAATAATGAACTGATGCAGGCTCCCTGTGGAATTTCTCTGCTACGACTCAGGTCTTTTATTTTTTTCTACATCTATGTAATTCAAATTTCATCATGATCTCTGAATCTTTTGGCAGCAGGGGCTCGGAGGGGGAATTCAGAATCCAAGAGACTGACTCTGTGTATAACACACACAACATTTTAGTATCCATGAGATAACTGATGCTTTTATAACAATAAAGATCATCAGATAGTAAGGGTTTTAATTTCTGCCTGGTCTTACTGAATCACTCTGTCAGAAGAGTTACTTTACGCATGTTTCTTAAACAATACATCTTTTATATAAAATCTAGAAGTTAATGTACAATCTCAAAGTCAGATTCAGTGCCAAAATGTAGGACCTGAATCTAGTAACACATTAACTCCTTGCTGCATAGAAGTTGCATATAAGAAATACAGGCTGCACTTTTATGTGATCCATGCAGTAAATGTTCAGAAAAGTCAAGCAAACAACTAGACATCATTCAGCTACTAAAGTTAACCCAACCAGTCACAACAGACTTAACCACAGAAAGCGCTGATGGTTGCATCAAAACCATGCTGGGACGAGCTAGTCCTGGAAAGGGCTGGTTGGACGAACCAGAAGAGAAACCCTGATAGTCACAAAATCTCCACTTGTTTTTATATGGGATTGAGACTATTCTCTCCTCACATGGCTTTACCCTACACCACAGTCTTTTGAGAAAGAGGCATTTCAGGCTTCAGATGAAAATAATCATCCTTGAATGAAAAAGCTGAAAAATACTTCTCTGGAGATTTTGATCCTGGAAACGGCTTGCTAAAGGTTCTTAAGAAAAGTGCCAGGAGTCAAAAAACAAAATTGTAGAGCATTATCACGACACTGTAAATCAACTTCAATTTAAAACAAACTGTCGAACAGTCTGAGCATGTAAACAATAAAATTGTTGACCAAGGAATTATATCCATGAAGGAAGACTTATCACAAGACCTATCTGGATAATATCAGCTTCTCGGGTTTTGAAGCACATGTAAATTGTACATCCTAGAAGCCCCATGCATTCTTCCCCTTTGTAGAGACTTCTGGAGTAGAAAAAAAGTTTGTGATGTTGCTTAAAAATAAATAAATAAAAAGACCAACCAGAGCACGAAGAAGCTACTCAAATAACAAGCAGTTCTGAGGTTTGTTTTTGTGTCTGCTTCACTTTCATATTTTACTTTTGTGATTGGCGTATGGAAAACCAAACTGAGAAATCATAATGTTGGAGTATTTTAAGGGCATGCTGTCGTAGATGTTAACAAGCTTGTTTATACAATAAGACCTCTGCAGAAAGTGCTCAGCTCGATGCCACATTCCAGAATAGCCACCGGTAGTTTCCTTTTCTAAATTGGCTATGTTTACAGGTTTCACAAATACCCCTGAAGTCTTCCCAGTGTGCTTGGCGATGATAAAATTCATGGCAATGTCATCACAGTTCTGCGTCTCATCTAACAAAGCATGGACAGTTGCAGGCTGCCTCTGAAAGAGTTCCAGGTATTTGCTGTGGAAGAACGAGGCTCCAATCAGGACCAGGGAGTAATGATCACCATTTCCAAACCCTGGTGTCTGCAGTTCAAAACCTCCATAGCTGTAGATACCAGAGGAGGTAGACACATGCTTTCTGGGAACAAATCCTACAATTTGATCAGGAAATTGCTGAAAATATAAAAAAAAATAATAATTCAGTGTGGCATTTCTTTAGAGCTAAGATGGTGAAAAAGGCAATGATTTATTACAGAAATAATTAAACTGATTTGTCAGTGTTATTTTATTCCTGGCTTCTACATCTCAATTTCCTTTAACTCCAGGCAACTTCATAAATCTATGTCCTGGTAAGTTTAAAGTTCAAATTCCATCATGACCCAAATCTCTTTAAAAAATTTCTGACCTCTCAAATAGTCTCCCAGCGCACACATTATCTGATATTAATAAATTCTAGTCACCAAAGAGTCTGGTTTTCAGAGTTTACTGTAAAAGAAGTTGACTATATGAACAATGCTTATTACAGGAGATTAAGAATATGTGATTATTTTGAAAAACTGTTTTAATCTCTTAGGAGTAAATAAAATTATGGATGTACATGTATCATTTTACTGCTTTTGCATGTTGATTTCAATGTTTTTGAAAGTCACTGTTGGTTTTAAACAATGTTTTGTTTTTATCCCTTTTCTTTTTTAAAAAAAAATACACACACACACATATATATACAGTTGACCCTTAAACAATGCAGGAGTTAAGGGTGCCAACTGACAGTATAATGGAAAATTCATGTATAACTTTATAGTCAGCCTTCAATATCCATGGTTCTGCATCTACAGATTCAACCAACCACGCATCATGTAGTAATATGGTAGGTATTTATTGAAAATATCTGAGTGTAAGTGGACCTGTATGCTTCAAGCTTGTGTTGTTCAAAGGTCAATATGTATAGGTGTGTGTGTATACACACACCTATACATATATATATATATGTATATAGTCGCTTCACTTGTGTCTGACTCTTTGCAACCCTATGGACCATAGCCCGCTGGCTCTTTTGCCCATGGGATTTTCCCAGCAAGAATACGGGAATGGGTTGTTATTTCCTCCTCCAGGGGATCTTCCTGACCCAGGGACCAAATTGGTGTCTCCTGCGTCTTCTATACTGCAGGTGGATTCTTTATTGCTTAGCCACGGGGGAAGTCATATATATATACATATATATATCTCTCTCTATATATAAAGAGATGTGTCAGGATCTATGAAGAAAGGATGGTATTAAAGCAATAATAGTAGGATAAGAATGACTAAAAATAAAACAAAAATCAGCAAAGAAAAGCAGTGAGTCATGGAAAAGAAATATGAACTGAAAAAGGTTTAGTTCAATCTCATAAATACCTCGAGTTTCACTCATTTACTAACAGACACTAAACTAGGGACACACACACACACACAAATCAGTCTGGATTTAATCCCATGTCAAAGAAAGCACAATCTAGGGAGAGTATGATACAGATACGTGAGCTAGGAATCACCACACTGTTGAGAAAGCTGTAAATGCAGCTGAGTAATTCTCAGGACAGCGCTGAGGACAGAGCAACAGGTGTGTTGCTGGGAGGTGAAGGGGAACATCAGGGGCTTGGGAGGATAAACGCTGGGAGGCCTCAGAGACGAGGCACCACTTACATAATCTAGGAGGATGACGGAGATTTCACAGATGGCTAGAGCAGGAAAAGGAAAAGCACTGCAAATGGAGGTCGTGGTTAAGTGCAAAGGCACAGACGTGTGTCCGTTCTAATCCTGCTTGTCTCCGTGCCCCAAATCTCCACACTCCATAGGGCACCAATGGGACCAAACTCTAGGAGTCAGATTATCTTGGGCAATGGATTGAAACTGTTCTTGATAGTTTTATGGATGAAACTTAAAATCATATTTATCCATCTTTAATCATGGTTTACTTGGATTGTTCTAATTAACCGTAGTTCTCATATTTCCCCAAACCTGACATTTTCAGAAAATTGATTTTTTCACCTGAAATAGAAATCTCACAGCTGGAGTATTACATTAGAAATTTTGGCCTGGGAAGCTTTTATTTATGGGGCTGGAAAAATTGCTGATATGGAAAAAATGTGTTGATCAGTACGCTAGGCATGAAGCTGAAAACTGAAGTTTTGAAAATGCTGGTATCTGTAGAGTACTGTGGCCGCTTACCATTAATACCTAATGTTGTCACATCTCAAGTTGCTAATCAAGGAGAGTTACTACAGTGCAAATTAGACCATTTATTGGGTAGCACAGTGTTTAGTTACTGTACAGGCTTCAGAGTATTTGTATGCAGTTCTGCTTTCAGGTACTTATAGTGAAACATGTAAAAGCTGGCTACTATGAACAAATATTCAACAGGAAAAAGGTGTTTTTATAGAATACCAGGCAATTAATGCCTATTTATACCAGCTGGGATTTAAGGGGGGAAAAATCTGCCACCACAATGGTGCATGTATAATTATTATTAATATTAGTTTTTAAACAATGGTCTCAGAATTAAATTTTGTGGATGTAATCAATTATTTCTTTCAAAGGAAGCTCTATGCAGCATTAATACAGAAGTACACTTCTCATTTGAGATACAGGTCTATGGCCTTGTGGAAAAGTGTCTCGTGATTTTAGTCTTTGCTCTGTTCTATA
This sequence comes from Cervus elaphus, assembly GCF_910594005.1. Lineage (NCBI taxonomy): Eukaryota > Metazoa > Chordata > Mammalia > Artiodactyla > Cervidae > Cervus > Cervus elaphus. The sequence continues at coordinate 65,664,138 of NC_057834.1, read as the reverse complement.
CCAGAGCATTTCCTTACTGTTCTTTGGAAGGCAATTCTAGCTCTTCTCCCCAGTATACCAAATATAAATCAAGTATAGATAAAAGGTACCATAACTGTCAGTTAGCTTAACTGAGCTCAGGAAATCTGATTACTTTATGACAAAGTAATCTCCTTTTTAGATAAATACTGTCTATACTAATCTGGGTAACCCCCACATTAAACCATGTTTCTCTGGTTAAACACTAGATCAGACTTAATACTGATGATTTCATAAAGCAAGTAGCAACATTACCTGCCACACAGAAAAAGCGAAAACAAGGTCCTGGGCGCTAATTAGCAAGTCATCATCTACCATTAACACCGCTGAAATGAAAGAAAAAAAATTTAAATCAAACAGTTTGGAAGTAAAGACAGAAGTTGTAAGACACAGTGGTGTCTTTATAGATCATTCAGATGTTGTATTTTCTGAATGAAATCAGTAAATAAAAAATGTATTCTTAAAGATTTATCTAGAAGAAAAAGTTTTTACTTGAACTATAATTGATTTTATAATTTCCAAAGGGGGAGATTATCATGTAGTTATCATCCATTATCCTAGAAACTAATGAACCTATAAATAAATAAAACCAAGGTTCTTTTAAGCAAATTACAAGTTCATGTAACTGCTATGAGTGGGAGGAAAAGAAGGTGGCAAAACACATCAAGCATAAGTTAAATAGCATTTTACTAACTTCTGCGATGCAATAAGATGTAATCATAGCATGTCTTCTTTTACAATATTAATTAACCTCTTTATCACTGTTGCAGGATATATGTGATTTCTTCCCTAGGAGACTGCTTCTTGATATCTGGGAAACTGCCTCTTAAGCTTTTCAAAATGCTTTCTCATGATTAAATTTCCCTATTTTCTCCAGACAATTAAGGTAAGTAGGAGGCCCCAAAGCCACACACGAGTCCCCAGTTCTGGTTAACTGCAGCCCTGTCAGACTAAAAACCCAGCTGCAACTCACCTTTGGTTTCCAGTTCAGGAAAGACCTGGAGTCGATTTCTCATCCTGTTTGTGGTCTGTGCTTTGAAGTTCACAGGGACAGGGTGAGGCCCTAGGGAGTTCCATAACTCCTCTGGTCCCTTCTCCCCAACATTGTTCCATACCACAATCACTTTGTGCAGATATGGTACTGCCTGATAATGATTTAAAAGTCTCAATAAGAGATCTGTTCTGTTGTACGTCTGCATTATGAGAGTAAAGGAATCCTGGGTGGGCTTGCCCTGAGATTTTATTTCCCTACGCAAAGTGAGCATCTTGTCTTCTTTGATATTAGGGAGTAAAGTGGTTAAAGCCCCAGCTACCAGCAGTAACACAAGGATGACCACCAAAGACAGACGAAGCAGGCGAATTCCCATCACTCTTCCTGGGAGCTTGCAGATGTGGCAACACCTGGGGTGGAAATGGAAGTAAAATGCAGAATCTTAGCATTCTTACTAGTTACCATGGTTTTGCCTCTGCTTTTTTAAGGAGAGAAAGGTGAATCACCTTTTAGTTATTCAAGTTCAGTTCCTCCTGCCTTTTTGATTTGGCATAAGACATCAGTCCTGGGTGTTCACTGGAAGGACTGATGCTGAAACTGAAACTCCAACACTTTGGCCACCTGATGCGAAGAGCTGACTCACTGGAAAAGACCCTGATGCTGGGAGGGATTGGGGGCAGGAGGAGCAGGGGACGACAGAGGATGAGATGGCTGGATGGCATCACCGACTTGATGAATTTGAGTTTGAGTAAACTCCGGGAGTTGGTGATGGACAGGGAGGCCTGGCGTGCTGCGATTCATGGGGTCACAAAGAGTCGGACACGACTGAGCGACTGAGCGACTGAACTGACTGAAGACAAAAAAAGTGCAGTGAATAAACCTTCCCTTCCCTGACTGCTTTGCAGTTGCAGACCAAAGAACATCTATACACAGGAAGAATTAAGCAGCATATTTTAAAATTTGCCCTCATTTCGCTACTAAAAATTTGGAACTGAGATTATTTTTTAAAATTGGATTATATTTCCCTTTTGTTGTTGTTGTTGTTTAGTCACTCAGTCATATCTGACTCTTTTGTGATCCCATGGACTGTAGCCCACCAGGCTCCTCTGTTCATGGGATTTCCCAGGCAAGAATACTGCAGTGGATTGCCATTTCCTTCTCCAGGAGATCTTCCCAAGCCAGGGGTCAAACCCACATCTACACTGGCAGGCAGATTCTTTACCACTGAGCCACCTGGGAAGCCCTATATTTCTCTTAGTAACTATAATTAGTATACATTTCTCTTAGTAGTATACTAATTATTTAAATGGCTTCATTGAGATATCACTGACACATAAAATTATATATATTTAAGGTGTACAACTTATTCTAAAATATATATACACACACATATATATATACACACACACACATATATATATATAAACACTTCCGTATACTAAATTTAAACTTAACTTTTGGCAGCAAACTTGTTTCCAAATGAAATTATATGCAGAATGCTAATATATGAATCAGATAACAGTGGTAGGAGCAGCAGCAGCAAACAATTATAATGGTTTATTACTTACTAGATCCTGTACTCTGTGCTTTGCATGCCATCGTATTTGCTTATTTACTCAATAAATTAAATAATTACTGAGCACTATTTTAGCAATGAATAAGAGAGACGATGTCTCTGCTGTTCGTAGCAGAGGAAACAATAGGGAGAGATAAAGTAAATAAAGTCAAAGTTAATTTAGGATAGTGGTAATGAAGAGAATACATCAGAAGGACACCTTGGGGTTTCAGTTGGGCACTTGTAGCTAGGCCATCATTCTGGAGACATTAGATTCCAAACGAAATCTCACTTCACTATCCAAATGATGGGCAACTACTCTTCTGTTTTTCACTGAGGAAACTTGGCAACAGTTCCCCTGATCTTGTTTCACGTTGTGAGGTGTGCGGTGCCACCGTAGAAATAGTTTTTCTCTATATAGGTCAACAAGGACATAGAGAGGTCATATAGACCATGCCTTTAACATCTTTTAAAGCTCACAAGAGCAGGGACTGGAGAATTCTAAAGACGGAAGGAGAACATACTCCATACCGTGCTAGTGCATTGAGTGCTCGGCAAGCAAAGGAAGAACTTATTCATAAGGACAAGGGAATGGTCAATGTCACTCAGCGACTCTCACTTTTCAAAAGCCCAGATTTGAAAAGCAATGTTCCCTTGTAGTAATCTTTTCAGAGAGCTTTCAAGGATATTCTCTCCTGGACTTTGTCTGCAACATGTTCTGTTAAGAAAAGCAATTTTGTGTTTCCCCTTTCATCATGGCCTCACTCTAAGAAATGAATAAAATGGATTATTTTTTAGGTAACCTCAGCTTTACTATGATTATTTGTCAAGGATGGCCACTTTAAGGCTTGAGAGTACAAATGTCTTCATTGTATATAACCTCTCCCTAAAACAATACATACTGTTAATGTGATAAACCAAACAGAAACCATTATAAATTAATAGTCTTGATTCAAAGACCTTAATAATCCTTCTAACGCTGAATCAAAAGCAAGTCTCATTAAACATATTTTCAGTTCTGCATAAAAATGGCTGGTTATAAGCACTCAGAGTTAAGATTCATCTGACAACCACTTTAAAGTGTACCCTGATTGAGATCTTAATGTTCATTTTCTACAGCAGAGTAGGAATAACATATTCTAGAATTTATATAGCAGTGTCTCTAGTCTATAAAGCAGATTCTGGTAACTACCTGCCAGTTTAGTGGAGAAAGAGTAATGAAGATTCATCTATATAGCCTACTATAAATAGACACTGTCAAAGAGAATTCATGAATGACTGTTTCACTTTTACCAATAATATACTTTTAAGTGGGAGTTTTCCTCCATATCCATCATAGAAATTTCCTCTGTCAGATAGCTTCTAACCCCCTATTTTCCTTCTATCAAAAATGTTTTGAGAGTTATGAATAATTTATATCCTTGGAAAGACAATGCAAATATTTCATGCAGTTATACAGACCAATAAAGTTATGTAAAATGTGTAGTCTGTATAGAAGAGTAAGAACTATATAGATTGCAGTGCAAGTGGCATCTCTGTACTTTGAGAACAGATGAAGTCTGGGACTTTATTGTAGATGCACTGGAAACAGCCTTAGAACAGATTGGACAGTGATGACTTCATATAGCTATTTGGATTTCAGTGTATAGCTTTCTTCTGTTCATTGTCTAGAGAAGAATGTATCATCTAAGAGGTCACAGCTTTGAGTTTTAAATGGGGAATATGAGAAAGAATACACCTGGATAAACTCCATCTTAGAAAGAATCAAGAATTAAAATGATTTAACTTAAAAGTATATCTGTAAACCTCCCTGGTGGTCCAGTGGTTAAGAATCTGCCTACCAATGCAGGTGACACAGGTTCGATCCCTGGTCGCGGAAGATCCCACATGCCGGGGAACAACTAAGCCCACTCACCACAATTACTGAGCCTGTGCTGTAGAGCCCGGGAGCCACAGCTACTGAAACTCGAGTGCCCTAGAGCCCGTGCTCCACAACCAGAGAAGCGATGGCAATGAGAAGCCCCTGCACCACAGCTAGAGAGCAGCCCCCACTCACTGCAACTAGAGAAAGCCCCTGCCCAGCAGTGAAGACTCAGGGCAGCCAAAAATAATAAATAAAATTTAAAATGACATCTGTCTGTATTTTTTGAAACCCTGCTTCATTCCAAAAAGGACCTAGATCCCTGATGGCACAGTCCGTGACTCTTTCCACCGTGTTGTGGTAAATTCTGCAAGGATGCGTCATAAACTAGTCTATGAGACTGTCACTAAGGTACCTGTATGATAATATAAATACTAATATTGGTATGTTGATTTTTTTTACAACTTTATTAACATTTATTTCACATATCATAAGCTTCACCCATATAAAGTACACAGCTCAGTAGCTTTCAGTATCTACACAGAATTGTGCAACCAAATCTAATTTTATAACATTTTTAACACTCTGAAAAGAAACCCAAGACCTACTCATTAGCAGTCACCTCTCACCCCCATTTCCCCTCATTCTCTACCCCAGCATCCAGCAAACACTGATCCACTTTCATCTCCATAGTTTGCCTATTCTGGACATTTCCTAAAAAGAGATCATACAATATATGGCCTATGTGTCTGGCTTTTTTCACTTAGCATAAATGTTTTCAAGGTTCACCCATGTCATAGTATATATCCACACTTAATTCTTTTTTTATTGCCAAATAACATTCTATTGTACAGATATACCACAATTTGTTTGTGTTAACAGTTGCTGGACATTTGGGTTGCTTCCACGTTTTGCTATTATGAATACTGCTGTTACACATAATCATGTACATGTTTTTTTGTGAACATATGTTTTCATTTCTTTTGCGCATGTACCTGGGAGAGGAATGGCTGGGTCATTATATAAGAATTTTTAAATATTTGAAAAGTGAGGTAGCTTTTAGAAAACCATTATTTGAAATTTTAAGAAATTTTCTTAAATGTGGACATAAGACAGAGTAGGAAAGTAAATAATACAATGAAACAACAAATTCTCTAGTGTTTGTCTTTAAATGAATGAGGCAATCTGAATTTTCAAAGACCTGCTATTGAGTTATTTACTACATCTTCTACCAGAGTTCCTCAGGAAGAACACTACTGAATGATGAATTCTTTACTGCAGGCTAGTTCCTTGGGATTGAAAAGCAACAATTATCCAGACAAAAGCTGAAAACAAATAGCCAGAGCATAGCATGAACAAAGACTAATTTAGCCAGAGCATGGCATGAATGAAGATTAGTTATGTCCTCTGACTCACGAGATAGAAAAGCAATGAGCAGCGTCACGTCATACACTGAGAAGCTGTCATTTTCATTTTAATGCCACAGATGGTGGAAGAACAGTAACTATTCTGCCATTTCACTATGAGATTTGCCTCATATTGTACAGATTGTTTTCTCCTCTGGCTCATCCTCCAAAATACGCACTTGCCAAAAAAACTGATGATTATAGCATACAGATGCTCAGAAAGGGGCCCTTCACTGCCACGAGATAAAAACAGTCCAAGGTGGAACACAGAGGCTAATTTAGAACCTGGGGTTCCCTTTTGTGAACATGAAAGAATTAGAAGACATCAGCGTACACCTGACGAGCAGTTTCTGGCCAGGCTTACAGCATGCGGGCGATACACATTGTTCCAACTGAGGCAAAGGCACATGTGGCACCCAATTCCAAAAGGACTTTGGTCTCACGGTCCCTAGGGCCAGCAGGCTGACCATGACTCCACACGTTGTACATGCTCTTTTCCACTACAAAACCCGTTCTCCCCACGCCCCAGACCCCTACACCCTGCCCTTCTGCATCCCCTCCTCTGTGAGCGTTGCTCTCACGACTCCCCACCCTCAGTGATCCTGGGGACGGGGAAAGCGGTGCTATCAGCCTTTGTTTCCAGGTGTTACAGCTCTTGACTGAGCCTCCTTTGTGATTCCGACTGTATTGAGGGCCCTTTTTGTCAGGCTCTGCAATTCAGAACAGTGCCTGGCCATTTTTTGAGCAAGGTTCACAATTCTCTATGGTTGAAAAAAGCGAGGGAATCTATATTTAAACAGCCTTAAACTTCACAACGGGACTTCCCTGGTGGCTCGGTGGTAAAGAATCCAACTGCTAAAGCAGGAGATGCAGGGGTTCAGTCCCTCGGTTGGGAAGATCCCCTGGAGAAGGAAATGGCAACCCACTCCCATGTTCCTGTCTGAGAAATCCCACGGACAGAGGAACCTGGTAGTCTGCAGTCCATGGGGTCGCAAAGAGTCAGACACAATGACTAAATAACAACAACAAACTTCACAATGACTAAGAAATGCCTGAAATTTAAAAAAAAAAACTCAAATTAAACGCAAATTAAGATCGAGTCAAGACTTAAGAAACCATTCCTTCTATAAAAGACCTGGGTTATCCCCCATCTGGGGACCAGGGCATGACATGTAATCTAAAGCTCAGGCCACACAAATCACCTTTCTACTTTAAGTTCTGTGGCCAAAACTACTTTATAGATGTCCTAGAACTCTGATTTTTTCAAAGACATTCTTCATTAAAATGCTTTTGAACATCCCTATTTCTATGGAAGTTCTTGGAGAATAAGCTGAATTGCCTTGGAAGAAAAGCATCACTTATTAGATAATATCATCCTTGTAAATTCTGGTAACAATAACCAGAAGCTGTATCCTTAATCTGGCAGCATACATGGCTTAAACAAAGAGACAATAAGATCTTGGATAGCTGAGAAATGAAAGTTTAATTTTTGTTTAGGAACTGAAAAAAACCTAGAGAGACTTCAGGACAATTGACAGAAATAGAAAACTAAGTCAGAACACCACATGTCAGTTCATTATTGCTTAGAGTAAGCCTCTTCCATTAGTTTTAAGCAGCACACACTAGAATTTATTTCATTGAAAAATCCAGAATGCCAGAAATAGTACATGAAAGGTTACTGTTCTTTATGAGTCTTTTCCAGGTGCTAGAGAGTATTCTAAGAAGAGCTTTCACCTTTGTATTTCCCCCTATTCAGGAAATTCATTCTTTTCAGTGTATTTTATAAATGCCATTCAGCTTTCTCATTTTCAACCAATGATATCCTCACCTTCCTAAATGATTTTCCCTCAGTTTTCCTTTTAAGGAACCCATCTATTTATTTTTTATGGTTCTTCTTCTTTTTAAGAAACGCCTTTCTTAATACATAAGCTATATTTTTTTAAAGTCTTTATTGAATTTGTTAAAATATTGCTTCTGTTTTATGTTTTGGGTTTTTGGACATGAGGCATGTGGGATCTTAGCTCCTTGACCAGGGATTGAACCTGTGTTCCCTGTATTGGAAGACAAAATTTTAATCACTGGACCACCAGAGAAGTCCCTAATTCCCATCAGGGAGTCTTAACTCTCATTACTTTTTTCACCAGTCCAAATAATCAAAATAAGTTATTTTGTGTTAATGATATTATTTATATAGGAATAAGAAAGGCAGGAATATGAATAGACTTAAAGTAATAAATAATAAAAGGATCCACATAGTATCACAGATTTACCTTGTGGTTTCACTGTGTTTACAACCAACTGTACAGTGATCTGAACAGATGATTTAGATGCCTACAATCTGGATCTACTGTGTCATGAACTGGCTCTTAGGGTTAAAGTGATTCATCTTTTTTTATCAACAGTAGAACTGACTACAACATATATAGGATCACTGATAGCCAATCTAAGTTCTGTCATTTAGAAGGCTTAAGATTGACCTTTCCTGCCCTTTTGAGTCTAGCGTTCTGAAACAAAATTGCTAAAACATATTGGTAAATAGCTGCATTTACTATAATATCACATTTGAAAAATAAAAGTTGCTGCCACAGGTCATTTCTCATTGCAAGCTGTAAGAAAAAATTTCTGTATTGATCACATTAAAAAGCAAGTCCTCCTCCTGGCAGCCAGGTTGAATGAGTCATTCCCTTACAGGTATATCAGGTTCAAATGAACTCTAAAAAACATGTGTGTGTGTGTGTGTGCGTGCGCACATGCATGTTCATTTGCTAGGCAGTGTCTGATTCTTTGCAATCCCATGGACTGTACTGGGATTTCCAAGACAAGAATACTGGAGTGGGTTGCCATTTCCTCCTACAGGGGATCTTCCTGACCCAGCGATTGAAACCGGGTCTCCTACATTGCAGGAGGATTCTTTACCACTGAGCTACCTAGGAAGCCCATAAAACACAGATAGCAGACACCAAGTACCTGTGTCTCCACTTTCCTCCCCAGTCTTGCCCTGTTATCAGGAGCAAAGGCTGCTTGTCAGTCCTGGCATTTTTGTCCCCTGCTAAGGCATCCTGTACAAAGCATCAAATTGCTTCTCAATACCTCTTCAGGCAGCTACTCTCAATTAACTAGATTTGCTTTCTCATCATTGATTAAAGAGGAAATAGCATATAAATATTATGTAGAAAGTCTTCTTAAAACACTGCCTCCAAAAAAAAAAAAAACACTGCCTCCATCAATCCAGCCATTTGTTACTGAGGCAGAGGCCCTCTCTACCCTCAAAGTGCACAGGTCTCAATTATGCTAGATGAAAGTTTCTTCCAGTCTTGCATCTTCCTCTTGGAATTGCTAATTAACTGTAGCTATCATGATGATAATTATGATGATGATGTTTGAATATGATCAAACTTATGGACATATATCAGAGCAGGAGAAGGAATGGTCTTATTCCTAAGAGAAACATCCACTACTTATAAGGATCCAAGGAGTCAATGCATCCTAAGAAGAAAGCCTAGAAATAGAAAAGCATTTTTAGCTCAGTACAGTGTCATGCAAAATTAGTTCAAGAAATGGGTCAAAAAGAAACCAAGTCTATCTACAAATACATTATTTTTACCATTCCAGAATATTGAAGCTTTTCATTTGCACTCCTCTCTGTTTTAGTCACAGGAAAGTGAAGGGGAGGCAAGATTGCTGGGCGACAGATCCTTGGAATGTTCTACAGAATCCTCTTACTTTTTACACAATACTGGTCTTCAGCAATAAACTCACATTCCAAAATCGTTTCTCAAAGAGAAACAAATTTTATATGTACAGATTATAATTTGTACAGAGCTTTAGATATCAGAACTAAAATCAATGCAATCCGAATTCAGGTGAGCTTCCTAACTTTATTAGAGGAAGGTCAGAATATCCATGGTAGTCCACAAACAAACATTCCTAGGTGCTTACCCAGCCCAGCACTGTCAGACACTAGGGTTGATAGTGAGTAAGACCTCCAATTCCTGCCCTCACAGAACTTACCAGTAGTAACAAAAGTTGTCAGACCTCTTTCCTCTGTGTGTTACCTAACATCTCAAATCTTTAGAGCCACGCGAATTAAAACACATCCACCCCATTTCGTAGATGGGATAGCTGAGCCTGAGAATATTAAATGATGTTTCCTGAGCCACAGAAAGAGTGGAGGGTCTGAACAAACTCCCGCCTCCCCTGTGACCCACCTGGTATTTTCAGCGTTTTCCATGTAGTCTCTGGTTTCAGCTTTGTTCTAGTTTACAGGAATAAACTTTTTACTGACTTTATGTTATAGTCTGGAATACTATTTCAATGGATACGATCTAAGACAGGCAATACGGTATTTTCTAACAGATCCTGGCTCAAGTAAAAACTCTTTATTTCCAAGGAAACAAAAGTACCTCTATAGGAAACATTTTTTTCTCAGATAAAAATATTGGTACTTCACCTATGATCATAGCAGCATTATTCACAAGAGCCAAAAGGTGGAAGCAACCCAATGTCCATTGACCGATAAATGGATAAAAAAATGTGGTATAGACATACAATGAAATATTATTCAGCCTTTAAAATGAAGGAAATTCTGGCACATGTTACAGCATGGATGAACCTTGAGGACATCATGCGCAGTGAAATAAGCCAGTACAAAAGGACAAATACTATGTGATTTCACTTACATGAGGAATCTAGAATAGTCAAATTCAAAGAAACAGAAAAACAGAAGGGTGGCTGCTGGGGACCCGGGGAACAGAGAAATGGAGAGTTGTTTAATGGTTGTAGAGTTTCAGTTTTGCAGGATGAAAACATTCTTGAGATTGACTGCTCAACAAAGTCAATACACTTAACACTACTGAGCTACACACTTAAAAGTGGCTACAATTTTTAAAAAGTAAAAAGAAAATAGTGGTACTTACCTCATTATGGTAAAGTTTTAATTTTTGAAAAATTTTTCCTTATGGCTTCAGTAATTGATAGCAACAGGCTCTCTTGGCACTATTAAGGGAAATCAAAGAATTTCCTGTGATGTTTTTGTCAATCAGGAGGAATTAAAAAAACATGCTTTAATGCCATGGCCCATAGACTTTGAGTTATTTTTAGAACTTAAAATTTTCTATACTGTGTTCTAAAAATCACATGTAGGCGACTAGGTAGATGACATCCTCCTGAGGATAGCTATAGCTATCCTATAGCTAACATTGCTCTATTTTTGTTTTCATCTTTCCCTTAAATATCCAGAAACAATAAATCCATATCATCCTGATGATCTAATGTTTACTCATTTGAAACCAGAACATATATGCCATGCAGAAAGGCCTCCAGACGCAACAACCTGCACTTGTATTCAATTTCTAGCTTTTAAGTGTCTGTAGTTTTATCTATCATCAAAACTCTTTTTTCACTTAAGGTTCATATGGCATTCAATTTGAAGTACTAAAAGAAAAACATAGGGTTTAAAATAGAGTTGCAGGCAAAGGTCAGGATTAATTACTTTACTGAGGAATGACAGATGACATCCTTCCTATTCCTTACTATTGCCCAAAGGGAGTCAGAACTTTGGCTGGAGATGACCTTCTGCCCCTTACTCCTCTTGGCCGTCATTTCTCACAGTCCTCAATTACAAGTCTAAGAAGTTAGAGCTTTCCCCCCCTATATAGTCCACACAGTTAACCTAATACAATTAATTAGTCAATGATCTAAACAGCTATATAAAAGTTCAGGGCAGAAAATCATTCGTTAGTTTAAAAATGTTCATGAATATATCTACCTATTTTATAAATCTTATAAACTCATAATATATGAAGGAATTCAGAGCTGATTAGGCTTACAAGATACTGCATCTATAATGACCACCTGAATAGAGCTGAAGAATCATTTTTGATTTTTCAAACTCATATTCTTTCATGATACAGTTACTGAAGGGACAAAGGAGTGGCTCAGCCTGTATCTAGACTCATCAGGTGACACTTGTTCCTCCTCTCTATACCAAAAGCACCTCTTGTGCACATCTTGGCATCACATAGTTCTAAAATCCTGGACTGATTTGCCCTGTCCTCACATCTGCTTCCTCTTCCCATAAAATTCCTCCATGAACTTTAATTCTCTGATTAGCACAGAGCTTAGCACATAGTAGACACATTAAATGACCATTGAATGAATGAAAGAAAGTAACTATAACTATGATATGACAAGATATATTGGTTAACATATATGGGACAAACATCATTTCAAGATGACAAAACAAGCCAGACGTCATTTTCCACTCATAGAACTTCTCCTGATTTAGTGTCCAATTTATATTCCTAAATTGGAAATTTATATAAACCATTATATTTCTAAGAAATATTTACAACTTAAGTTGGTAATTATGCCATCAAAGAATGTGAAGTGGCATTGCCATTTTTTGAAAGAAGTTCTTTGCAGGAATAGCTATCTTACATTTTTGGGGGTAAGCAGTGTAGGAATTTAGGAGTTCCAGAACCAATGTAAGTGAAATTAAATTTCAGTTTCTCCAGCTTATTTCAAAACTATTTGAAAAATGGTGTCACAGACTTCTCCATAAACCAACTGAACAATTTTTCATCTGTAGCAATACAGTCAAAATGAAGAATTTATTTTCAAAGGCAGAATACAAAAACACAGGGTCAAATTGCAGCTGACCTTGATGAGTTAAGATAATGCTGGAAACGAGTTGCTGAAATTTAGTTATTTCCATACATCTGAACCACCCTCCCCCCCAAGCCCTGTCCCCAGTTACATCATATTGAAATAAAGCAGCTTTGGAGGAAAAACTCAACTGCAGTCGAAATATTTATAATATTTAAATATTAACCTAATTTGTACCCATTTAACCTTTCTCCAGCAGTGCAGTTGAGCAAAATTTAGTCTCTGGCTAATATAAAAGCTTCCTAAAAATATAAATAAATGCTACTAAGTGAAAATATTTCTATGCTTTTCTGTTTAAAATAATGAAATATAGGCCAAGAAAGGCAAAGACAAAATACTCTGTCCAGAACTTAATTTCTGGAATCGAGCTGTTTTTACACAGCAGTTTTAATTAACATGAACATTTTTTTAAAAATTGTAGAATACATACATTATATTTTCAAAAATAAAAACACAGAATTACTACCCCACAAACTCATAAAGTTCCAAGAAAGAGAGCAAAACAGATATACTCTCATTGTAAAAAATTTTTTTAACCAGAGAGCATTTTGCTATTTCCTTACCTCTCGTGCAGAAAAGACTGCAGTGAGACCTAGGCAATTTATTTGCTTGAAGCTTGGTTATCATAAAACGCAAGAGGCGTCTCGCTTGCTCATTTTTTGCTTTTTCTCCAAACCCAGCAGTTTGCATTCACCCGGCGTCATTCGCTGGATTGATAACCTGGATGAAACGCTGTCCACAAAGAGAGAGCCTAAAGCTGGGGACAGTACCGGGTGGCCGCCCCTCCCTTTCAGTGATGCTCCACTTCCTGTTAGATTAAAAGGCTGTTCCCAAGAAGCTCGGTTTTGTAGTTTCTAGCTCACTTCCAAAAGCTAGTCTTCCCCATTTCTCCCTCAACGTAATAACTTTTAATCATTCAGGTGATGGACCACCTGACCTTACCCAAAAAGACACCGAAGAGGAGTTCCGGCGACCATAGGGCCCAGGACTGGTCCGCAGGCTCGCTTCTCCGCGCTCCGCAGCCCTCGTGTCCCACCAGCGAGTCAATTTTCCTTGCGCTTCCCAGAAATGGGCAATGGGGTTCTCACAAGAATCAGAGTCGCGGCTCCGGCCTCTGGGATGACCTGGAAGTAAAGGGGACGTGTACGAACTCGAGTTTGGGGTTAACAACGGATTGAGATGGTCCTGGAATCAGTCAATGCTTTAACCAAATCTCAATTCCAACACGGTCTCGTAGGCACTCCTTTCAAAAAGAGCTCTTTTAAATACATTTAACATTCTTTCGGAAGGTATTTGCCTCCTGCGTGACGTACAGAAAGGTCAGGCGCTGTTTGGAGGCGCGGGGCTGGGTGGATTACTGGATTTGGGTACCCATAGAGTTCACCCAGCAAAACCATCATCATTTGCGCTTCCTATCATTTGCGCTTCCTGCTGACTGGATTCTCAAGCACTGCTACCGAACAAACCGGGATTTGATGCTAATAGATACGGGCAATGGCGAAAGGGCAGGCGCAGGATGCCAGCGCATCCGGGAACAGCAGTAGTCGGAGTGAACGTGAGCGGGCTCTCAACCTTCTGGCCAGCCCACTCCATGGGTGGCCACCTCAGGATTTTCTTCCTGAGTACAGGTGGCGGGACTTCACTCCAAGTCGGCCCTTTAGACCACCTTCAGGATACCACCTCTCTTTGGCCACTGTAAAACTCGCAACTCCGCCCTCGTCGTAAGCCCCGCCCCACTGCGCAAGTCCCGCCCTCGGCCCCGCCTTCCCCCTTTCCCGTCCCAGGACGCGTTGCGCGGCCCGGGCCGGAAGTCGCCCGGTTCTCGGGTGTGTGTCTAGTCTGTCTGGAAGCGGCGCGCGGCCCGGGATAGGCGCTGGGGATTCCCATCTGAAGCGTCACCTGTATCACTACCATCTCCCACGGAGCCACTACGAGAGGGGAGTAGACCCGGCCCTTCGCCGGGCAGAGAAGATGTTGCCTCTGTCCATCAAGGACGATGAATACAAACCACCCAAGTTCAATCTGTTCCGCAAGATCTCAGGCTGGTTTAGGTGCGGGGAACTGTGTTTGCGGGAAGTGGGTGTCCGGCACGAGGGGAGAAGGCCCAAATCTAAAGATAGCCCGAGGTCCAGGGAGGGAGCGACTGGGACACCCTCGTTCGTGTGAGGAAAGGAACGTGTGGACTGGGAGGGTCTTGAAAGGGGACCCAGCCTCCGGATCCGGCACTCCTTTGACTTTCCCCGCTCTTCCCCACTTGTATCATGTCTAGGTCTATCCTGTCGGACAAGACGTCTCGGAACCTGTTTTTCTTCCTGTGCCTGAACCTCTCTTTCGCTTTTGTTGAACTACTCTACGGCATCTGGAGCAACTGGTAACCAAAGGGGGAAAGGGTTGGGGCGGAAGCAGGGGGTGGGGGAGACGAAGTTCTGTTTAGTGCCACGTAGCTCCTCACCCGGAGGCTCAGGTCTTGCCTTTGCCACCACCTATGCTGCTCAGTTTCTTTTTCATATCCACACCCGTCTGGCACGGTTACATTTCTTCAGAGCCGAGGCCATCAGGTGCAGCAGTTAAGATTTAGGTCCCCGCCTCCTTCGCCAAGCACCCCCTCCCCCGCCCCCGACTCCTTCAAACCAGGGTGACAGGTCCCCTCCTCATTTTGACAGATGGAGAGAGTCTTTTGTTTTTGCACACCTTAGCTTTGCCCACTTTCTTGGAATTGGGAGAAATCCTTTTCTTCGCGTTCTGTGGGGTAGTGGTATTAGGAATTGACCATTGAAATTGTGGGAGGGAATACCCGAGATCTTATAGTTAATTTGATACTAGGTCTTGAAACGAGGGAGAGGTTTATAAAGGGGATATCTGGAGAAACATGTTTCATTCTCTTTACTTTTATGCTGAATCTCTCAAGATTTTCTTCTGGTCTTGACTGTGCTAAAAGATCCCACATAGTTTTCTAAAAGCTTTTCGTCTCTTGAGTCGGTGGGTTTTGGTGTCACCTTTGGTTCTTTTTGTTTTTGTTTTTAACTGCTTTGGGAAGAGGTCTATCCAGTTTAACTCCGTGGAAATGCAGCAATGTTATCCAGGTGTTTGCAATTGAATGCTTAAGGTCTTGTAAAATTGTTGAGCTAAGGAAAAGATCATCTCACTTCTAGGTGTATTGATTCTTCTTTAAATATACTTGTCTTATAATAGCCAACACTTCAAAATTTTATGTAAAATTTCAGTTTTTTCTTGGATTCCTTGTAATAGATCTTGGACCCCAAGTTTAAGAACCTATGCCATCTATGCTTTATTTTCTATTAATTTAATAAACTAAATCTCTGTCCTTTAAGGTCCATTTTCAGAGAGAATTGGTGTTTTTCGGTCTTTATTGAGATTGAACAATGACATTAGGTGATACCACCACTTTTTGTGACATGTATATTTTTATATGAAAAGGTAGACTTTTAAATTCAAATGTCAACTCAGTTTTATCAGAACTGCTCAGCAGATTATGCCGGTTATTGGTTTAGTCACCACTTAAGTGTAAAAGGCATATTGAAACATAATAAAATCTCAATGTATGTAATAATCGTTTTTAATCATTTGGGGATCAGATATATGTGTCCTGTAATATTAATACCCTTTGATATGTTGTGCATGTTAAAAGCATTATATTGTCTTAGTTTGTCTTGAAATAATCATACTTTATTATAAATATGTAATATTACATATAATATACAATATAATAAATATGTTCTATTACATATAAATATGCAATATTTATGTTTTACATTTTCCTCTTCCTAATTATGTTATATTGTGTTATATTGTGGCGTACGTGTTGACTGTTGTCAAGGCTCTATATCTTGGTTTGCCTGTGTACAGTTTTGCTATAGTTATGTTATATTACAATACATTTCACTGTGACCTTCCATTGCATAAATTACTAAGTGAGATGTCTTGTTCAAGTGATTCATATTTGAAGTACCTAAACCACCTGTCTATGAAAAGTTAGGTATATAGTAATTCTTTAGATCTGTAGAGATCTGTTGAGGAAATCACTAAGATCATTGTTTTCTAAGCGATTAATCAGTATTCATCAGGCTATAAAGAAAACATCCATGGTGCATGGCTTGTTCTGCCTTCAGGTGGCTTGTTCTTTTGACTTTAGGCCTCTTCTCCAGTTTCCTCCCTTTCTTTGTGTTAAATCTTTGCAGTCTAGCTCTGAACTACTGCCTGTCATGCCTAGATTAATTAGCAGGTACTATGTTAACCTCTATGTCCACAATCATTTATTTTCCCCCAGTGCTAATTTCTATCCGTTGATTGGGAGTACAGATGTGTTCCTATTGAAGCCTTGGTGGCCTTAGAAGTTGCTTGGGCCTTTTCATAATCTGACTTTTTGTCTTACTTTAGACACCACAAATTTGGAGCCCCTTTGTAGACTGATTAGCAGTTTCTTTACATGATGAAATTATCTCTGTTCCTGAAGGTTCAATTAGATTTTAAGTTCCTTGAGTAAATTCCTTACCAGAACTTGTTTTCTGTTTTTGTCATAGGCATTTCTGTGTTCCTTTGTGTTCTGTAAAAGTAGTTTCAAGATGTTGTGAGATGTCAAGAGTTTTTTCCATTATGGAATTAAAAGATAGATAAAACACACTTTCTCTTCATGAATAAAGGTTCATAGAAACATTTGACCTCATTGGAATGAATGTTAAATAGTTTTGGTTCTGATTCAGCACCTTCATTTTAAATAAGAACTTAATTATAGTTGATTTGTATTTTTGATGATGAGACTGTGTCATCAGTGAATAGCTAAGCTCTTTGTATATTTTCCCTTATTAAATATCTAGTACTTTTTACCTTTCCACTAGAATGTAAATGTAAAGTGGAGTCTTTTCTATCTTATTCAGGCACCTTAGTACATGGCACATAATATGTTTAATACATGTTTGCTGAATGAAAGAACAAAGGAATAATTAATGTATGGATTTAGTCTACCAATACTAAACCTGCTAATTACCCTGTTTGGGGCAGGGTTGTGGGGAAGGACATTAAGCCCCTTCTTTCTCTATTATTGGTAGCAAAATGGTAGGAATACCATATGTGATCTTTTCTTCTGTGGTTCTTTTCTTTCTAGCTTTTTATTTTCATTTACTTATTTATTGTTGAGTAATCTTGAGGTAGTATAGTATATATAACAATGTGGTTTTGTACCATCTAGGATTAAATTCTTTCTTCAGTTTTAAGAAAACCCCAAATTAGTGATTGCCTGAGCAAAATAAAGCTTTATTTCCAAAATGGCTGTTACAGTTCCAGCCATCCCTAGCAGCAGAATATCCAGAATGGAGACAAAAAGATAAAAAGTATGTACAGTGTCTTTTAAGGAGACTTATTTGGACACTAGCACACAACACTCTTCACCAGTATTTCAGTGGCTAAACCTTTATCACATTGTTCATGTCTAGTTGTAAATGTCATGTTTTTTCCAGTCAACCAGATGTTCTGAAAGTCATGAATTTTTTACCAATGATGAAAGGAAATATGTAGGCTCAGAAAGTGGGACCTCTTCTACAGGTGGAATAGTATAAAAGGCCCAGGGAGTTTTCTACTTTCCAGAGTAGTAGAAGAGCTTAGAAGCATCAGTTACCCAAGTATTTTCTACTATACAGTGATTTTTTTCCCCCTAGTATCTTAATATAGTTTGCTTTTTTTTTGTTTTAATGCTCTTCTATTTTATGTTTACCTCACTGTTAGAATTTTTAATTTTCAATGATATTTTCTACCAAAGCTGTTAACAACCATTTTCCTCTTAGGCATAGAGGAAACTCATTTAACTCTAAAGATAAATGTCTTTGTATTAGCAAAGTAATTACTTGTTCAAGAAATGTTTTAGGCCCTACTAGTGACTGTTTCTGTCTTACTTCTGTATAATATGTCACAGCATATGTTTGTAAAGTAATTCCTTGGTAAAGAAAATGCTTCCACTAGTAACATTTTTTCTATGGCATTAAAGATTTAAATATCTTGAATTTTTATTGGCTTTTCCCTTCTGAAAAGACATTACTTACCAGGTTACAGTGATGACTTCTTTTGCTTTTGTCTTTTTTTTTTTTTAACTTTAAAAACATAGATTCCTATTCCATTTTGTTGAGAATTCTACCTTACAGGAAGGGGTTATATGGAATGTAGTGGAGTTGTGGGTTTTTCACCATAACTCTCATTAGTTTAACAACTTACACAAATATCAGGATTCTAAGGATTTTCTATTTTCTTGCTAATTAATTGATAGTAAATAGTTTCTCCCTTTCCATCTCATGGAACTCAAGTTGATGATTCCCTGTGTTCGATTTCAAGTTAATATCTAACAGCCACTATAAATATACTGTTAGTTTAGTTACCTGTAGACCTTTAAATTTTTTATTATGGAAAATGTATGTAAAAGTAGAGAGTTCAGTGGACCTCATGTCTCCATCACCCACCTTTAATGTTTATTAACATGTGGCCTATTTTGTTTTCATCTGTTATATCTGTCACCATTGAATTGTTTTAATGCAGATACCAGTTACAGTATGATTTCTTGCATATTAGTAACTACTTCAATTGGGTCTGAAAGAACAGAGTCCCCGTTTTTATAATCCAATGCTATTCTTCAACTTCCTGGTAGCTCAGCTGGTAAAGAATCCACCTGCAATGTAGGAGACCCCAGTTCCGTTCCTGGGTTGGAAGATCCGCTGGAGAAGAGAGAGGTTACCCACTCCAGTATTCTTGGACTTCCCTAGTGGCTCAGATGGTAAAGAATCCACCTGCATTGCGGGAGACCTGGATTCAGTCCCTGGGTTGGGAAGATTCCCTGGAGAAGGGAATGGCTACCTACTCCAGTATTCTGGCCTGGAGAATTCCATGGACAGAGGAGCCTGGTGGGTTACAGTCCATGGGGTTGCAAAGAGTTGGACACACTGAGCGACTTTCACTTCACTTCAGTGCTGTTCTTACCTATAAAAATATATAATTTATTAATGTCAAATGTCCAGTGAGTGAGTGTTCATATGTCCCTTATTGCCTCATAAATTCTGTTTGAAGTTGGTTTTACAAATCAGAATTTAAAATCTATGGTATTTGACTGATATGTCTGTTAAGTCTCAGTTTATCGGTTCTTTCTTCCTTTGTCTTTTTCTTCAATAGACCTTAGATAAAATCCCTTTCATAAGTTTCTTTGGCCAGATGTTCTGTTCACATTTGTTATATTTTGCTTTAGTGATCATATTTCCATTTTTATATCCTAAGAAGTTTTCTTTATTAAAATACCTGTAGAACGTGGTCACTTAAAAAAAGTTTAAAAATATATTTTAATATTTAGTGTTTAAAGATCAGAGCCAAAAACAGGTATGGTGCTTTTAGCAACCAGCTTTTTTAATCAAGTTGCATTTTGTGTGTAAATCATAGCGACTTAAGAATTCTCTCTGCTACCTTTATTTTCTAAGGATTTTGTCCCAGGTAGTTTAAGTGATAATCCATAATCAGAAACATTTGCTGGTTGAAGATGGGCAGTAAAATTGACATTCCTTATGAACACTGTTTTGATATATGATAGGTGAGCAGAGAACTAGAAGCAGACTTATTTCACATGAGTTTTCCTACGTAGATGCAACTAAGTAATTTTTAAATCATGCAGGGTTCACACGCTTATAATCACAATGCTATAAGAGAACATCACTATGGCTGATTCATATCAATGTATGACAAAACCCACTGAAATGTTGTGAAGTAATTAGCCTCCAACTAATAAAAAAATTAAAAAAAAAAAAAAAAAAAGAGAACATCATGTTCTGCCACCTCAAAAGAGGGAGTATTTTTTTCAGGTAGAATCATATTTTATGAAATGTTGGGGGAAAAAAAACATTTTAATGACAAATTTATTTAACGTTTAAATAAAATTAAAATATCATTTTGATGAGTATTAAAATTGCCACACTACATTTAATCATTAGAAAGGAATCTGATTCCTCTAGTATACAGAAGAGGTTTATCATTTTTTTCCCACTATTGAGGCAGTCTTTGGTGTCTATAATATAAATAAATCTGTTATAAAAGAGATGGTGTATATTAATTTTCTAGGGCAGCTGTAACAAAGTACCACAGGCTGGGTGACTTAAACAACAAAAATTTGTTGTCTTGTAGTTCTGGAGCCTAAAAGTCAGAGATTAAGGCATTGTCAGGATTGGTTCCTTCTGAGGTCGATGAGGTCCGTTGCTTTGCTGGCAGTCTTTTGTGTTCCTTGACTTGTTGAAACATCACCTGATCTCTGCCTTATCTTTACTTGGCGATCTCCCTGTGTACATGTCTGTCTTCAGATATCCCTTTTTATAAGGAGAGCATACATAATGGATTTGGGCCCACCTGACTGACTTAATCTCTACGAATTATGTCTGCAGTGACCCTATTTCCAAATAAAGTCACATTCTGAGTTACTGGAGATGAAAGACTTCAACTTAGAAATTTGGGGGAGAATACAGTTCAACCCATAACAAGATTTTAGTAACTATATATGTAGATCAATAAGTCAGTGAATTTTAAAGCTTTTATTTATTTAACATAAATACCTTGCCTTCTTCTATAACTAATTTATAGTCATTTAGAATAAAAGTCATATATACAATAAAACCCTCCAATTAAGAAATAAAAACATTTAAAACTGTATACAGAGAGGAAAAATAAACCTGTTAAATATGTGAAGTGAAGTCAAGTCGCTCAGTTGTGTCTGACTCTTTGCGACCCCATGGATTGTAGCCTACCAGGCTCCTCCCATGGGATTTTCCAGGCAAGAGTACTGGATTGGGTTGCCATTTCCTTCTCCAGAGGATCTTCCCGTCCCAGGGATCGAACCCAGGTCTCCCGCTTTGTAGGCAGATGCTTTACCATCTGAGCCACCAGGAAGTTAAATATGTAGACTACTGTTGTTACTGAAATTGACTTTTGAATTTAGTTATAAAATATCATGAAATCAAGGCACAGTGGGTAAAAATTCTCATTGTCAACTGTATTGTTTTATCAGAATAGAGAGTTTTTGAAACCAAATTTTAAAAATAGCCTACTATATCCTATCAGAACATAGAAAACAAAATTATAAAGTCTTTATTGGTTTTATAACACATTACAAAGATTTT
Source organism: Cervus elaphus (assembly GCF_910594005.1). Classification (NCBI taxonomy): domain Eukaryota; kingdom Metazoa; phylum Chordata; class Mammalia; order Artiodactyla; family Cervidae; genus Cervus; species Cervus elaphus. The sequence goes on along the minus strand of NC_057834.1, from coordinate 65,642,492 downwards.
CTTCAAATGGGTCTTCATACCTCAAAATTTAAATTATTATTTTTAGTGTTAGTTCAAGTGTGTAGTTTTAAGTGATCTGTTCAAGGAAAAATCTTAAAATAATAAATCTGAGAGGCTTACTTGATTGGCAAGAGCCTTACTTTTTCCTCCTCAGGTATTGATTTTCTCATTCAGCCTTTTCATTTATTTGTTCACTCATTCTCGTTCTGCTTTGAGTTGGGTTTCAGATGAGTGTAGATAGTACTTAAAACTATTTTATGCATCTCTATATATTTGAATAAAATATACAAGTTTCATGATAAAATTTAAGACATTTTTCAAAATGATTTTTGAGGAACTTGTAAATTTTTGTTCTTTTCTGTGTGTTGAGTAATATGCTTTACTTCAGTTTCTAAGTTTATAATTATCCTAAATTACAAGGAAATTTAAAAACTGCTTTTTCTACTTCAGTGAAGAAGGTTTTTGACTTTTAGTTTGTAGCAGTTAGAACTGAAGAAAGCTCTGACATATATCCAAATATTAAGAGCTATGGATCATGCTGGGACTACTAGATATGAATACTACTATTAATACTACTAGGTATTACTAATAATGCAGTAATTTATTAATAATAATAGAAATAAGGGGAATATCCATGTGGGTTTAGTGTGACAAGCACTGTGTTATGTTTCATAACTATAATTCAATTATAACACTTACGACACTTTTTACTGTTACCTGTTTAAATGGTGCTAAACTGAGGTCCTAAGTAGTTAAGCAAGCTGACAGTCACAGAACTAGTAAACAGTAGAGCTGGAATTTGAACCCAGATAACTCTGACTTCAAAAGTAGTGCTCTTAGCCATTCTGATACTTCTTATTTTTAAAGATTGAACTGCTGATGTGCTTGCTTTCAGAATTTTTCTGTTGACCTGTCTTAAAGTTCCCTGACGATGCTCAGCTCTGTCCAGTCTGTGGTTAAGCCAGTTGGAAGAATTCTTCATCTCTGACACCTTATTTTTTGTTAATTTTTTTTTTTTGGTACTTCCATTTTGCTGAAATTTCTTACTGATTCATGCATTTTTCCCCCACCTTTCCCATAGATCCTTTATTACTTATAGTTCTGATAGTTCCTATGTCTGAGTCAATATTGTTGTCTGGTTCTGCTAACTGCATTATCTCTTCATGAGTTATTTTTCATCCTGTTATTTGTGTTTCTTGAGATTTTTGATCAAAGGCTGGATGTTATGAGTAAAGAGCAGTAGATATTGAGGTACTGAGTAGGAATTGAGTAGGTATTGAGTAGGAATAGGTATGTGTCCTCTGTCAGTCTATTGGCCTTTCACTTCCAGTATTCTTCATATGCATGTGTCGCAGAAGCTCTCTCTTTGTGCTCATGATGCCAAGCTATAGATGGTCATTGACCGGTACTCTGTGTGAGGTTTGAGGTGAGGGCAGAGGGGCATTTATTATCTTGACAAAGCCTCAGTCTTGGGCACGCACTTTGAGCCTGGGCCTAGAGGGTGTGCTTTTCACTTGATTGTTTTTGTTTTTACATTTTTACTCTTCCCTTCATGACTGTGAAAGTCTGTCACGTATATGAGGGTAGTCTTGGGTGAGAGTGAGTTTCTTGCTAGCAGAACATCTGCTGTGTGTTGATACAGAGTCCTCTGCCCAAAAGGATTTCCTGCCCTACCCTCCTCTTTCAGTGTCTTTCTTAAAAGCATGTATAATATGAATCTTTAACATCACAAATAATATGTCACTTCATGTATAAGAACTTTATAATAATACACTTCCATTTCATTCTATCTTTTGTGCTTTAACTGTCATACATTTCTCTTTTATGTAAACCCCACACTATAGTGTTCTTTTCACTTTATACCTGAGGTTAATAAATAAATCTTTCCTCTTGACAGCAGATAGTAAATATTTTAGGCTTTAAGGGTCATAAAATCTCTGTCACAGTTTCTTGATTCTACTGTTATAGCACAGAAATAGCCATAGACAATATATAAACAAATGGGCATAACTGTGTTTCAGCAAAACTTTATTTACCAAAATAGATAGCCTGTGGCCTATAGCTTGTCGACCTTGCCTTAGATTGCCAGATATCTTTTTAAAAAATAGCTTTATTGAGATACAATTCAAATACCTTAAAATTCTCCCATTTATGTTGTACTGGTGAATGGCTTTTAATGTATTTATAGAGTTGTAAAATCATCACAGCAATCCATTTTGGAACACTTATTATTCCAGAAGGAAACTTTAAAGCCCTAGCTATCACCCTCCAATTCCCTTGTCCCCTGATCTGTCCCAGTTCTATGTGATCACTAATCTATTTTCTGTCTCTATGTATTTGCCTGTTCTGAACATTTCATATAAATAGAATCATTTGCATATGATCCTTTGTGATGCTTTATTTCACTTAGCATAATGGCTTCCAGGGTTATCCATGTTCTGCATGTATCAGTATTTCATGTATTTTTATTGTCAAATAATATTTCAGCAATGTGAAAGAATTCTAGTTTCTCCACCAACACTTGTAGTTATTGGACTTTTTTTCCTTAATTTATTACTTTTAATTGAAGGATGATCACAATATTGCGTTAATTTCTGCCATCCATCCACATGAATCAGCCATAGGTATACATGGACTTTTTTATTCTGGTCATCATAGTGGATGTGAAGTTGTTACTTATCATTTTGATTTGCGTTTAATGATGTTGAGTAACTTTCCTAGTGCTGATGGCCATTTGTATGTCTTCTTTGGAGAAATGCCTATTCAGATCCTTTATTCATTTTTTAAAAGTGGATATTTTCTGTCTTTGAAGAGTTTTAAGAATTCTTCATATATTCTGGATACAAGCCTTTTGTCAGGTATATGATAGGCAGATATTTTCTCCCACTTGTACATTGTCATTTCACTTTCTTGATACTGTCCTTTGAAGCATGAAAGTTTTAAAATTTCAATGATGTTCAGTCTGTGTTCTTTTTTTCTTTTATTGCTTATGCTTCTGATATCATATTTAAGAAATCATTGCCTAAGAAATCATTAAGGTTGTGAATGCTTTAGCTCAGAGTTCTCCAACCCCTGGACTTGTCCTAGGCCATGGGCTGTGAAACCAGGCTCAGAGCAGGAGATGAGTGGCTCCCTATTGCTCCTCTTTGCTCACATTACTGCCTGAATCTTCTCTCCCATTGCTCTCATTACCACCTGAACCATGCCTACCCCTTTCCCACTTGTGGAAAAATTGTCTTCCATGAAACCAGTCCCTGGTGCCAAAAAGGTTGAGACTGCTAGTTTAGCTTTTATGTTTAGGTCTTTGATCCATTTTAGGTTAATTATTGTGTATAATATGAAGAAAGGGTCAGAAATAATTATTTTTGCATGTGGACATCCAGTTGTTTCAGCATCATTTGCTGGATACTCTAAATTCTATTCCATTGATCTGTGTATTTATTCTTATCCTAGTACCATATTGTTTTTATTACTGTAGCTTTATAAGTTTTGAAATTGGGAAGTGTGAGTTCTCCAACATGGCTTTTCTCTTTCAGTATTATTTTGGCTATTCTAGATTTCCTGCTTTTCCATGTGAATTTTAAGATCAACTTGTCAGTTTCTCCAAAGAGGTCAGCGGGGATTTTAATAGAGAATAAATTGAATCTGTGGATCAACTGGGGACGTATTGCCAGTTGGCGAAGTATTGCCATCTTAACAGTATTGTCTTACCCATGCTACTGCTGCTGCTGCTAAGTCGCTTCAGTCGTGTCCTACTCTGCGACCCCATAGACAGCAGCCCACCAGGCTCCTCTGTCCACGGGATTCTCTAGGCAAGAATACTGGAGTGGGTTACCATTTCCTTTTCCATGTCTTATCCATAAACATGGATATCTTTCCATTTATTTAGGTCTTCTTTATTTTGTTTAAACAATATTTATAGTTTCCAGAGTATAGCTTTTACACTTTTTTTTTTTGCTAAATTTATTCTTTAGCATTTTTTTTTCTTTAGCATTTTTTGATGCTATTATAAATGGGAATTTTTAAATTTGCATTTTGTGCATCACTAATGCTTAAAATATAATTCATTTTTGTATAATGATCTTGTAGCCTTCAACGTTCCCAAATTGATTTATTAGTTCTAACAGTTTTTAAATTGTCCTTAAGATTTTGCATATGTAAAATCATGCCACCTGCAAATAGAGATAGTTTGTACTCCTTCCCTTCCAGTCTAGGTGCTTTTTATTTCATTGCCTGCCTTGTTATACTTTCTAGTACAATGTTAAATAGAAGTGATGAGGGGACATTTTTTTCTTGTACCTGATCTGTGAGGAAAGCATTCTTGGGGCTTCCTGGATGGCTCAGTGGTAAAGAGTCCACCTGCAATGCAAGAGACACAGGAGATGTGGGTTCGATCCCTGGGGCAGGAAGATCCCCTGGAGGCGGAAATGGCAACCCACCCCCTGAAAAAATCCCGCAGACAGAGGAGCCTTACAGGTTATAGTCCAAAGGGTCCCATATAGTTGAACATGACTGAGCACACACTCACACATTCAATCTTTGGCCATTATAATGATGCTGATGTTAGCTGTGGGTTTTTTGTAGATGCTATTTATCAGTTCAGGAAGTTCCCTCTACTGCAAGTTTGTTGAATGTTTTCATCATAAAAATGTTGGATTTTGTCAGATACTTTCCTGCATCTCTTAAGATGATAGTGTGGTTTTTGTCTCTTTTCCATTGATATGATGTATTATGTTGATTGATTTTCATGTAGTTAACCAACCTTGCATTGTTGGGATTGTGGGTTGTGGGTTGTGGTCTGTACTCTCTTTTTTTTTTGGTGAATTTGATTTGCTAGTGTTTTGTTGAAGATTCTTGTGTGTGTGTGTGTGTTTGCAAAAACTACTGGTTTCTAGTTTCCTGTGATGTCTTTTGTCTGATTTGGGGATCAGTAATACTTACACAATAAATTGGGAAGTATTCCTTCATTTTGTTTTTTTGGAAGAGTTTGTAAGGAATTGATATTTATTGTTCTTTAAATATTTAGTAGGATTTACCAGTGAAGCCATCTGGGCCTAGGCTTTTTTTTGTTGTTGAAAGTTTTAAAAGCATTAGTTTAATCTGCTTACTTGCTATAAATCTGTTTAGACTTTTTTTGACTCAGTTTTGCTAGATTGTTTAGGAGTTTGTATATATCATCTCAGTTACCTAATTTGTTGGCTTATATTTAGTTGTTCATAGTAATTTCTTATAATCTTTATTTCCCCTAAAGTTGGTAATAGTGTGTCACTTTCACTGCTTATTTTGGTAATAATGAGCCCTTTCTCTTTATTCTTGGTCACTTTAGTTAAAGGTTGTGAATTTTACTGATATTTTCAAAGAATCAACTTTAGTTTATTGTTTTATCCTCCTTTTTTCTGTTTTAAAGGTACCTTTTCTGTTTTAAAGTTATTTTGAAAAGTATCTTTTAAAGGTACTAAAAGTTAGAAAAGTTATGTTTAATATTTCTCCACATGTTTATCATTTTCAGTGATCTTTATCATACAAATCTAAGTTTCCATGTGGTATCATATTTGTACTTAAATAACTTTTTATTGTAGTTCAGATCTGCTAGCAATGAATTCTCTTAGTTTTGGTTGTCTGAAAAAGTCTGTTTTGCCTTCATTTTTGAAAGATATTTTACACAATATAGAATTTTAGTTGACATATTTTTTGTTTTTCAATTCTTTAAAGATATTACTTCATTGCATTCTGCCTTGAGTAGTTTCTGATGCAAAATATGCTATTAATCTTTAGCTTTGCTTTTATGTATCCAGTTTTTCTTTCATTTCTTTTTTTTTTTTTTGACTGTTTTCAGAATTTTCTCTTTCTGTTTGGTATTCAGTGATTTGTGAGTTACATAGGCTTTTGCCTTGCTAGGATCTCATTAAGCTTCTTGGATATGGAATTTTTGTTGTTGTTGGTTTGTTTGTTTATTCCATTAATTTTGGAAAACTCTAATCATTTTCTCTTTAAATACTTTTTCTACCTTATTCTTCCCTTTCCATAACTGAGAATCCAAATACATGTATTTTAGTCTGTCTGATCCTTTGACAGATTTTGAATTTTCTCTTTTTTTTCCATTCCTTTTCTTCTTTGTGTTTTACTCTGGATAATGTGGTTTGATCTCACTGATTTTTTTTCCCTGTGTCCTGTCTGCTCAGAAGTCTGTGTATATTATTTTTAATCTTCAATATTATGATATTTAAATTTTTTTTATCATTTCCATTTGATTATTTTCTAGTTTCTATTTCTGATCATAAATTTTCCCCAGCTTTGTAACACATCCTTTAACATATTGATCACATTTTTTAGTTCCTATTACAATATAATCTCTGGGACCTTTCAGATTCTGCTTCTTTTGACTGTTTTAGCTTTTGACAGTAGGTCTTATTACTTTTTTTTCCTTGATCTTGTTAATATGCCTTATAAATATTTATTAAGTGCTATATGTTATATTTAAAAGAACAATAGAGACTGAGGTTAGTAGTTTTATGACCAGAGGTGTGCACATCTTTTTTTTTTCTTTCTTTGGTCAGGCCATTATTAGTGTGGGGGTTTTGAACCCATCTGGTCAATAGTTGAGCTGGGCTATTGTGTTTTGGTATTACTAGTTACCATTCTCAGGTTTCAGCAAGCCTTGCATACCTGCGCCGTGAGGGAGGAGTCTCTGTTTTCTTTCTTGGCTCTCAGAGGTAGATCGCTGTTGTCTTTGCTTCAGGCAAGGCTTCGGTTGGAGATGAGCTTCCCTGGTGGCTCAGAGGGTAAAGCGTCTGCCTGCAATGCTGGAGACCCAGGTTCAATCCCTGGGTTGGGAAGATCCCCTGGAGAAGGAAATGGCAACCCACTCCAGTATTCTTCCCTGGAGAATCCCACAGACGGAGGAGCCTGGTAGGCTACAGTCCATGGGGTCGCAAAGAGTCGGATGCGACTGACTTCACTTCACTTTGGCTGGAGAAGTGGGGGGGGGATGGGTATATGTTTCTCCTTTCGCAGCCTCAGTATTGGGCAGGCCCTTTACCCCTGAGTATAGGAGTGAGTGTTTCAGTGTTCCTGCCCCATTTCTTGTCCCTCTTGCCAGAGTTGTATCAAAAAAAGAAGAAAGGGCCTTGCTCCTATTCTAACCACAGACCTTTGCTTTGTATCAGTGTAAGATCTTGAGCCCAAGCTGGCTTCAGCCTTGCCCCCAGTAACAAATGGCTGTTTTTTCTGTTTCTCTTTCAGTGACCTTTCAGTCGACCTTTGCTAGTCACCAGAGGGTGGGCATATTCCTGCCTTTATTTCAGTAGCAGCTGGGCTTTTCCTTGGGTAGGGGGTTGTGAGGGTGTCTTCTTAGACACTTAAAAATTATCTTAGATATTTTAAAATAAATTATATGTCAGTGTTGTCCTTTTATAAGATTAGTTCCTGATAAGCAGAGGCTGAATCTTAGATTTTTAGAGGATGACTGCTATTTGATTATTATTGTAATATGCCAATGTGTTTGTTCTTTTCCAGCTTAGGTTTGATTTCCGACTCTTTTCACATGTTTTTCGATAGCACTGCCATTTTGGCTGGATTGGCAGCATCTGTTATTTCAAAATGGAGAGATAATGATGCTTTCTCTTATGGGTAAGACTTTTTAAAAACATTTTTATTGAAGTATAAGAAATACAGAAAATAATACATAAATCTCAAGCTCACTTAATTTTCACAGTTGAACACTCTTATGTAATTTGAACCCTTGAAACCCCCTCAGGTCTCCTTCTAGTTCTTTCACACTCACCTTCCACTTTCCTGACTTGGGCTAGTTTTGCCTGTTTTTGGACAGCATATAATTAGAATCTATAATATGTAAATTTTTTGCATCTAAGTTCTTTTGCATCTTGATTTTACCAGAGAATTTCAGGTGAGATTGTTACTAGATAGGGGACTTTCCCAGCTCTTAACCTTTTCTTTCTTTTTTTTTTTTTTTTTTTTTGAGAGAAGAGGAGGAAAAAGAAAAAGTTTCAGAATATGATCATGCTTCTTTATTTTTCATTTTTGGTTGATATTTTGTTTACTTATTGTTTTCAGCTCTGCCTTTATGTAGAATACTTCTCTTACTTTTGCTGAATTCAGACGATTAATCAAATATTAGGAAAGTGTTTTTATGCTGAAGGGACTTGCTCTGAACATCTGGTCTCACTTCTGAGCCTAGTAACCTTAGAGTCAGAGCTTTCTTTATGCCATCTCTGACTGGGGGGAACAATGGGGTTTCCATTATTTGATTTACTCTGCCTGAGTGTTTTCTTTCTTTCTTTTTTTTTTTTTTTGAGTCCAGAACATTTTACAATGTAATTATATATATGTATTGGCAGCACTGGGAACTAACATCTGCTTGTCTCTCTTCCACCTACTTTGTTGTTTCTATTCCCCCCTCACCTGCTTGTTTGATCAGTTGCCCTAGGTGTTTTCCCCTCTTTTTTTTGAGTGCTGTCTCACATTCTTGCCTTTCTTTGCTACCTTTCCTGTTTTCATTCCATCTCTCATTCTTGTCCCCATCCTCCTCCTCATTCTCTCCCCTTTATTTCTCCTAAACCCCCTTCTCTCCTTTTCTGTTCTTTCTAGTTACTTGGGTCTGTGTTCAGGTTTTTTCTCTTCCTCTCCCTTCTACTCTCACTCTTTCTCCTTCCCTCACATCTTTTCTCTTATTTTTTCCTTTCTTCTACTCTGTCCCTCTGTACTATACCACTGTACCCCTCAGGTTCGTTCTTTCTTCCCCACCCCTTATCCGCTTCAGCTGCAGGTTTTTTCCCCTCAGGCTCTCTGTCCTTCTTTCACAGGTTCTCTTCCCTGAGAACTCCCTTTCTTGTGCAGCTTCTCATTCTCCCTCTCCCATGCACATCCACCTTCTTACATGAACTGTCTCTTGTGTCTCTTCTACTTGTAGTCCTCCCCGCTTCCTCTTTCTTTCCGCTTTGCTTTTGTTCTTGAGTAAGCACATACTGCTTGCATGAGCTCTTGTTCTCTTCAAATGTTTATTGAGGATCCACTATGATTTGAATACTGTGTTACTTCTAATGATATCAAAATGAATAAGGTATGACTTCTGCCTCAGAGGAACTTGTAGTCTGATGGGGAAACAGTTCTGTAAAAATACTGTATTAACTAAACATTGTGTGACAAGTGCTAAAAGAGAGATATGTGAAATTCTGTGACAGAACTTTCTGATCTGGGATGTAATCCAGGTGATGTGGTTACTTATAAAGTTATAAAAAGTGAGACAAAAAACAAATTATATTGTTTTTATAGTATAGAGCAAGAGATCCTGTATACAAATCCAAACAGCTTGAAAACTCAGAAAAGAACCTATTTCATGGCACTAGATAATTAAAGATTTTAAAGTATATTTTTAATTATTAAAGAAAGGTTGTATGTGAAATTATCATTTTGTGTTGGAAAATTAGTAATTCATACATATTTTATATAAAAAATCAAATTAGAATATCTTATTAAGCAACATTTCTGGATAGACAGTAACTAAAAATTCTTAATTCTTAGGGTATCCTGTTTTCTATTTAGAATACATAATCTCCTGGTATAAGATGGTTTTTAGAAATGGCTTTGAATACCTTTAGTACCATAGCAGGTTTTACTAATTCCACTTTAACTAAAATATATGAGAGTAATATTCTTGTCACCTTTTAATTTGTTTATCCTGTCTTCTTCTTCTTTGCTCTTTTTTTCTTTTGAGAAGGGAAAAATTAGTGAATAAAAGCTGATGTAACATTTGAAACTGTTAGTAATTGCTATAGTAGTAAGTAGCAACAGTAGAAATATACTGCTGTTTGCCAGTGTATCAAAAAGTCACTGAATAGGCTAAGCCAGTGATGAATCCCCAGATCTCCAATTCAGTATGATCACAGTAGCAGACTGAGTCCAATAGAAGAAACAATAGGAGGAATCTCAGAGGCAGCAAAAGCTTTTCAGTATTTTTTATGTGATGTCACCCTTGTGTCTTGTCACACTCCTAATTTTGAAATAGTAAAGCCAGAATAAAAGTAATACATATCTGATAGATAGGTGGATGCATATGTACATGCTAATATACATATGTACATATACTTGTATATTTTTTGCTTTGGCTAAGGAATACAGGTGTGATCATTCTTAAATAGGTAATACTACATTAATGGATCATACATTTTAATTCCCAGACAGTCTGTTCAAGTAAACACAGTCATTTGAAAAAGCAAGTGTGTCTGGACTTTACAAGTTTTTCTTTTAATCCAGCAATCAAGTTTAGCAAATATATTAAACCTAAATAAATCACTTTAGCCCAACTATTTATCAGAATTTATGGAACACCTATTAAGCATTAGGGACAAAGAGATACCTGAAAACTGGTCTTGCCTTTGATCTTGAAATCTAGTGGAACTCAAGGACAAAAGGCTTTCAATCATGCATTAGCTATGAGATTAGAAGAGTGGGTTAAACGAAAGTGCTTTTTTATTTTGGAGAAGTAACACTGCTGATACAGATAAACTCCTAAGTGTGGATTGTGGAAAGCAGGCAGTAAATTCTTTAAATTTAATAATAAAAAAAAGTATATGCTTTGACAAATAATATATTAATTCACTTATGTGTATTAGAAGGTAGACATATGCTTTATTTCTAAGTATAGATACATATATACTACTTTGAAATGTGCTTTACAGGGCAAACTCTAGCATAACTGTATGGGATATATTTTAAAGAGTTTGTTCTATTTACTTTAAAAATATTTTTGCAGTAAAAATTGTGTTATCTAGAAATTAACATAGAAAGCTTGAAAAAATCATATTTTTGATGCTCATATTACATTGTTTAAGGGCCAGAGTGATTAACTGCTGTTAGCACCCTTTGAATAATGTCTGAACATGTTAAACTGCAAAGTTAAAGTTGTTTCTAATAACTTTAACTAAGCCAAATATAGCTCATGAAAAAATAAAATCTTTCCCCAATGCTTCACACAGGTAGGAAGCAGAAAGTTTCAGAAGTCCATGGAACAAAAGACAGGTATTTTAAAAACAGTTTAATTCAAATTATGTGAAACTAGAATTGATTCTAAAATTTAGGATATCGAAGATTTTTTCTTAAATTTATTCATCTTTAGAAGAAGAGTGATAGAAATATAAATCTCAAGTTGTCTCTGGGATAATTCAGAACTAATTTTATTTTTCCTTCGGATCAAAGCTCTGCTTGCCAGAGATTTGAAAGCTGAAAGATACAAAGCAAAAAGCATAAGGAGTCCTTAGAAAAGAAGGAATTAATAAGTTACAAATGCCCTTTTTCAAGCTCTCTTCCTCAACTTTTTATCTTTGTATCCTTCCTTCTTTGCCCACTTATCTGGTCCTATTCTTTCTTCTCCAGTTGCAGCTTGAGATTTACATTTCTCTGAAACGTCTCTCTAAAACTCCTTACTCTATAAAGGTCTTTTGGTTGGGTTGTAGATATCTCTGTATTTTATGGCATTCTTCTTTAAACATAACTCATAGTAATTAAATTTATTTTCTCAATTTTATGAAATGTACAATAAAAATACTATACTATAAACACTGGGACTTGGTTTGCTACATATAACTGTATAGTATGGCTTAGTACCTCTGAATATATGTAAATTTATGATTTGGTTTTCTTTTAAAGAAATAACTTAATTCAGTTGTTTACTTTGCTCTTCTCTAGGTATGTTAGAGCGGAGGTTCTGGCTGGCTTTGTCAATGGCCTGTTTTTGATCTTCACTGCTTTTTTTATTTTCTCAGAAGGAGTTGAGGTATAGTAGATAATAACTAGAGCCAGTAAATTACATTTCTGTAATGAAAATGTTTACTAACTAAAGATACATGTAATAGAGTTATTTTTTTCACACTATCATTGAGTATTTACTGAGGCCAGTCTTGGGTTGCATAAAGTATTATGTGTATACAAGAGGAACTTATAAAATAATTGGAAAGTTATATGTGAAACTACTTGAAATTGAAAACAAGTAGTAGTGCTTTGTAAGCTGTGAATGATGTTTTGACACTGAAAAGTAAACACACAACAACCCTGGTGGTGAGTTCTGTTGGAAATAGTTCTTAACATAGAATCTGAGGATTTTGCCAATGAATCTTCAGTATTTCGATGTTTAAGACAAATAAAAATTTAAAAGTTAATCAACTTAAAATTATTTATAGTATTTTAAGATTCCAAAGAAGGATGGTTTTAGTCCAAATATTCATGTCTTTAAGTGTACTTACTTAAAAATAATAATTGTTATCTTTTCTGAAATATGTGAGCAATGGTTTTATTTCTGTTAACTGCTTTGGCAGACAATTTTGGAGTGGTTTTAATTCTGAAAATAAAAAAATTTTTTAAATTGCTTTTTATCAGTTGATTAGTCAGAAAATATATCAATACAGTTTGTTTGTATTCTGTGTTTTCTAGAGAGCATTAGCCCCTCCAGATGTGCATCATGAGAGACTGCTTCTTGTTTCAATTCTTGGGTTTGTGGTAAACCTAGTAGGAATATTTGTTTTCAAGCATGGAGGTCATGGACATTCTCATGGCTCTGGTATGATGGTTAGAACCCTTTGTTTCTTCATTTCTGGTTTCTGTCATAATTATTCATTTTTGAAAATTGATGATTTTTTAAAGTCTAACTCTATATTGATTTTTAATAACAAGAACAATATGTTAATTGACTCATGTTAATGTCTTCCTGAACCTTCTTCAACCCTTTTGTGACTTCTCAGAGTTATAGTATCAGTTTGGTGTGGCTACTTCAAGACCTCTGTAGCTCATCTGTTTAGTATGATAACATTTATATAAGGCAAATACCAAAACAACAACACGAATTTAGATATTAAAAAATCATAGTGTATGGGGGTATGAAATTTATAATACAATCTGTCTTTGTGATCCTTCCACCTGGTGTCCATCAGTGTACCTTCTCTTGTTCACAGACACATAAAACTGCATGGTGTGGGTTACTGTGGTTTATTTAAACAGTCTTCTATGGATTGTCATGCTTCCATAGGAAGCATATCTTTATGAACACATGCAAACGTTTCTCCAGAGCTGTGCTGTCCTATATAGTAGTTGTTAGTCAGATGTGACTATTTAAGTTTAAATTATGGTTAATGAAATTTAATAAAATTAAGAATTCAGTTAATGACATTTCAAGTGCTCTTTACCATATTGGATAGCAAATATAGACAATTTCCATCATCACAGAAAGTTCTCTGAATTGAAAGTTTCTCAAATATGAATAGAATTGCTGGAACACAGGATATATAATATTTAGTTTCAATGGACGTTAGCAGCTTGCCCTCCAAATAACTCATTTATATTTACCCCAGCATAAAATGTAAGTACAAGGATTCTTTCACCCGTATCAGAACTTACTATTATGGGTTTAAAACCATTTTGCTGATATTTTGATAAAAATGATATCTCATTTTATTTGTTATTTTCTGGACTAGTAGTGAGGTTGAAAATCTTTTTGTATGTTTTTGCCATCATTCAGATTTTTTCCTCTTCTGGAATTGTCCCTGCCCTCCTTAATACCCCATTTTTCTATTGTCTTATTATTAATCCATTTACAAGCTTTTGTTTATGTATTTTTTTATGCTAATTCTTTGTTTTATGTGTTGCAGATATCTTTTCCTAGTCTGTGGCTTGTCTGTTTAAACTTTTATTTAGGGGTTTTTAATTTGGATATAGTCTAGTTTCTTTCTTTTTTTGGTCTTATATACACTGTGGTGTGTTTTCTGCTTTTTTTTTTAAGGAGTTCCTATCCCTGAGTCATAAAAATATTCTTATTATTTAATACCATGAAAATTTTGGTTTTTGTCCCAACTGCGTTGGTCCTTCATCTATATATATTTTTGTGATGAAGAGTTAGGACTTTTTTTCTCAGTGTGAATAAGCAGTTTTCCAACACCATTTATTAATTTGTTCTTTACCTCACTGATATAAAAGGACACATTTAGCCTAAATTACCTTAAATATCAGATTATTTTTGGCCTTTTCAGAATCACATGGGACTAATTGCTGTAAACTTTATGTTTTAACATCTGGAAGGGTTAGTCTCATCTTTCTCTCTTTTTTTTTTCCTTCCAGAGTTGTTTGGGCCTGTCTTGCTCATTTTGTATTTTTAATCACCTCGTCAGGTTTTATGAAAAATCTTTTTGTGATTTGATTGGGAATGCATTGCCTTTATAATTAATTCTGGAGAATTAACATCTTAAATTTTGAGTCCTCTATTAAATTGTCTTAGTCACTTTGGTTCATTTTTAGGTATTTGAAAAGTTTTTCCTATTAAGAATGAAAACTATTTTTCCTGTTTGTCTTAATTACATAGCCAGAATCTCTATCACAGTGTTTAGAAATAGTTATAGCTTATATCATTGTGTCAACCTGTATAATCACCTGGGTAACTTTTAAAGAAACACTGATGCCCTGATTTAATCCCAGAATATTTACATCAGAATCTCTGGAGGAAGAGACCCCAACATCAGCATGTTTTTAATCTCTCCAGTCAACTTTAATGTGCAATAAAGGTTCAGAACCACTGCATTTAAAAAATGCTACTGAAGTTTTACCAATGAGTCTGGTGTTTGTGGTCTGTTTCTGATAAAACTGTTTTACCAAGTTAAGAATATTTTTTTTCCCTGCATCTATTGAAGTAATCATTTTTTTTCCTGCTTTAGTTAATTTAAAGTTGGTAATTATGTTAAGATTTTTCTCATGAGAAACCGTCTTTTAATTTGAGAGTTAAAACTTAGGTCTGTGATCCATTTTATGTCAATTTTTGTATATGGTATGAAGTATAGTCCAATATCATTTTCTTGTATATAAATGTGTGGCTGTCTGAACAGAATTTTTTTAAAGGATTGTTTTTCCCCATTGAATTGTCTTGGCACCCTTGTCAATAATCAATTGAGAGTTTAGTTCTGGACTCTCAATTCTATTTCGTGAATCTGTATGTCTGTCCTTATACCATTACTATGCAGTTTTGATTAATGCCGCTTTTGGGTATGTTTTGAAATTAAAACGTTTGAATTGACCAACTTTATTCTTTTTTAAGGTTACTTTGGCTATCCTGGGTCCCTTCTTGCATTTCCATTTAAACTTTAGGATCAGTTTGTCAATTTCTGCCCAAAAAGGGCAGCTGGGGCTTTGATAGAAATTGTATTGAATCTTTAGATCAGTTTGGGAATTATTGTCATCTTAACATCTTAAGTCTCCTGATCCATGAACATGGGATGCCCTTCCATTTATTTTTAGCTTCTTTAGTTTCTTACAACGGTGTTTGGTAGTTGTTAGAGTAACTGTGTCACACTTCTTTTGTTAACTTTACCAGTAGGGTTTTTGTTTTTTTTTGGCTGCCACTGTAAGTAGGATTGTTTTCTTAGTTTCTTATTTGGATTGCTCATTGCTAGTATAGGAATATAGCTCATATTTGTATATTGATATTGTGTCCTGCCACATTGTTGAAGTAGTTCATTATCCTAACAGGCTTTTAGTGGAGTGTTTAGAAGTTTCTATATACAAGCATACCTTATTTTATTGAGCTTTGCAGACTCTGCATTTTTTACAGATTGGAGGTTTGTGGCAGCCTTGCATCAAACAATCTAAATGACCTGGCTAGATCCTACAGTTAAATAGAAGTAGTGAGAGTGGACATTCTTTTCTTTCTCCTGATTTTAGGGTGAAAGCATTCAGTATTTCATCATTAAATATGATTTTAGCTGTGTTAGCTATTTTTCAGAAATGCTCCTTATCAGATTGAGGAAGTTTTCTTTTTATTCCTAGTTCAGTTTTCATCATGAAAGGGTATTGGATTTTTTAAATGATTTTTTTCTTCATTTTTAAAGATAATCATTTGGTTCTTTTATTCTATTCATATAGTGTATTAAATTGCTTGGTTTTCAGATATTAAACCACCTTTGCATTCTTAGGATAAATCCCATTTGGCCATGGTTTGTAATCCTTTTGACATATTACTGGATTTGGTTTGCTAGTGTTTTGTTGAAGACTTGTGTGTTTATAGAATACTTTTGTATTTCCCTGGTAGTTCAGATGGTAAAGAGTCTGCCTGCAATGCAGGAGACCTCGGTTCGATTCCTGGGTTGAGAATATCCCCTGGAGAAGGAAATGGCAACCCACTGCAGTTTTCTTGCCTGGAAAATCCCATGGAGGCAGGAACCTGGCGGTCCATGGGATCACAGAGAGTCAGACAAAACTGAGCGACTAACGCTTTCCACACTTGTTGTGTTGGTATTCCTGAGGGATATTTGTCTGCAGTTTTCTTTTAGTATCGTTGGCTGGTGCTGATATCAGGGTAACACTGGCCTTGTATAATGAGTTGGAAAGCATTCCCTTCTCTTCTCTTTTTTGGGAGGCATAGTTGAGGGATATCTAATGAAGTACTGATTCTTTCTAAATGTTTGGCAGAATTTGCTTGTGAAGACCAAGTGTTTCATTGTTGACAGTTTTAAAATTACTAATTCAGTTCTTTTGCTTGTTATAGGTCTATTTGATTTCTGTTTCCTAATGAGTCATTTCAGCAGTTTGTGTGTTTCTAGGAATTTGTCTGTTTCATATAAATGACTTATTAATTATTTTAGATATGTATTAAAAAGTATGTCTTTTCTTTTTCTCAAAGTCAGCAGTGGTTTTAGTAATTTTTACCTTTTTTTTCTTTTTCGTGGTCAGTCTAATTATTTTTTCCTTTTGGTTTTTCTCTATTGCTTTTCTTATCTTTATTTCATTTTATTTCTGCTGTAATGTTTATTATACACTCTTTTCCTTGCTTTTGGATTTAGTTTTTTTCTTTTTCTAATATTTTAAGGTGGAAGATTAGATTATTGATTTGAATTTTTTTTTTTCCCTTTTAGCAGAGGCTTAATAGCTATACATATTTGTCTAAGCATTGCTATAAGTTTGGATATGTCATGTTTTCAGTTTTGTTTATCTCAAAGTATTTTTAAATTTTCCTTGTGATTTCTTCTTTGACCCATTAGTTATTTAGTGGTATCCTTTTTGATTTTCTCATATTTGTGAATTTCCCTAATTTTCTTCAGTTTTTGGTTTCTGATTTAATTCCACTGGGATAAGATGACATACCTGTTATTATTTCAAGTTTTAAAAATGTTTGTTGAGTCTTGTTTCTTATTTTAATGACCTAGCATTTGTCTATTCTAGAGATTCTTCCATGTGCATGTGAGAAGAATGTGTATTCTGCTGTTGTTGGGTGGGATATTCTATAGCTGTCTGTTGGGTATAGTTTGTTCATAGTTGTTCAGTCTTCTTTTGCTTTGTGATCTTCCACCTACTTGTCTATCCATTATTGAAAGTAGGGTATTGAAGTCTTCAAGTAATATTGTAAGTTTTCCAGTTAATTTTTTTAGTTTTTGCTTCATGTATTTTGGAGCTGTGTTGTTCAGTTCATTTATTTCTATAGTCATGGATATCTTCCTGAGGCATAGAATTTGCTAATAACATGTTCTTTTTTTCTCACAGTAATTTCTGGCTTATAGTATTATGATAGCCACTCTGACTCTCTCTGTCTCTGTCTTTTTTAACTGCTTGCATGGCATTGGTATATTTTTCTGTCATTTTACTTGCAACTTATTTATGTCTTTGAATCTACAGTTTGCCCCTTATAGACAGAATATAGCTGAATCATTGTTTTTAGTCCATTTTTTACAGTCTCTGACTTTTGACTAGAGGTTTCAAAAAATTTACATTTCATTTAATTACTACTATGGTAGAATTTACATCTGCCATTTTGATATTTGTTGTCTGAATCTTTTGTCCTTTTTGTTACTCTGATCCTTGATTTTTGTCTTTTAAATTAAATAGATATTTTCTAGTATACCTTTTTAATTCTCTTGTTTCTTTTACTGTATATTATTTTAGTTCTTTTCTTAATTGTTGCCCTGGGGATTATAAACATCATCTTAGTTTAAAACAGATTAATAATAATTTAATAATTCAGATTAATAGTAATTTAATAATATACAAAAACTTTGCTCAGATATACCTCTGTTCCCCAGCTCCCTTATTTATACTACTGTTGTCAGACAAATTACATGTTTTTATGTTATAAGCCCATCAGTACAGTTTTGTAATTATTGCTTTATGCAATTGTCTTCTAAAACATATGGGAGAAGAAACAAGTTGCAAATTAAAAAATACATTTGTCTTCTCTTGCAAGATTACTGTTAACCTGGTGCTCTTTATTTCTTTATGTGGATTTAAATTACTATTTAGTGTCATTTCATTTCATTTGTAGGAAATACTTTTGTTTATGTGGAAGTGTCTGATTGTTCCTTTATGTTTAAAGGAGACTTTAGTTGAATTTAGAATTCTTGATTGAGTCTTCTTCTATTTTAAATTTGTTATCCCATTGTCTTTTGACCTCCCTGACTTTTGTTGTGAAGTCAGCATATAATCTTACTCAAGATCTCTTGTACATAAGTCCTTTTTATCTTGCTATACAATTTTCAAGATTTCTCTTTGATGTTCATTGATTTGACTATGATGTCTTTAGATATGGTTCTGTTTGAGTTTATTCTACTTGAAGTTTCCTGAACTTCTTGAATGTGTAGATAATATTTTTTGTCAAATTTGGGGAGTTTCCATCTATTATTTCTTCAAGTATTTTTTATATTTCTTTTGCTCCCTCTTTTCTCTTTGGGACTTTATTTATAATTAATTTGGTAGACTTGATGTTTTCATAGGTCTCTTAAGATTCCTTTTTCTTGATTTTCTTTTTTCCACCTGTTTTTCAGAGTATATAATCTCTATTGATCTATCTTCAAGGTTACTGTTATTGCAGCCCAAAACTGTGGTTGAGCCCTTGTAAAGTGGATGTTTTATTTCAGTTATATGTTTTTTTAATTCCAGAGTTTCTGTTTGGTTCTTTATTATAACTTCTATCTCTTTATTAATATTCTCTACTTGATGAGTAATCATTATTGTACTTTGATTCTTTAGACGTGATTTCCTTCTTTGACCATGTTTGTAGTAGCTGGTCAAAGTTTTTGTCTATAAAGTCAAAAATCTGAGTCCCCTTCAGGAACATTTTCTGTTGGCTGGTTTTTCTCCTATGTATATGGCATATTTTTCTCTTTCTTTGAATATCTTACTAATTGTTTATTGAATACTGGACCTTTAATAATAAAGTGACATTCAATATCAGTTCAGTCACTTAGTTGTGTCCAACTCTTTGTGACCCTGTGGACTGCAGCATGCCAGGCCTCCCTGTCCATCACCAACTCCTGGAGTTTACTCAAACTCATATCCATTGAGTCAGTGATGCCATCCAACTATCTCATCCTCTGTTGTCCCCTTCTCCAAAATGACATTGGTATCAGATTAATTCACCCTCTCCTCTCAAAGTTTGTTGTTCCTGATACTATTATAGTTATTTATCCTATTGCATGACTTCCTTGTATTGATTCATGTCCTGCAATGTATGTCCATTGAATTCTTGAAGCTGAGCTCTGAATCTGATAGTTACCATGTTGAGAATAAAGATTTTTTTCCAGGGAACTGCCAAGTTTAGGCAAAATATTGAGTGTGACCTGCACATGTTGCTTTTAACAGAGCCTCAGAAGAAATCCGATCTCTTCAGTGTCTGCAAAGCTGCTGACTTTTGGCTAATTTCAGTTGAGCTTAGGCAGGAAGTGGAATGGAACTAACCCCAAGTTAAAACATCAAGACTCTGCTGTCTTACTGAGATTTGGTAGCTTCTTGGGTAGATGATTTTCAGTTCCTTTTGTGGTTTTGGTTAATTATCAGACTTTTGAAAGTTTTTAGTTGTGTTTCCCATATTTTTGTTGTTTTAGGAGAGCTAGCTTGCCAACAACCTCTGTCTACCATTCTGGAAGTTGATCTCCCTATTCATAATTTTTCATATAATGCACTGCTAAGTTTGATTTTAGGGTATTTAGGATTTTTGTAAATAAGTGATATTTTTGAATTAGGTAGCATCCAGTCATTTTCTATACTTGGAAATAGTTTGTAGAAGATGTTTCTATGATGGTGAGGTAGTTCTTAGGTCTGCTATGGAGAAATGATTCCCCATTATTTTGTGCCTTTTTTCCTCTAAGGATTCTACCTGCTTTAATTTTACTGGTCCTTTTACCAAATACAGCCGTTTCCCTGCCTCTGCCTTAATGCAAACCATATGCATATATTATTTTGTTAGTATTATATGTATGATAGTACTGGGCGAAGTTTTGGCCAAGATTTTTGTCCTTGTTCACTGTTTTATCCCCAGTGCCTGGGATGGTACTGTAACATAATGTGTTCCAACTAAGTACTTCTTTTTTTTTTTTTTTATTTATTTTTTCAGTGGGTTTCTGAATGAATGAGCAACATTATCTAATCTCTTTAAATCCCTCTGTGTACTTCTCACTTATTTTTATCACCAGTAGAGTCTGCCACTTCTTACTGTGCTTTTATTTCCTTCCTGAACTCTATACTAAGAACTCAGTATTGTTTTAATGAATCTGTGGGGCTTTCTAGATGGCCCAGTGGTGAAGAATCCGCCTGCCAATGCAGGAGATGTCAGAGACATGGGTTTGATCCCTGGGTCAGGAAGATCCCCTGGAATAGGAAATGGCAACCCACTCCAGTGTTCTTGCCTGGAAAATCCCATGGACAGAGGAGCCCCGCAGACTACAGTCCATGGGGTCACAAAGAGTTGGACACAACTGAGCGACTGAGCATCGTCATTTTAGAACTTTCTACAAATAAATGTTTATTGAACTGAATCTGGTTTTAGCGCTAATTCTTTTCACTAATGTCAGAATTATTGTAACCATTAAGTAATACATTTTTACATACCTTTTGTTCTTACACACTTTGTTTTCAGGCCATGGACACAGCCATTCTCTCTTTAATGGTGCTCTGGATCAGACGCATGGCCATGCAGACCACTGCCACAGTCATGAATTGAAACATGGTGCTGCACATAGCCATGATCATGCTCATGGACATGGACACTTTCACTCTCATGGTGAGTACAGCCAAAATACTTTCAAATGGACAGTTTCTTAAACAGAAAGGGCATAGATTAATTTTTCAAGTTGAAATAATCTGTTAAAAATATTGCAGTCAAGTTCCTTTCTAATAAATTGGACTAAATGGTTTCTAAGACTAGTTTATTTTCAGTATAAAATGAAATTAACTTGGCATAAGGCAGTGAATGTGTGAGTTTATCATAATAAAATGCCACTATTTTAAATGAGTGTCAGTGAATGGGGAGCTATTGCATTTCAGCAGTTTTTTTTTTTTTTTTAAATTATGATAAGGCCTTTTGTGCCATATCTAGGCTTATAGAAATATAATAGTTTTCAATTTTCCACATTTTTATTGTAATTTTAACAGATATCACCGGATATTTATCTCCAGTTCCCTTAGAAGTCTTTATATGTTAACTTATATAGTATTGGATACTAAGTTATAAGGTATTTATCAACTTACTTAACATTTTATTTTAAAATTATGTTTAGTTTATTCACAAAATTTTAGAATATTAATAGAAGCTGCTTGGGTGATACAGTTTGATTAATCTTTAAATAAGTTATATGCTTAAAGATTGTCTGTACTTGCCAGAAAGATAGAATCCTAAAGCTTTCAATCTGAAAAGATGAAGTGGGCTTTAGGGATTGAGTACTAAGCCCCTAATATTTTCAGTCTCTAATATTTGCTATACTTTTGTAACTATTTATTACACTGGTCCGCTTTAACACCTTGCTTTTCTAAGCTCTTTGCTCACATGCATCACAAAATAATTTTGATAAAAACTGTATATTCACATTCTTAAGATGATTTCTAAAAAAAAATTTATTGTTTAATTGCAGAGAATATAATGTGATACTTTTATTTTAGAATGAAACTTATGTATTACTTTATTGAACATAGTCAGTGGACTCTAAATAACTTAGTTATTTGAGACCCACCATCACTTTTAAAAATATTTAAACAATTGTTAATTTTATAACATCCTTTCTCCTTGAATTTTTATTTCTATTCCACTTCCTTTCTAGAATTTTATAAAGTGGAGTATACTTGTGTTAAGGCTTTAATTGGTCATCTGTTATATTTCTTGGCAATATAAAAGATATATTAATTAAAATCTTTTATCTTTTAGGAACTTAAGACAGCATTTAAACATTTCAAATGGAATTATTATAGCTTTTACTAGTATAAAGTCAATTAAAATAATTATGTTTTGATTTTTGATATATATGTAATCATTAAAAAACAGCATTGTATTTGAAATACGTATCTTAATGAGATGATTGAAACTCTTTTTCTCAATTAGTTTATGGATAAATAACTTATTAGCATAAAACAGGTTTTGATATCAATCCTGTTCCTGTTTTCCATCTTTATAATGTAAGTTCTAAGAAACCTTAAATCGAAGGAATTCTGTTACAGCAGTTTCTGTCAATTCTTTGATTACCTTCAGAATTACATTCCAACAGTTATATAGGTTTCATCAAATATTTTTGATGATCTATTAATTGGTAGTTTTATTAGCTAATCTCTGCTTTTTATTAAAAGCAAAGAATTAGAAACTGTGCTACTTATAAAAAGATTTGCCAGCCAATCTTTAGAGTCACTCCCACCAACACTTACCATTGACCCCTTGTTTGTTGTCCTAGAATCTTTCTAATACTCTGGGGAATACACTGTGATAAGCTTTCAGATAGTTGAAAAGTAGCCTTTCTTTGGGAAAAGAAAAGATGTGGAAATGACTAAGACACAAAGAAATTCTAGTAACTAGTAAATAGAAATGCCAGGCCTCAAACAGGGAATCTTGACTTCAAAATCTGCTGTTAACTATTATTCTACCTTCAGTATTTTATAAGCCAGTCTGAGAATGCAAAAGTAATAGGGCCATTATTCCATTTTGCCTGTGAGAACCATTATAGTCTCACTGTGCAGTTCTGTGAACTTTGTATTTATTGGAATGCTGCACTGTGAGTGAAGTGTCACAGGTTTTTTGTTTAAGTGCACCTATCTTAGTGACTTAAACAGCAAAAGTTTATGTCTTGGATTGATTAGGTAGAGGGTAGGGGCTTTGTTCCTCATGGCCATTCAGGAATCCAGGCTCTTCCCATCTTTAGGTAACCCTTGGATTCCACCAGTGGATTATCTGCATCTAGCTGGAGATAGAGTATATAGAAGATCATGTATAGAAGATCTTATGAACTGAGCCTGGAAATAATTTACATCTTGTATTTTCTTTGTTTACGACTCAGTCACATACACCACCTAACTCAAGTGATCCCTAACTCAGGGAGCCTGGGAAATCTAGTTAAGTTGTTTATCAGAGAGGAAGAAGAAATGGGTCTAGTAAGGAGGTAGCCAATATCTGCCACAGAAAACAAATTTTATATCCAAAAGGATTGTCAGATTTTACATAGGTGGGAGTTATTTTATATAACTGTTATATTAGTGTAACTGAATATACGTTTTAAAATAATTATGTCAAAAATGACTGTCGAATCTCTTCAGCGACTGATACTGGGAAAACTGGACAGCTTCATGTAGATCAGTGAGTTAGATGACACTGTCACTCCAACATAAAACTAAACTCAAAGTGGCTTAAAGACTTAAGTATAGGACATGACACCACAAAACTCCTAGAAGAGAACACAGGCAAAGCATTCTCTGACATAAATCGTACCAGTTTTTCTTAGGTCAGACTCCCAGGGCAATAGAAATAAAGACAAAAATAAACAAATGGGACCTAATCAAACTTACAAGCTTTTGCACAGCAAAGGAGACCATAAACAAACTGAAAAGACAACCTACTGACTGGAAGAAAATATTTGAAAATGATGCTACCAAAAAGGGCTCAATTTCCAAAATACAGACAGCTCATACGACTTAATAACATAGAAACAAACAACCCAGTCAAAAAATAGACAAAAGGTCTAAATAGACATTTCTCCAAAGAAGATATACAGATGGCTAATAAGCACATGAAAAGATGCTTAACATCTCTAATTATTAGAGAAATGCAAGTCAAAACTACAACGAGGTACCACCTAACACCAGTCAGAATGATCATCATGAAAAAGTATACAAATAACAAATGCTAAAGAGGATGTGGAGAAAAGGGAACCCTCCTACATTGCTGGCAGGAATGTGAATTGGTGCAGCCACTGTGGCAAATAGTATGGAGGTTCCTTGAAAAACTAAAAATAGAGTTGCCATATGATCTAGCAGTCCCACTCTTGGGCATATATCTGGAGAATGTTGTTGTTCAGTCCTGCAGTTGTGTCCGACTCTGACCCCATGGACTGCAGCATGCTAGGCCTCCCTGTCCCTTATCATCTCCCGGAGTATAACTAATTCAAAAAGATGCACCCCAGCGTTCACAGCAGCAGTATTTACAATAGCCAAGACATGCAAGCAACCTAAATGTCTATCAGTAGATGAATAAATAAAAAAGATATGGTATATATGCACAATGGAATACTATTCAGCCATAAGAGAGAATGAAATGATGCCATTTGCAGCAACGTGAATGGATTTAGGGATTGTCATAATTAAGTCAGAAAGAGGATGATAAATACAATATGGTATTTATCACTTGTATGATAAATCTAAAATATGGGATTAGCAGATACAAACTACTATATATAAAATAAATGAGGTCCTACTGTATGGCACAGGAATATCTTATAATAAACCATAATAGAAAAGAAAAAAAAATGACTGTCTTTATCTGGACTAACTATGTATAGACAGAAATCTCATGCCCTGAACAGGAGACTGATTTTTAGAACAGTTACACTTTCAGCTCTCAGGATTTTTAAGATGACTACATTTTTCTCCCCATGCAGCAGTACCATATTTAGACCAAAATCATTGCATAACCTTATGCTTTTATAATTCTTCTGGCATTGTCACATTGTTCCATCAAAGCTGTAATAAACAAGGGTAGGTCCACTCTTTGTTACTGTGGGCCAAGAACTAGGACTCTGTTAGTCTTAATCAGAAAGCGCATCAGTCGTCCTGATGCTCCCTTGTGACAAATACTGCTGATCATTTACATTGTTACCTGTATTTTTGCTTCGACATTAATGTTGATTAGTGATCTTCCAACTATTTAGTATAAAAATTGCAGTATATTTGTTATTTCTTCATCAAAAAGGCAAAATGAAAAAGTATTTTTATCTCTTCTGTATAAAAATCTTACCCCATTCATCTAGAAGCTATTGGGAAACTGTTTGCCATAGTCCAGTTTTCCTGGAAAATGTCCTGGTTTCATTTCTTGGTCTTCTTATAATATCAAAGGGTAGTTTTGTTTTTTCTGAATTTTCCAACTGTAAAATTGATGTAGCAAACTCTGTAAAGTATGCTATGGATATTAGAAAATTCATAATGTTTTTAATTTACTGGGTTTTTTTAACCAAATTGCCTAACATAATAATTTCCTAAATACTCTGTACTATTGATGCATTTTGAAATTTCCTATGTCTATCTTCATTTAATTACCATATTAAATTTTAAAAATAATTTTGTAGGTCTGATGTGGCTATGTAATCATGCATCCTTCACGATACATTTGAATGAAAAGTACTCTGAATTGCAAAAATTGAATCAGGAATTGAAGACATGTTTTAAAATAATTTAACTTAACTCTCTACAGATGGCCCCTCCTTAAAAGAAACAACAGGACCCAGTAGACAGATTTTACAAGGTATGGCAAGCTATTTGTATATTTCTCAGTTTTATGCAACTGACTTCATAGTTTTGAGCTAGCTGTCGTTTTCCTTTAAGAAAAATGTATAACATAGTATTTGTGTTTAAAATGTTAGCCTTCCTAATTGATTTTTTAATATGTACTATTAGGTATGTTAGCAGATGTTCTTTTAACTGTCACCGAGCTATTTTCTTAACATTTAATAAGAAGATTAAAATATTCAGAAACTAGACTGCTTAAATATATATACTCATGCCATTGACTCTAGTAACACCATAATAGTATGTTTGCCTTTGTAGAACTGTTAAATAATTTTTCTAAAAATAATATTCAGTATGAATTTATGTTGTAGGAAAATTGAGTGCTAAAAATGTAATGCATCCAAATTCAAAAAATGTGTAACACCAAGAGTGAATCCAAATATGAACTATGAACTTTGGGTCATAATGATATGTCATTTTTAACAAATGCACTATTCTGGTGGGGGATGTTGATAATGAGAGGGACTGTGCCTGAGTTGGAACAGTGGATATAAGTGAAATCTCTGTTATCTGCCACTTATTTTGCTGTGAACCTAAAACTGCTCTTAAAAGTAATGTCATATTTTCAAAAAATGTGATGCAAAGAGAGATCTTTTGCATATACGTAAGCATCAAATGGTTAAACGTAAACAGGAGCTTACAGGTTATGTAAAATGATACATTACAAAATTTTACAAGCTAGAGAAGATCTGTCTTGTCCACGAACAATGGCAGTTTCTTTTTTGGGATGTGAACTGATCTTTGGCTCTGGATTTCTATATAGGTTTCATTGTCAAAGTTCCTAATTTCCAGCTGCCCATCTTCCTGCCTTTATTAATTTTTAAAAATATTTATTTATTTATTTTTGGCTGCATCGGGTCTTAGTTGTGGCATGCAGGGTCTTTTCTTGAGGCACTCGGGCTTCTCTAGTTGAGGTGTGTGGGCTTAGTTGCCCTGAGGCATGTGGGAACTTAGTTCCAGACCGGGGATCAAGCCCACATCCTCTGCATTGAAAGGCAGTTTCTTAACCACTGGACCACCAGGGAGGTCCTCTTTGTTAACTTTTGACCACAATTGGACTTTCTCACTGGCTTGTGATCCTATTTCTACTATGCTTATTTTTATTTTCTCCACTATTTTTTTGATATAGCTCTTGCTTTTTATCTTTTCCCTGGGACTATATTCCTTCATCCTGAAGAGTTCATTTTAGGGGGCTTAAATGTGCCTTCTAGTCACCAGTTTTCCTTTTGTGAAATATAAAGAATTGTTTTAGGGCAGCATTTGTTGAAATAACTTATAATCATGCATATGTAATACTATACATTTAGTCTTGATAATGAGTTAAGTTTTAGTTATGGAAATCATCACAAACTGAGAAAAGGGAGGTCAGATTTGCCTTCCTAATTAATTATCTTTTATATAAGCTGTTGTAAAAATGAACTGATATTTTCTGAGTGTCCATTAATGGTGGCTGAAGCAGCCCATAGGATAACTGCCAGATTCAAACACTTTTCCACATAGATACTCACGGGTGAAAACCAAGTTTACTGAATTTTTCAGTTATTTGCTGCATTTTCAGTATGACTTCTGGCTTTTGTATGAGTTAAACATATTAGTTTAGATTTCTTTCTTTAGTAACTTTCTTCTTGAAAACGTTACTGGAAAGTAAGAAGGACATATTTAGTTAAGGACATTTGCTAGTAAAACTGGTTTTTAGGTTAGCAAATAAGATGTAGCCAGGGACTTGCCAATTAAAGGAAAATCAAGAGCAAAGCATTCTTTTCTTTCTCCTTTCAGTGGTTAGAGCTGTTTTCAATTCGGATCCTACCAGAACATTGATTAAAGAATATATAAAGATTTAAAGTCTTTATCATATCACTTCAGAGTTTTGCAGGTTAGGGACCCTCATCCACTTCCATGTGTATTCCTTAAGTTTTATTTTTAAAACTTAAAGTGATCCCAAGACTTGTTAATCTATTTAATTGTTCACTAGTTAAAATTTTCTTAAATAATGTATACTAAACTGAATATTTTGACTTTTTAAATTGTTTTCCTGTCAAATATCAGTTATTAAATGTTCATACATATAGGTTCGTGGGCAGTTAAGAGTATTAGTATCTTACCATTGTAATATTTTTGGAGAAGGGAATGGCAACCCACTCCAGTATTCTTGCCTGGAGAATCCCACAGACAGGAGCCTGGCGGGCTACAGTCTACAGGGTCGCAAAGTGCTGGACATGACTGAGCAATCATCACTTTCACTTTCAGTGTAATAGTTAATTGTTAAAAGTTAAAAATATATTTATATCTTCTTTAAAATATTCAGACTGTTACTTTCTCTTTTTTTTTTTTTTTTTCTTTTTTTTTAAAAAATATGGAACGCTTCACGAATTTGCGTGTCATCCTTGCGCAGGGGCCATGCTAATCTTCTCTGTATCGTTCCAATTTTAGTATATGTGCTGCCGAAGCGAGCACAGACTGTTACTTTCTTTCATATCAGGTTTGAGTTTAGTATGTAACTTTAGTTAACAATACCTTCAGGATAATTAGTTTACCAGCTTATTAGTAGAGTTATGGTCCATAGGAAAATCTTAGTCTCAAAAGGTAATAATTTTAATTACCAGCAGAGGGCTCTGTGTGTACATATGTTTGTAGTTATAAACAGTGTTTTCTTTGATACTTTCAGCCTAATGCAATTTTCTCCTAACAAATTATTAAGTTAACTTCTGGACTCAACCATAAATGAATGTGCACAAAATTTTTTTTTTTAATCAAGTATTTCTTCACTTCTTCATTTATATTATAGCAAAATATTAAGGATCATGAAGAGCAAGTATAACTTACAAGTCAAATATTTTAACTCCTCCTGTTTTTTAAAAAGAAAGATTATTTTAATTCCCAGAGGTACTGTTACTTCTTTACTAAACAGTGAATCAGCATTCATACTGATTTACAAATTGGTATTTAGTTTTTTAATATATAAAACCAAGAATATAGTTTTAAGAAAAATTTACATTTTTAGTTGAACAGAAAATGTGATTTTGATTCTTATTATGCTTTATTTCTAGGTGTATTTTTACACATTCTAGCAGATACACTTGGGAGTATTGGTGTAATTGCCTCTGCCATCATGATGCAGAATTTTGGTCTGATGATAGCAGATCCTATTTGTTCAATCCTGATAGCCATGCTCATAGTTATAAGGTAAGTGTTGGTATGTTACTTTCAGATATTAAAATGAGAGGTGATAAATATCTTACTTAAATTACAGATCTAAATTATTATTATGTTGGGGGTTTTTTGGTCTTCAACAGATTTCTACATAGATTGTTTCTCTTTTCATCTTACTTTTTTTTGTGTTACCTCAAGTTTGATATTTCTTTTTTGTATTTAGTGATTGATCTTCTGTAAATCAAATCAGTAGTAATTTTCTTTAATCCAGCACTGTATTTGTAGAGTAGAACATTAGAAATATAAAATGTATTAATGTTAGAATATTATTCCTTTGACATCTGCATTTTGTACTATCAAGTGTAAAAGAATACTAAAATCTCTTCTAGAACTAGCTTTAATTTATAAATTCACATTATTGTTGTAGAAGTCTTGTAAAAATGCTTACTGAAGTATATTTATGTCCTCTCTCTATCGAGATTATAAATTCTTGAGGAAGGATCTGTCTTTTAGCTCTTTGGCTCTCTATTGCCTGTCATGGTACCAATGTTTATGTAAAAGTGTGATTGTGTATAAATTCTCAATAAGTCTTGTCTGAATTAGAGGATAGTTACTGTCTTTTAAATTTATGTCAATTTATTATTTTAATTTTTATCAGAAAAATGAAACAGTTGTGCCTTTATTTCCCAGTCTTATTTGTATAGATATGTCTTGATTGGACTGATTTTGTCTAGTTTATCCATATGATTTTACTGTTAGTAAAGCTGTCCTTGTAATGATAACAAAGACCTGTTAGCGGGTAGACTATGATGGTTTTTATAGCTTGTAGTTGAATAGAATAGACTTAAAAATTACAATGAAATTATAATCTTATAACTTAGTCATAAATGGAGATTTTTAAGTTTTTTCATAAAAGATAGGATATACATTTTAAACATGCAGCTTATTTTTAAATTTTATTTAAATTATTTGTACTAGGAAGCATCTCTGCTGTGTAAAAATCTTGTATAAAGTTTGAATCTCTTTTCTTCATCTTTGGCAATTTTACTATACTTTCTTGAAAGTTCTTCAGCTTAGATATCACATATTCTATGAAACTTAGCTTCTGATAGATTTGGTTTCTCACATCTATTCCTCTTTATTTACATGTTCAGTGTTCATTTTATTTTGTGTTATAATTCTTGGTTGCTTCTAATACTTCTTAGAGTTGGATCTTAATCTCAACTTTTCTTTGTCTCCAATTTTATATCCTAATTCTATCCTATGTTGCTTGGAAGAGGTTGGCCTATCTGTCTCCTTCTAATTTATTTTCTACACCGTGTCCAAAGTGATCTTTCTTTAATAAAGATTAAGGTACATGGAAAAATTATCTTGCTTTGACTCTTTCCTTGGCTTTCTTGCCCTCAGGATAGTCTGATTCCTTAGTAGGCCTTGAAGTTGGGATTCATTTATCTCTTTAGTCTTTCTCTCACTCTGCCTCAATTTATATCTGTTCTCCAGCCACAGTAAGTAACTGTCAGTTTCCTGGAAACATGTTACGAGCTCTCTGGATTCTGGGGCTTTCTCATCTTTCCTCTCTGCAAAATAAACTGACCTTATATTGAGTGCCCTTCTCACTTTCCATTCACCCTCACAAATGCATAGATCTTTCAGGTTAAATGGCACTTCCTTGAAGAAGCCTTTCTTGATTCCCTGCATCCCAGGAGGGGTTAGGTAAAGCTGTAGCACCACATGCTACTCCTCTTGCAGCATTTACTTAGAGCCTGTCTTATCTTCTCCTTTAAGCTCCATGAGGGCAAACTGTGTGTTCATGGTTGTAAAGTCAGCACCTAACTTTGCCAGGTAAAACTTGATACATTTTTTTATTTGAATCAAAATAAATTTGTGTTGTTCTCAGTCTCAGAGAATGACTTTCTCTAATCCTAAATGGGTAATTCTTACTTAGTTCTAATCCCATTCAGTTGTTCCACCAGAAATATGAACAAATAAATAAATAAACACACACAAGACAAGAAAACCTTTTTTTGTTGTTGTTGAAATATAATACGTTTTAAGCTATACAAATTATTTTCAGCAAATATTTATTAAGTAAGTACCTCTTACCAGGGTAGTGAAAGGACAAGATACTGTTTTGATCTTACATTATAGCAGAAGAGAGAGACACAAATTAATCAATAAACCAATATCAAGTAGTTATTGTGCAGAGAGTTAATATGGGGTTGTAGAGACTGAGATACCACTTTTTTTTCTTTTTGTAAATTAATTTATTTTTTGGAGGCTAATTACTTTATAGTATTGTAGTGTTTTTTGCCATGCACTGACATGAATCAGTCATGGGTGTACATGTGTCCCCCATCCTGAACCCGCATTCCACCTCCCTCCCCATCCCAGCCCTCAGGGTTGTCCCAGTGCACCAGCCCTGAATGCCCTGTCTCATGCATTGAACCTAGATTGGCGATCTATTTCACATATGGTAATATACGTGTTTCAATGCTATCTCTCAAATCATCCCACCCTCGCCTTCTCCCACAGAGTCCAAAAGTCTGTTCTTTACATCTGGGTCTCTTTTGCTATCTTGCATAAAGGGGTCATCGTTACCATCTTTCTAAATTCCATATATATGTGTTAATATACTGTATTGGTGTTTTTCTTTCTGACTTACTTCACTCTGTATAATGGGCTCCAGTTTCATCCATCTCATTAGAACTGATTCAAAAGCATTCTTTTTAATAGCTGAGTAATATTCCATTGTGTATATGTACCACAGCTTTCTTATCCATTCATCTGCTGATGGACATCTAGGTTGTTTCCATGTCCTAGCTGTTGTAAACAGTGAACATTGGGGTACACGTATCTCTTTCAATTCTGGTTTCCTTGGGGTGTACGACCCAGGATTGCTGGGTCATATGGCAGTTCTATTTCCAGCTTTTTAAGGAATCTCCACACTGTTCTCCATAGTGGCTGTTCTAGTTTGCATTTCTACCAACAGTGTAAGAGGGTTCCCTTAAGTTTAATTAGGTCCCATTTGTTTATTTTTGCTTTTATTTCCATTACTCTGGGAGGTGGGTCATAGAGGATCCTGCTGTGATTTATGTCAGAGAGTGTTTTGCCTATGGTTTCATCTAGGAGTTTTATAGTTTCTGGTCTTACATTTAGATCTTTAATCCATTTTGAGTTTATTTTTGTGTACGGTGTTAGAAAGTATTCTAGTTTCATTCTTTTACAAGTGGTTGACCAGTTTTGCGGGCACCACTTGTTGAAGAGATTGTTTTTTCTCCATTGTATATTCTTGCCTCCTTTGTCAAAGATAAGGTGTCCATAGGTGCGTGGCTTTATCTCTGGGCTTTTTGTTTTGTTCCATTGATCTATATTTCTGTCTTTGTGCCAGTATCTTATTGTCTTGATGACTGTAGCTTTGTACTTATAGTCTGAAGTCAGGCAGTTTGATTCTTCCAGTTCCATTCTTCTTTTCAAGATTGCTTTGGCTATTTGAGGCTTTTTGTATTTCCATACAAATTGTGAAATTATTTGTTCTAGTTCTCTGAAAAATACTGTTGGTAGCTTGATAGGGATTGCATTGAATCTATAGATTGCTTTGGTTAGTATACTCATTTTCAGTATATTGTTTCTTCTGATCCGTGAACATGGTATATTTCTCCATCTATTTGTGTCATCTTTGATTTCTTTTATCAGTGTTTTATAGTTGTCTATATATAGGTCTTTTGTTTCTTTAGGTAGATTTATTCCTAAGTATTTTATTTTTTTCGTTGCAATGGTGAATGGAATTGTTTCCTTAATTTCTCTTTTTGTTTTCTCATTGTTAGTGTATAGGAATGCAAGGGATTTCTGTGTGTTAATTTTAAGTCCTGAAACTTTACTGTATTCATTCATAGCTCTAGTAATTTTCTAGTGGTGTCTTTAGGGTTTTCTATGTAGAGGATCATGTCATCTGCAAACAGTGAGAGTTTTACTTCTTCTTTTCCAATCTGGATTCCTTTCATTCCTTTTTCTTCTCTGATTGCTGTGGCTAAAACTTTGAAAACTGTGTTGAATAGTAGTGGTGAGAGTGGGCATCCTTGTCTTGTTCCTGACTTAGGGGAAATGCTTTCACTTTTTCACCATTGAGGATGTTTCCTGTGGTTTTATCATATATGGCTTTTATTATGTTGAGGTATGTACCTTCTATGCCTGCTTTCTGGAGGGTTTTTATCATAAATGGATGTTGAATTTTGTCAAAGGCTTTCTCTGCATCTATTGAGATAACCATATGATTTTTATCTTTAAATTTGTTAATGTAATGTATCACATTGATTGATTTGTGAGTATTGAAGAATTCTTGCATCCCTGGGATAAAGCCCACTTGGTTATGATGTATGATCTTTTTAATATGTTGTTGGAGTCTGCTAGAATTTTGTTGAGGATTTTTTTCATCTATGTTCATCAGTGATATTAGCCTGTAGTTTTCTTTTTTTGTGGCATCTTTATCTGGTTTTGGTATTAGGGTGATGGTGGCCTCACAGAATGAGTTTGGAAGTTTACTTTCCTCTGCAGTTTTCTGGAAGAGTTTGAGTAGGATAGGTGTTAGCTCTTCTCTAAATTTTGGGTAGAATTCACCTGTGAAGCCATCTGGTCCTGGGCTTTTGTTTGTTGGAGGATTTTTGATTACAGTTTCGATTTCTGTGCTTGTGATGGATCTGTTAAGATTTTCTATTCTTCCTGGTTCAGTTTTGGAAGGTTATACTTTTCTAAGAATTCGTCCATTTCTTCCAAGTTGTCCATTTTTTGGGCATATAGTTGCTGATAGTAGTCTCTTATGATCCTTTGTATTTCTGTGTTGTTTGTTGTGAGTTCTCCATTTTCATTTCTAATTTTGTTGATTTGAGACTCCCCCCCCCCCTTTTTTTTTTTTGATGAGTCTGGCTAATGTTTTTTTTTTTACTTTATTTATTTTCTCAAAAACCAGCTTTTAGTTTTGTTGATTTTTTGCTATAGTCTCCTTTGTTTCTTTTTCATTTATTTCTGCCCTAATTTTTATGATTTCTTTCCTTCTACTAACCCCAAGGTTCTTCATTTCTTCTTTTTCTAGTTGCTTTAGGTTTAAAGTTAGGTTATATGACTTTTCTCTTGTTTCTTGAGGTAAGCTTGTATTGCTATGAACCTTCTGTTTAGCACTGCTTTTACTGAATCCCACAGGTTTTGTGTTGTTGTGTTTTCATTTTCATTTGTTTCTATACATATTTTGATTTCTTTTTTGATTTCTTCTGTGATTTGTTGGTTATTCAGAAGTGTGTTGTTTAGCCTCCATAAGTTTGTATTTCTAATAGTTCTTTTCCTGTAGTTGACATCTAATCTTAGCACATTGTGATCAGAAAAGATGCTTGAAATGATTTCAGTTTTTTCTAATTTATCAAGGCTGGATTTATGGCCCAGGATGTGATCTGTCCTGGAGAATGTTCGTTGTACACTTGAGAAAAAGGTGAAATTCATTGTTTTGGGGTGAAATGTCCTGTAGATATCAATTAGGTCTGACTGGTCCATTGTATCATTTAAAGTTTGTGTTTCCTTGCTAATTTTCTGTTTGGTTGATCTATCCATAAGTGTGAGTGGGGTATTACAGTCTCCTACTATTGTTGTGTTACTGTTAATTTCCCCTTTCATGCTTGTTAGCATTTGCCTTCCATATTGTGGTGCTCCTGTGTTGGTTCATATATATTTATAATTGTTATGTCTTCTTGGATTGATCCTTTGATCATTATGTAGTGTCCTTCTTTCTCTCTTTTCACGGCCTTTATTTCAAAGTCTATTTTATCTGATATGAGTATTGCTACTCCTGCTTTCTTTTGGTCTCCATTTGCGTGGAGTATCTTTTTTAAGCCCTTCACTTTCAGTCTGTGTGTGTCCCTTGTTTTGAGGTGGGTCTTGTGTAGACAGCATATATAGGGGTCTTGTTTTTGTATCCATTCAGCCAGTCTTTTTCCTTTGGTTGGGGCATTCAACCGATTTACATTTAAGGTAATTATTGATAAGTATGATCCCTTTGCCATTTACTTTGTTGTTTTGGGTTTGAGTTTATAAACCTTTTCTGTGTTTCCTGTCTGGAGCTTATCCTTTAGCATTTGTTGTAGAGCTGGTTTGGTGGTGCTGAGTTCTCTGAGCTTTTGCTTGTCTGTAAAGTTTTTGATTTCTCCTTCATATTTCTTTTAGGTTTTTCTCTTTAATCACTTTTAGTATGTCCTGCCATTCCCTTCTGGCCTGAAGAGTTGCTATTGATAGATCAGCTGTTATCCTTATGGGAATCCTCTTATGTGTCATTTTTTGCTTTTCCCTTGCTGCTTTTAATATTTGCTCTTTGTGTTTGATCTTTATTAATTTGATTAATATGTGTCTTGGGCTGTTTTGCCTTGGGTTTATCCTGTTTGGGACTCTCTGGGTTTCTTGGACTTGGGTGGCTATTTCCTTTCTCATTTTAAGGGAAGTTTTCAACTATTATATCCTCAAGTATTTTCTGTGGCCTTTCTTTTTGTCTTCTTCTGGAACTCCTATGATTCGGGTGTTGGGGCATTTACCATTGTCCCAGAGGTCTCTGAGGTTGTCCTCATTTCTTTTAATTCTTTTTTCTTTTTTCCTCTCTGCTTCATTTATTTCCACCATTCTACCATCCACTTCACTTATCCTATCTTTTGCCTCAGTTATTCTACTGTTGGTTCCCTCCAGGGTGCCTTTGATCTCAGTTATTGCATTATTCATTATTGATTGACTCTTTTTTATTTCTTCTAGGTCCTTGTTGAACATTTCTTGCATCTTCTCAATTCTTGTATCTAGTCTATTTATCTGTAACTCCATTTTGTTTTCAAGATTTTGGATCATCTTTATGATCATTATACTGAATTCTTTTTCAGGTAGACTCCCTATCTCCTCCTCTTTTGTTTGGTTTGGTGGGCATTTATCATGTTCCTTCACCTGCTGAATATTTCTCTGCCTTTCCATCTTGTTTATATTGCTGTGTTTGGCGCAGCCTTTCTGTATGCTGGGAGTTTGTGCTTCCTCTTTATTGTGGAGGTTGCCTCCTGAGGGTGGGGTTGGACTAGTGGCTTGTCAACGTTTCCTGGTTAGGGAAGCTTGTGTCGGTGTTCTGGTTGGTGGAGCTGGATCTCTTCTCTCTGAAGTGCAATGAAGTGTCCAGTAGTGAGTTTTGAGGTGTCTGTGGGCTTGGTGTGACTTTGGGCAGCCTGTATTTTAAGGCTCAGGGCTATGTTCCTGCGTTTCTGGAGAATTAGTGTGGTTTGTCTTAGTCTGGAACTTCTTGGCTCTTGGGTGGAGCTTGGTTTCAGTGCAGGTATGAAGGCTTTTGGGTGAGCTCTTGTTGATTAATGTTCCCTGGGGTCAGGAGTTTTCTGGTGTTCTCAAGTTTTGGATTTAAGCCTCCTGCCTCTGACTTTCAGTCTTATTCTTACAGTAGCCTCAAGACTTCTCCATCCATACAGCACAGATGATAGAACATCTAAAGATTCTCCACAGTGAGGGATACCCAGAGAGGTTTGCAGAGTTACATGGAGAAGAGAAGAGGGAGGAGGGAGATAGAGGTGACCAGGAGGAGAAGCTGCTGCTGCTGCTTAGTCACTTCAGTCGTTTCCGACTCTGTGCGACCCCATAGATGGCAGCCCACCAGGCTCCGCCGTCCCTGGGATTCTCCAGGCAAGAACACTGGAGTGGGTTGTGATTACCTTCTCCAAGGAGGAGAAGAGGGGGAGTCAAAAGGGGAGAGAACAATCTAGCCAGTAATCAGTTCCCTAAGTGTTCTCCACAGCTTGGAATACCCAGAGAGATTCACAGAGTTAAGCGGAGAAGAGAATCAGGAGGAAGGAGATAGAGGTGACCTGGGGGAGAAAAGGGAGAGTCAAAAGAGGAGAGAGCAATCAAGCCAGTAATCACACCCCTAAGCAAAAATGGGTACTGAAGATTAGATTCTTAAAGGTGCAAAATTGGTAACAAATACCAAAAAGCAAAGAGTAAAAATCTAGAATAGAGGTTACACTCTGAAAAATACAATATTAAAAATAGAAAACAAAATCAATCATAAAAATTATAAAAAAATGTATGTATGAAATTTACTTTAAAAATAGGGCCTTTTTTTTTGCAAGGTAATAGTAGGTTCTAAAAATGAAACTTAAAGGAGTAATAAAGAACTTAAAAATTTAAAAATTTTGAAAACTAAAAAAGATATCTAGGAATTTCTCTGGAGCTGTTGAGGTCAGTGTGGGGTCCATTCAGTTTCGGATAGTTCCTTGTTCCAGCTTATACTTCTCAAGGTCTATAGGCCCCCTCCAATGCTTAGTCAGTGCTAACTACAGGCTTTTAATCTGTTGCACCTGTCACTTCCAGAGTAGTTCCCTCTTCTTTGTTTATTTTCGCTTTCTCTGGTTGCAAGTCTCTTCAGTGTCTAATTTCCGCCCTGTCACAATGGGGCAAACGTGGTCACTTATTTAGGCTCACTTGTTCAGTTGTGCTGTAGGGATGGAGGAACTCTACAAACAAACATCACTGGCGTGTGTGGGGAGCGCGCGGTGTCTGGGTCACACTGGGTTTGCCCCCGCCCATGGTGTGTGTGCTTTCCTGGTCTACACTGCTCAGGCTCCAGGTTGCTCTGCAGGGGAACTCTCCAAAACTGGCCCTGGGTTTCATGCACTTCCTGGATCTAAGCTGCTCAGGTTCAGGTTCTCAGGTACTCCATAAAGGCACGGACTCGGTTGGGCTTGCATTTTGTACCCTTCCCAGGTCCGAGCAGCTCAGGCAACCAGGTGCTTGGTGAGCACACTGTCCTAGGTGGGCTATGCTTCTTAATCACCTCCCCGGTCCTGGCTGCTAGGTTTCCCAGGTGTGCCTCAAGAGTGCCATCTCAGGTGTGCCGTGTGTTTCCTCTGGGGGGCTGATCTCTGGCTGCTCCCGCTCCGGGCAAAGGTCAACCCTCCAGGATCCCAGGAAGACTTGGTTAGCAACTGGGAGTCTGCTCACAGTTTGGTGGAGGATGCCATCTCTGGGGCCGAGATTGCCCCTCATCGTCTGGCTCTGGCTGTTGCCCACCTGGCTCTCTGTCTCCAGCAGGAGGCTGGACTGGTCTGCAGCCGGCTAGCTCTTTGGTATTCGCTCAATCCCTTGTCTGTGAGCAGGTCAGGTTTTGCCTTAGGTTAGAGCTTTTTGTGGGAAAGTTCTCTCTCTCTCTCTTTATTTTCTCTCTCTCTGGCTATCCCACATTTGGGTTGCTATCTCAGGTTAGCTCCCTCAGATTGTCCTCAGGGCATTCAGGCCTAGTCCTTACTAAGCATGCAACCCGTACCTCCCTGTTTAGCCCAACTCTCTGGTGGCAAACGCGTTTCTGGGCTACTTCTCCACTGGGAGTTGAGGTTGGGCACGTATTCTGTGTTTTTTTCTTCCCCCTCCCTGTTTTGATGCCCTCTGAGATTCCAAAACTCCCCACAGACCTGCCGGTGAGAGGGTTTCCTGATGTTTGGAAACCTCCTCCTTCACGACTTGCTCCCTGGGACGGATCTCCGTCCCTAACTCTTTTGTCTCTCCTTTTGTCTTTTATGTTTTGTCCTACCTCCTTCTGAAGAGAATAGGCTGCCTTTCTGGGTGCCTGGTGTCCTCCTCCATCATTCAGAAGTTGTTTTGTGGAAGTTGCTCAGCAGTCAAATGATCTTTTGATGAATTTGTGGGGGAGAAAGTGGTCTCCTCGTCCTGTTTCTCCGCCATCTTAGGACTGCCCCTTCGAGATACCACTTTAGATTGAGTCATAAGGGAAGACTTCTGAAGAGGAAGGGTTTTGAGTCAGAATGTCTAAGAGGGCACTCTAGCCTAAGGAACAGCTACTGTAAAAGCCCTGTAGTGAAAAGAATGTTAGCACTGAAAGGAGGTTGGTATGGCAGAAGTATAGGGAATAAGGGGAGAGTGCTTTGAAATAAAGCTGGGGGAACAGGCCTGGGAAATCAGCCAGGGTTAGGAGTTTGTATTTTTATTTCAGGTGGAGGAGGAAACCATAAGGGGTGGCATTATTTGATTTGTATCATTAAAAACGATTTTGGGAAAAAAAAGATTTTGGCTGCTGTGAAGATAATAGGATTAAAGGGGGAAAGGAGGGCACATAGG
Source organism: Cervus elaphus (assembly GCF_910594005.1). Classification (NCBI taxonomy): domain Eukaryota; kingdom Metazoa; phylum Chordata; class Mammalia; order Artiodactyla; family Cervidae; genus Cervus; species Cervus elaphus. The sequence continues at coordinate 65,603,414 of NC_057834.1, read as the reverse complement.
CAGATTGGCTAGAAAGCTGTTATAGTGGAACAAATAAGAGGCCTGGGTTCCTTGGTCTAAGGTACTAATAATTGAGGAGGTGGAAAGACTAGCTAAAGTTAGAAAATGCTTTGGGCCTAGAGCTGATTAGATTTTTCTCATAGCTACAAATGTTTAGGTGAAGGTTTGAGTGAAAGAGGGGAGATTAAGGATGCTTCCCAGAGTTTTTACGTGAGCAGCTGAGTGAATGCAGGTGCCGCTACTGAAAGAGGGAAAACTAGGGGAAGAGTTTATCTGTTTCAAAGGCATTGCTGAGGGAAGTTCTGTTTTGGTTGTTGCTAGATTTGAGATCTCTCATTAGATATTTATATGGAGATCTCAGGTAGGTGGTGCAAGCAAAAGTACAGAATTCTTGGGGGCACTCAGCTGAATATAAAGGATTGGAAATACTGGGTTGGCCAAAAAAGTTCATTTGCGGTTTTTTCCCCGAATGAACTTTTTGGCCAAACCAGTAGTTCACATATAAAGTCATGGAGTGGCCTTTATGTGGCATGAATACCACAATTCCTACCACTTCCATTTTCCTGGAAAGCCACCGTCTTTTCTGCTGAACCCAGTTTAGCTTCAGGGAGTACTGCTTTAGGCAGCCAAAACCAATCAACTACAGTTGGCTTTCAAGATGAACCTATAAAACCTATGTGTCCTTGTGTAAGTCCTACTGACCTGTTTATAAAACTTTTTGTCAGTAGTTTACAAAAATACATATTTATATAATTTGATTCTTTTTCATTTTGTTATTCTTTTACTTGTTCTTTTCTTCTGTTAGCAAAAGTAATACATGTTGGTTGGTAAAAATTCAAATGTTACTGAAATGTACAACTTGTCTATTGAAATACCCTCTTAATCCCACCACTTGGAGATAAAGCAGACAACTTTACCCTATCTTTAAATCATTTGACTAATGTTTTAGTGCCAGCTGTGTGCTCGTTGATGAACAATGTAGCAGATACCTTACCCTGGTGAAGCTTATGTTCTAAGGAGGGTAGAGTCAGTAAAGCAGATGAACACGCAGGCAGATAATGTAACGTCACATGATGATAAATTCTGTGAAGTAGGTGAAGGGGCTATGTTTTAGAAGGACTTGGAAAGTCTTCTGCATGAGGTGACATTTGAGCAGAGACCTTAATACTGCAGGAGAGGAACTTGGGACTGGTCAGACGAACATTCCAGATAGAGGGAACCTGAAGTAAACACACTAAGATGGGAGCATGCCTGGCATGTAAGAAACGGTGACAGGGGAGGGCGGTGAGGAGGGTAGAGAGTGGCAGGTTCAGGTCAGTTCAGTTCAGTCCTCAGTTATGTCCGACTCTTTGTGACCCTGTGGACTGCAGCATGCCAGGCTTCCTTGTCCATCCCCAACTCCTGGAGCTTGCTCAAATTCATGTCCATTGAGTCAGTGATGCCATCCTACCACCTCATCCTCTGTCGTCCCCTTCTCCTCCTGCCTTCAGTGTTTCCCAGTATCAGGGTGGTAAGTAGGTATATCTAGAGTTGGGGGAAGGGAGTGAGGTAGAAGATAGAAATTTGGGTGTCCTCCGTTTATGTATGGTATTTAAAGCCATGAGATTGGATGGGTTTGCCCAGAGAATGAGTACAGATAGAGAGAGGAAGCCTGAGGACTGAGCCCTAGGGGAGATGGGGAACAGGAGGCAACTCCAGCAGAGGAGAGTAAAGTGGAGTGGCCAGTGAGGCAGGAAGAAAGTCATGAGCATGCCTTGCTATAGGAGCCATGTAAAGAAAGTTTTTAAACAAGAAGGAATGATTAACCCTGTTAAATGTTGTGGGGCTGATAATTGGTAACTTAGATAAGATGCCCAGAAGAGTGATGAAAATGAAAGCCTGATCAGAGTAGCTTTAAGGGAGCTTGGCAGAGAAGAAACAGAGATAACTGTAGTCAACTGCTTTTCAAAGTTCTTTACTGTAAAGGGGAGCAGTGTGACTGCTGGCAACACTGAAGTCTCACTGTGAGATCACTAAATCTCACTGTGAGATTTGTGGTCATGAATTTAAAGTGAAAACAACCAGCAGTTGTATGTTGGGTTTTGTTTTTTTTTTTCCCCCTACTCTTGTTTAGCTACTTGGTGAAAAGTATGGAGTAGGCAGAGAATTGGATTTAAAAGGTTTTGGGTTTCGTTGGATGAGTACTGACAGAGTGAGAAAGGAGCGAGGCAGGGTGGGAAACTTAAGATTTAAAGGTAATACTAGATTCTTAACGTAAAAGTGATAGGAGTGGACTGGATTGGAGTTCTGAGAAGTGTTAGGGAGGATGGATTAGGGGAAGAAATCCAGAAGTAGGAAGGTTTGTGAGATGCTTGAAACTAAGATCTTAAGATCTAGGGTCTGATCTTAGGGGTGGATTCAGCAAAAGATCATCATATTAAGCCAAATGTTGGAATGCATTGTTCACATGGATGTTTAATAGAATAACGAAAAGGATAGAGGTGGAAAGAGAATAATCCCGTTGCTAAACTCTTTAGTGTCTGAAGAGGAGCTATAAAGAATTGTATATCTATTAATTAGGATGGGTAGAGGGTGGGGGTTCCCTGGTGGCTCAGATGGTAAAGTATTTGCCTGAAGTACAGGAGACCTGGGTTCGATTCCTGGGTTGGGAATATCCCCTGGAGAAGGGAATGGCTACCCACTCTAGAATTCTTGCCTGGAGAATTCCATGGACAGAGGAGCCTGGAAGGCTACAGTCTGTAGGGTTGCAAAGAGTTGGACACAGCTGAGCAGACAAACTAAGAGAGAAAGAGAAAGGGTGGAATAAGCTGATGGTGTGAGCTGTGATGGGGTGTGTAAGAGGAACAGTTGTAGTGATAAGTGAGGAGGACATTTACCTCCCCACAAGCCTTGGTAGTGCAGGGAGTGTGGAAGAGAAAATGCTGTGGGGAAAATTGTCCTCAGGCGATAGCCATTTTTCAGGTAGAGCAGCAACATGCTGTGGCTATTCAGAGGAGAGACTGACGATTTAGTGGAAATCCCATGTTTAAAAGTAGTTTTTTTTTTTAATTTTGAAAGTACTTATGTTGATAACTTGGTAAAAATATAAAAAAGAATAAGGAAAATAATTATCTATAGTTCCATTAGCCAAGAGAACCATAAAAAAGCTACATAAATCTGTAGCTTGATGTTTGATTCACTTAAAAAGGGGCACCTGTGCATTATGGGAAAAAATATATAAACAGGATGCAGAAAAAAAGCTTTGTTACTGGTGTGGTATTTCTGAAGCCTTGCTGGAGTTTTTGTTTTTTTATTTTTTTTCTCAAAATCAGTTTTCTGCAGCTAACAAAAGTTATTACCTCGTGGTGCTCTGTGACTTTCACTGTAATCATTTGTAAATACAAAGAAAAGCTTTTTTAATAAAATTGTCTTTTTGTTAGATGCAAAAGTGTTTCATATAATATGTTTATTTATTATCATATAGAAGAAAAAATCGCCCAACTTCTAGAAGCAAACTGAGGTATAGTCCTTAGAAATGACAAGTAATGGCATAAATTGAGGTCTGCAATGGAAAGATTATGCAATAATGAATTAAATTTATAAATTCCAAATTCTCACTGATTATCTAGATGATTAGCATTGTACATGAATACAGGATTTGGATCAGATACTAATTTTGATAAACCTTGTTGATCTTGTGGTTAAATAGGTAATTATTTGTAGCCTATATTAAATTTAATAAGCATTTTTTTAAAACAAGTAAGTATCTACCATATCCTCAAATAGTTTAATATATTTGAGAAATTACGGATTTTTTTTCAAGAATGGTTTTGGGTGTTGCCTAACAAGTTCCTTTGCGGTTTGTCTTTCAAGTGGTTATAGTTTGTGAACCATACTTTTGGAGGCTAAGATAAAGGTAAACAGTTCCCCAAGATTCTCACTTGGGGTTAGTGCCATTTGTACAATTGAACATATGGGGATATTACCGCATAGTACTTGTATTTTTAACTACATGTAAAACCAGTAGAGCCTTTATGAATGCTGGCTGATCTAACAATTTTTCTCATGCAGCATTCTTGCAGAGAATTCCCTAATGCCCTGAAGCATCCATTTGTCTGTAATTATTATTAATAACTTCTCACCTACACATCTAGGAAAGTACTGGATATGAAGTATGTTGTCATTTAGTTGCTAAGTTATGTTGGACTCTTGGTGATCCCATGGACTGTAGCCCACCAGGCTCCTCTGTCTATGGGATTACTCAGGCAAGAATACTGGAGTGGGTTGCCATTTCCTTCTCCAGGGGATCTTCCTGACCCAGGGCTCAAACCCAAGTCTCCTGCATTGCAGGCAGATGCTGTACCACTGAGTCACCAGGGAAGCCCTGTACTACACTCGATGGAATTGAAAATAGTCACTCAAATCATTTTGTGTGTTCAGTGGTTCAGAGGAGAAATCCTAATTAAGAAAGGCTGGTAGACAGTCTTAGAAATACTAGAAGGAATAGAGCAAGTATGATAATGTGTTAATGATCATAAACCAATAACATTAGACAAGAGAAAGTATTTGAGAGTGCAGAACTAGGAAGAAGAGATTATTCTTTTATGTAAAATATATTTAAACCTCCTAAGAATCAGTGGAAACACTGGCAGTTTAGTAAAGTTACAGATGCAAAATTAATGTACAAAGTTAGTACCCTTGGTGTGTGCTCAGTCATATCTAACTTTTTGTGGCCGCATAGACTGTAGCCCACCAGGCTCCTCTGTCCATAGGATTTTCCAGGCAAGAATACTGGAGTGGGTTGCCATTTCCTATTCCAGAGGGTCTTTCCAACCCAGGGATATATATATAAGCAAAATCCAGTTGAATGATACAATTAAAGAGAAGACACCTTTTCAATAGCAATAATAAAGACAATCTAGAGATAAAATGTATAAAACTTGTAGAAGAAAAATTTTAAACGCTTCTGAAAAACACCAAGGTAGGCCTTCAGAATCTTTTTTTGTTCAGTTATGATGTTTTTGAAGAGTTAACATTATAAACATGTCAATTCTTATGTTATTTATAAATCTTAACCTATTCTAATAGAAATACCAACAGATTAAACACAGAGTTCCAAAAAATAACCAGAAGAGACAAGAAGGCCTTCAATGAACGGTGCTTAATAATAGAAGAAAACAACAAAAGGAGAAAGACTAGAGATCTCTTCAGGAAAATTGGAAACATCAAGGGAACATTCCACCCAAAGATGGGCAAAATAAAGGATAAAAATGGTAGAGACCTAGCTGACAAGATCAAGAAAAGATGGAAAGAATACACGGAAGAACTGTATAAAAAAGGTGTTAGTGAACCAGATTGCTATGATGGTGTGGTTAGTCTTCCTAAGTCAGACATTCTGGAGTGCGAAGTAGGTGGGCTGTAAGAAACACTGCTGTTAATAAAGCTAGTGGATGCAATAAAATTCCAGCAGAACTATTCAAATCCCTAAAGGATGATGCTATCAAGGTTTTGCATTCATTATGTCAGCAAATCTGGAAGACCCAGCAGTGGCCACAGGACTGGAAAAGGTCAATCTTCATCCCAATTTCCAAGGAGAGTAGTACCAAAGAATGTGCTAACCATCAGGCAGTAGCATTCATCTCTCATGCTAGTAAGGTCATGCTTAAAATCTTGCATGCTAGGCTTCAGCATTATGTGACCAAGAACTGCTGGGTTTAGAAAAGGCAGAGGAACCAGAGGTCAAATTGCCAACATTTGCTAGATTATAGAGAAAGCAAGAGAATTTCAGAAAACCATCTATCTCTGTTTCATCAATTCTGCTAAAGCGTTTGACTGAGTGGATCATGACAAACTGTGGAAAGCTCTTAGAAAGATTGAAATACCAGACCATCTTACCTGTCTCCTAAGAAACCTGTATGCGGGTCAAGAAGAGCAGTTTCCTGTATGGAACAAGTGATTGCTTCAAAATCAAGAAAGGAGTATGACAGGGCTGTCTGCTGTCACCATTTGTTTAACCTATATGCTGAGCACATCATGAGAAATAACAGGCTGGATGAGTTATAAGCTGAAATCACAATAGGCAGGAGAATCATCAGTAACCTCAGATATGCAGATGATGCCACTCTAATGGCAGAAAGCTAAGAGGAACTAAAGAGCCTCTTGATGAGGGTGAAGGAGGAGAGTGAAAGAGCTGGCTTAAGACTAAATACTAAAAAAAACTAAGATCATGGCATCCGGCCCCATTATTGCTTGGCAAATAGAAAGGGAAAAGGTGGAAGTAGTGATATTTCCTCTTCTTGGGCTCCCAAATCACTGCAGATGCTGACTGCACCCATGAAAACAGAAGACGATTGCTTCTTGGCAGGAAAGCGGTGACAAACCTAGACAGTGTATTAAAAAGCAGAGACATTACCCTGCCGACAAAGGTCCGTATAGTCAAGGCTATGGTCATCCCACTGGTTGCGAGAGCTGGACTGTGAAGAAGACAGAATGCCAAAAAATCAATGCCCTCAAACCGTGGTGCTGAAGAAGACTCCTGAAAGTCTCTCGGATAGCAAGGAAATCAAACCAGTCAATCTTAAGGAAGATCAACCCAGAATATTCACTGGAAGGACTGATGCTGAAGCTGAAGCTCCAGGATTTTTGTCATCTGATATGAACAGATGACTCATTGGAAAACTCCCTGTTGCTGGGAAAGATTGAAGGCAGAAGGAGAAGAGAGTGTCAGAAGATGAGATGGCTGGACGGCATCACCAATGCAATGAACACAAACTTGGGCAAACTCTGGGAGGTGGTGAGGGACAGGGAGGCCTGGCGTGCTGCAGTCCATGGGGTCACAAAGAGTTGGACACAACTTAGGTGACTGAACAACAGCAACAACAAGTTGATGTTTTTGAAGAGTCAAAAAATTCTCTTTAGAGAGGAGGTAATAAAAGTTGATTTTAAAGTTTATAAGGAAAAACGAAGAAGCAGGAGGAATAGCCAAGAAAACCTTGGAAAAGATATAAAGTCCTTATAATTAAAATAGTGAGATGGAGCAGATTAGAATTACAGAATTAGATTTATCTGCAGATAGAAATTTTATAGGGATAAAGGCAGCATTTTGAGTCAGTGGGGAAAAGATGGGCTTTTTTTAAATAACTGGATAATGATGTGGAAAAGACAAATTGTTACTGTACTTCATACTCTATACCAGATAAATCCAAATGGATTGAAGTTCTAAGAGTAAAACACAAACTCAACATCTGAACTCCTTTTACAGCATGAGTGTGTTAGGGGAATAGCTATGGCTCAAAATCTAGAATCGGTGAGAGAAAAGATTGATGAATTGAGTTACATTTAGAAAGAAAAAAGAACTTTGGCATAGAAAAATGAGCACCATGAGGGAGGTCAAAAAGCATAATAAACTGGGATACATATTTGCCACTTAGATCATAAAGGACTATTCTCCTTAATATAGACAGAGCTCTTAAATTAAAAAATTAAAAACCTGAAAGAAAAATGAGCAAAAGTATAAGTTCATTTAGTTCAGAGGAAAAGAAATACAAATGACTTTTAAATGGGTAGAAGTAGTTTAGCCTCACTCATAAAAAAAGAAATGTAAACTAAAACTTCATTGTAATGTCACTTCTCTCCAATCAGATGAATAATTATTCAGAAACTTTTTATAAATAATATTTGGCAAGGGCATAGGTAAAATAAGTATTCTGATACATTGCTGATAGAAATGAGAGTGGTACTATCTCTGTGGAGAGAACTTTAACAAATATCTATCATAATGTATGTTTACCTTTGATTAAGCAATCCTACTTCTGGGAATGTATCCTAAAGATAAATTGGCAAAAATCTATAAAGATTTATTTTAAGGCCATTCTTTGTGGCTTTATGTGCTTGGGTTGGAAAGAATACAAATGTACATTAGTAAGGGAATTCTCTGCATCCCCTAAAAAAGGGAGGGGGGCTTCCCTGGTGGCTCAAGACAGTAAAGAATCTCTGAAATGCGGGAGACCTGGGTTGGGGAGATCCCTGGAGGAGGGTATGGCAACCCACTCCAGTATTCTTGCCTAAAGAATCCCCATGGATAGAGGAGTCTGGCAGGCTACAGTCCTTATGGTTGCAAGAAGTCGGACATGAATGAGTGACTAAGCACAGCACATACACTTACAAAAGAATAGGGGGGCCAGGGAAGTAAGATCAGCAAGATGGCAGCATAGGAAGCCCTAGATTATCTTTCCTCCATGCAGACTTAACTGAGCAAACTGCAAGATAGCCCTGTGAGAAATCCAGAAGCTAGTTACAAGGTTTCTGCACACTAGGCTAATGAAAAACTAACCACATGGAAGCTTGATTGGAAATTCATGGCACTCCCTACTTTCCTGCACGTGGTAGACTGAAGAAACCCACAATCCCCATATTCTTCCAGGGCAGGGAAAGGAGTTTAATACAAACTGACTTTTAGCAGGGTTGCCTGAGAGGGTTGCCTTGCCCGTATTCAAGTACTGACCAAAATGGGTGCCTGCTTAGGTTGCTGTTGATACTGTTCAGTTGTTAAATCATGCTGACTCTCTGCGACACCATGGACTGTACCCCACCAGGCTGTCTGTCTGTGGTATTTACCAGGCAAGACTACTGGAGTGGGCTGCTATTTCCTTCTCCAGGGATCTTCCTGATCCAAGGAGCGAACCCAATCTGCTGGGCAAGCGTTTAGCACTGAGCTGCCTGGGAAGATGGGGCTACAGTACCACAGACAGACACCAGGTGGAACCCCAGGACTGTGACTTACTACAAGTCCAGGCGGCAGCAGTATTACAGATGGACGCCAGGAGGCGCTCCTGAGTAGGAACCAGCTTACTTTTCAAATAGATTGCATGCACGAGCTCAGAGAGGGCACACACCAGAAAACACTTGAAAATTCAGGATCTCCAGCCAGATTATGCAGAGAAAGTCCTCCCTGCATGAAATCTGACCACAAAGTCTGGAGAGTTGACTGATTCTTCAGATGCTGAAATCCCGACATGAAAAATAAGACATATAAAGAAACAGCCGACCATGTAAACAATTAGATATCTAGAAACCAGACTCAAGAAAAGGAGACATATGAATTGCCAGGTAAAGAATTCAAAATTACTGTCATAAAGATGCCCAGATTTTAAAAAAAATGCCCAGATAATTTTAAAAAAGCACAGGTAGACACTAAACAAAATCAGGAAAATGATGCATGAACAAAATGGGAATATCATCAAAGGGACAGAAATGGACAAGAGCCAAACAAAAGAAGAAACAAAAATTTTACTGGAGGGCCTCAGCAGCAGATGTGACCAGGCAAAAGATAGAATCAGTGAATTTGAAGGCAGGACTTAAAAAGTTATTGAGGCAGAAGAACATAAAAAAGAAGCCCAAAAAAGGGGGGGATCCTGGAGGATTTACAGATAAGCGGAATAACATATGCATTGTGGATTGTGGGTCCCAGAAAGTAAAGGAAAAAAGGGGCACAATACCTGTTTAAAGAAACTGTGGCTGAAACTTTCCCACATCTGAGAAGAAAAGAGGATATAGAAACTCAAGAAATGTAAAGAACTTCAACTAGGATAAATATAAAAATAAAGAAGCCCGCACTGAGACACACCATAATCAAACTGTCAGAGGTTACATACAAAGTAAGAATCTTAAAAGCAGAAAGAGAAAAGCAACTTGTCACATGCAATGATAACCACAAAGGAAATATTTATAGAAAATATGCAAAGGGAAATGAGAAGGAAATCAAAACATGTCACTACAAAAAAATTAATGAAACACAAAGGAAGGCAGCAAAAGAGGGGAAAGAGGTGAAAAACTAAAGGTAGAAAACTGAACAAAATGATAATATTAAGTCCTTTCATGCCAGTAATTACTTTATATGTAAAGGGATTAAGCATATCAATTCAAAGGCATTGACTGGCTGAATGAATGGATTTTTTTAAAAAACAAGATTCATCTTTATTCTGCCTACAAGAGATTTACTATAGATACAAGGACTCAAAGAGACTAAAAGTGAAAAAGTAGGAAAAGATACTTTACAGGAGTCTAAAGAGAGCAGGGTAGCCATACTTAATATTAGCCAAAACAGACGACCAAAACTGTCACAAGAGACAAAGAAGGAAATTATAAGGATAAAAAGGTCAGTTCACCAGGAAGATACAACATTTGTAAGTACATATGCTGCTAACATGAGATCTCATGAATATATAAATCGAACACTGATGAAGAGGTGAGAAGAAATAATAGCTAGTAACATAATAATAGTAAGAAACTTCAGTACCTTAAGGCAACTAGGAAATAAACCAATCAATCATTTAGAGGCTCAGTAAGCAGAGAAGACTTGAACACTATGGACCAGTTGGGACTAACAGGTTGTTGTGGGCCTAACCTAACTACAGCAGCATACACATTATTCTCAAGTGTATGTGGAACATTCTTCTGAAAAGATGATGCATCATGTCACAAAAGAGGTCCTAAAAAGTGTATGACATTGAAACTATATGAAATATTTTCTCTAACCACAGTGGAATGAAACTGGAAATCAATAGCAAAAGGAAAGCAAGAGCATTTAAAAATATGTGGAAATTAACACAGTCTGTAACAACCAATGGGTCAAAGAATAAATCACAAGAAAATTCAGAAAATATATGGAGACAAATGAAAACAAAGACACAACATACCAAAGTATATGTAATTTAGCAAAACCAGTGCAAAGAGGGAAGTTCATAGCTATAAACACATACACTGAAAAAATTGAAAGATCTCAAGTCAACAATCTAACCTTACAACCTTACAACCCAAGGAACTAGAAAAAGAAGAACAAACTAAATTCAAAGTCAGGAAAAGGAAGGAAACAATAAGGTTAGAGCAGAGATAAATGAAATAGAGAATAGAAAAGAGAATAGAAAAATAATAGGAAAAAGTCAACAACACCTAGAGTTGATTTTTTGAAAAGAGCAAGAAAATTGACAAAACTTTGCTAAACCAACTAAGAAAAAGAAAAAGACTCAGTTATCTAAAATAAGAAACGAAAGAGGAGATATTACAACTGATATCACAGAGATAGAAAGAATTGTAGGAGATTGCTGTGGATAATTATATGCCAACAAATTGGATAACCTATAAGAAATTGCTAAATTTCTAGAAGCATGCAACCTACCAAGGCTGAATCATGAAGAAATTTTAAAAATCTGAACAAACCTGTTACTAGTGAGAAAATTAAAGCAGTAATCAAAAACCTTTCAACAAAGAAAAGCCCATGATCAGATGGTATCACTGGTGAATTCTACCAAGAATTTAAAGAAATATTAGCACCAGTTCTTTTCACACTCTTCCAAAGATTTGAGGAGAAAAGAAGGCTCCCAAACTCATGAGGCCAAAGTTAACCTGATACCAATATCAGATAAAGACACAACAAGAAAACTATTGACCAGTATCCTTGATGAGTGTTGACTTAAAAATCCTAAGCAAAACAGTAGGCAAATCAAATTCAACAGCACATAAAAAGGATCATACATCATGACTAGGGGAGATTTATAGTTGGAAAATAAGGTACATGAGAATAGTACATGAGAATCAGTACTATACACCACATGAGTAGAATGAAGGAAGAAAGGATGTGATCTCAAAACAATGCAGAAAAGTAACAAAAGTCAACACCTTTTCATGATTGAAAACACTCAACAAACCAAGAATAGAAGGAAATTACCTCAACATAGTAACAGCCATATAGGAGAAACCACACCTAGGGAAAGACTGAAAACTTTTCCTCTAATATCATGAACAAGGCAAGGATGCCAGTTTTCCCACTGCTATTCACCAAAGTACTGAAAGTTCTAGCCAGAGCAATCAGACAAGAAAAGTTATAAATAAAGGACATACAAATTGGAAATGAAGAATTACAATTATTCCTGTTCAGTTCATCCCAACCTCTCCTGTAGATAAGTTCTTCAATACCAATTTTCTAGATTCCATAGTGAAGTGAAAGTTGCTCAGTTGTGTCCAACTCTTTGCAACCCCATGGACTGTCCAGTCTATGAAATTCTCCAGCCCAGAATACTGTAGTGGGTAGCCTTTCCCTTCTCCAGGGGATCTTTCCAACCCAGGGATCAAACCCAGGTCTCCTGCATTGCAGGTGATTCTTTACCAGCTGAGCCACAAGGGAAGCCCAGATTCCATATGTATGCATTAATATATGATATTTGTTTTTGTGTTGCTGACTTCACTCTGTTTGACAGACTCTAGTTCATCCACATCACTACAAATGACCCAATTTCATTCTTTTTTATGGCTGAATAATATTCCATTGTATTTATGTACCACATCTCCTCTATTCATTCATCTGTCGATGGACATTTAGGTTGCTTCCATGTCCTGGCTGCTGACACAACTTGTAAAGCAATTATACTTCAATTTAAAAATTAATTAAAATACAAGGGATTATCGTAAGAAATTATCCCTGTTCACACATGACATGATCTTACATGTAGAAAGTCCTAAAGATTATACACACACACATATACAAACTGTTAGAACTAATAAAGAGTTCAGCAAAGTTGCAAAATCAACCCTCAAAACCCCAGTTGTATTCTTAAACACTAACAAGAGCCAATCAGAAGAAATTTTAAAAACAATCCCATTTAGCATAGCACCAGAAAGCATAAAATACTTAAGAATAACTCCACCAAGGAGGTGAAAGATCTGTACATTGAAAACTATAAAATACTGCTAAAAGAAATCAAAGCAGATATAAATAAATGAAAAGATGTCTCATGCTTGTGGATCAGAAGACTTTAGTATTAAAATGTATATGCTGCCCAAAGTGATCTGCAGATTCAAAATCCTAATGGCATCTTTTTGCAGAAATAGATTTTTTAAAAACCCTAAAATTTGTGTGCAATATGAAGAAACTGAATAGCCAAAACAATCTCAAGAGAGAAGAACAAAATTGGAGGCCTCCCACTCCCTGATTTCAAAATGTACAACAAAGCAACAGTGATTGAGATGGTGTGGTCCTGGCATAAAGACAGAGATGGAGAGCAGTAAGCTGAATAGAGAGCCCAGTAATAAATGTTTGCATATAAATAGCCGAATGATTTTTAATAAGGGTGCCTAGACTACACAATGGGGATAAAGCAGTCTTTTCAACAAATGGTTTTAGAAAAACTGGATACCAACATGCAAAAAAATGAAATTGGACCTTTACACCACAATAAAAATTAACTCAAAATGGATTAAAGACTTTAAACATATGATTTAAAACTATTAAAACCCTAGGCAAAAACACAGAGAAGTTTTAGGATATTGGTTTTTGGAGTGATTTTTTTTTTTTTTTCGATAGAAACCAAAGAAGACAGGTAACAAAATAAAAAATAGACAAATTGGACTTTACCAAACTTAAGAACTTCTGCTCATCGAAAGAAACAGCCGGCAGAGTAATTTTTGGAATGTCTAAAAAGTCAGTTTATGGAATTGAAGCAAACAATTGCAAATCATATATCTTGTAAAATGTTAATATTCAGAATATATAAGAAGGTCTACAACTGAACAACAAAAACAAAATAAACTAATTTAAAAAGAAGCAAAGGATTTTAATAGACATTTCTCTGAAGATTTACATCTGCCAATAAGCACATGAAAAGATGCTCAACATTGCTAATAACTAGGGAAATGCAAATCCAACGACAAGACATTGCCTCACACCCATCAGGATGCCGTGCGGTGCTCACTCAGTCCTGTCCGACTCTTTGTGACCCCATGGACAGAGGAACCTGGTGGGCTGCAGTCCACGGGGATTCTCCAAGCACAAATACTAGAGTGAGTTGCCATGCCCTCCTTTAGAGGATCTTCCCAACCCAGGGATTCAACCCAGGTCTCCCACATTGCAGGCAGATTCTTTACCTTCTGGGCCACCAGGGAAACCCATGAATACTGGAGTGGGTAGCCTATCCCTTGTCCAGGGGATCCTCCTGACCCAGGAATCAAACTGGGGTCTCCTGCATTGCAGGTGGATTATTTACCAGTTGAGCTACCAGGGAAGCCCACTCAATCAGGGTGTCCCCTATCAAAAGAATAAGTAATACCGGTAGGTAAGGATGTGGAGAATTTGGAGCCTTTGTTTACTTTTGGAAGGAATGTAAAATGGTGCAGCCATTGTGGAAATTAGTATCCATGTTCCTCAGAAAGTTAAAAGTAGAGTTATCATATAACCTAGCAATTCCATTTCTGGGTACATGTCAAAAGAACTCAGACGAGGATTGTGAAGAGATACTCATATACCTGTGTTCATTGCAGCATTATTCACAATAGATAACAGGTAGAAGTAACCCACATCTCCCATCAACAGATGAATGGATAAAGAAAATGTGGTTTATACATATAGTATAATATTAATGCAGCCTTTAAAAAGAAGGAAATTCTGTCATATACTTCATCATGAAACTTCAGGACATTATACTAAACTAAATAAGCCAGTCCCAAAGAGCAAATGTTGTATGAGTCTAATCATATTGACATATATAAAGTAGTCAGAAATATGGAAACAGAGTAGAAGGATGTTGCCAAGGGCTGGGAGCAGGAGGGATGGGAAATTTAGTGTTTAATGGGTAAAGAGTTTTAGCATTGCAACATGAAAAAAGTTCTAGAGATCTTCTGTACAACAATGCTACTTGACACTACTGAATTATACATTTTTAAATGGTTAGGCTGATACATTTAGTGTTATATGTTTTTTTACTGTAACAAAAAAGAATAAGGAAGATTTCTATATGATTCAGTTCAGTTCAGTCTCTCAGTTGTGTCTGACTCTTTGTGACCCCATGGACTGCAGCACGCCAGGCTTCGCTGTCCATCACCAACTCCTGGAGCTTGCTCAATTTGTGTTCATCAAGTAGGTGATGCCATCCAACCATGTCATCCTCTGCTGTCCCCTTCTCCTCCCGCTTTCAATCTTTCCCAGCATCAGGGTCTTTTCAGATGAGTCAGTTCTTCGCATCAGGTGGCTAAAGTATTGGAGTTTCAGCTTCCATATCAGTCCTTCTAGTGAATATTCATGGCTGATTTCCTTTAGGATGGACTGGTTGGATCTCCTTGCAGTCCAAGAGACTCTCAAGAGTCTTCTCCAACACCACAGTTCAAAAGCATCAATTCTTCAGTGCTCAGCTTTCTTTGTAGTCCAACTCACACCCATACACAACTACTGGAAAAACCATAGCTTTGACTAGATGGATCTTTGTTGGTAATGTCTGCTTTTTAATATGCTGTCTAGGTTTGTCTTAGCTTTTCTTCCAAAGAGCAAGTGTCTTTTAATTTCAAGGCTGCAGTCACCATCTGCAGTGATTTTGGAGCCCCGAGAGATAAAGTCTCTCACTGTTTCCATTGTTTCCCCATCTGTTTGCCATGAAGTGATCGGACCAGGTGTCATGATCTTAGTTTTCTGAATGCTGAATTTTAAGTCAGCTTTTTCAGTCTCCTCTTTCACTTTCAATCAAGAGGCTCTTTAGTTCTTCTTTGCTTTCTGCCATAAGGGTCGTGTCTTCTGCGTATCTGAGTTATTGATATTTCTCCCAGCAATCTTGATTCCAGCCTGTGTTTCATCCAGCCTGGCATTTTGCATGATGTACTCTGCATATAAGTTAAATAAGCAGTGTGCCAATATACAGCCTTGACATACTCCTTTCCCGATTTGGAACCAGTCTGTTGTTCCATGTCCAGTTCTAGTTGTTGGTTCTTGACCTGCATACAGTTTTCTCAAGAGGTGGGTCAGGTGGTCTGGTATTCCCATTTCTTTAAGAATTTTCCAGTTTGTTGTGATCCACACAGTCAAACACTTTGGCATAGTCAATAAAGCAGAAGTAGTTGTTTTTCTGGAACTCTTGCTTTTTCAATGATCCAACGGATGTTGGTAATTTGATCCCTGGTTCCTCTGCCTTTTCTAAATCCAGCTTGAACAGGTGGAATTTCACAGTTCACATACTATTGAAGCCTGGCTTGGAGAATTTTGAGCATTACATTGCTAGCATGTGAGATGAGTACAGTTGTGCGGTAGTTTGAACATTCTTTGGCATTGCCTTTCTTTGGGATTGGAATGAAACCTGACTTTTTCTAGTCCTGTGGCCACTGCTGTGTTTTCCAAATTTGCTGGCATATTGAGTGCAGCACTTTCACAGCATCATCATTTAGGATTTCAAATAGGTCAACGGGAATTCTGTCACCTCCACTAGTTTTGGTAATGAGGCATTATTTTCAAGCTATATTGTTAAGAAAACAAAATAGCATTTGATATGTAGCACTTGATATATAGGAGTGCAGCATAAGACAGGTTAAAAAGTAGTACTTTATCTTTTCCGTAAGGAAAGATGTATATATAATCTGCATGTTCAAAGAACAAATTGAAAACAAATATAATAGATATAGTTACCTCTAGACTGAGGAAGGGATTAGAAATGAGACATATGTTTAATATACTTTTGACTTTGGAATCATAGACATTTTTAGCCTTTAAAAAAGTAAATTTTAAAAGGTTGAAAGTACGTTGAGTTTTTTCAACTCTTAATTTATACCTACCAAAAGAAAAAATATTACTCCCTTTTGATTATACATTTTCAATGTTCATAGTTAATTTACATGTAATTACTTTGAAATTCTCCACCACTAGGTACAGCCTGCACTTAAGTTAGTCTGTTCTCTTGCTTAATTTATCCTTTGAAAACATGATTTCTACTCCTACCTCAGCAGCTAAATATTTTAAAGTAGTCAGCCTCCAGTGTAGCAGTGTAGCAATTAGAAATCTACTTTGAGATATTTAACAAAAAAATATACTCTCACCGTGATATTTTCGGTTTAATTTGGATAAGCAAATAAGGGTCCTTTTTCCTTTGCTTTTCATTTCCTATGTTAGATTTGCTTCCCACGGACATCTGACTTTGAAAGTTATCATTGAGTATGGGCACAGAGCAGAAAGTAAGTGTTAGGGTTTGCTTCTGTTCAACTTTTGACTGTACCAGTCACCTCTCAGATGGCAGAAAACTTTCATATTTTTTTACTGTTCATCTTTTCCTGAGCTTTTAAATTTCTTTTTATGATCCAGGCCTTCAACACTTTGAAGGCCAGCTTCTCCTAAAGTCAGAGCTCTCCTTTAGGTAAAGTTGCCTTGGGAGTCCTCACAGAGCCATCTTGATGACTTAATTAGAAGTCTTAGTAGCAGTTAAGAGTGTTTACTTTTGAGCAAAGCTGCCTAAGTTCAAATCCTGTTTCGACCTTTTATCTCTGTGACCTTGGGCAAGTCACTTAACCTCAGTTTTTCATCTTGAAAATGGAAATGACAGTTAGTTTACCTCATAACTTTTTATATGTGGACTAAGTAGATTAAGATATACCAAGTCTAGACCAAACCTGCCACTTGGCAGGCATTGTGTAAGTGTTAACTGCTTAACCTGGAAGTAGACAGACACAGTTTAGCTCAGATTACTAATAGCCTTATTGAACCTAGGTATTGATCAGCACCCTGGTCCCATTCCTCTTAGATTTTTCTCACTGATCTTAAGGCCTTTTTGTTTTGAGTTAAAACCTGTAATTGCTGAAGCCATTTAATGATAAGTCGGTTTTGATAGTATTAATATATAAATATTTCTTGCCATCTCATCTGGTTTTTGAAATAAAGTCCTGTTTCTTCACCATTTTTTAAAATGCAGATTTCTTGAAAGAGCTTCATCTCCTGCCTTTGTCCATGGTAGCGTAGCCACCGCTCCCAGTGGGTCACAGAGGGAGTAGAGAGGTGCCTCCCGTTCTCATTAGCTTTTAAATGCAAATGTTACCATATTTAATACGAATAATAAGGTTTATTCTAGTCTTCTCTCAAGACTGTATCTTGTGGTGTTCTTTGCCCTCTTACTTCTTTTCCATTGTCTCTCCCCATTTCCCTCCCTCTTGAGAGGATATTAGCATGAGTTCTCATTCATTTTTCATACTTATTTGCACCTTTGTGCTTCATGGATACATATGTTATCACTTTTATTTTCTGTTTATATTGTTGGTGCGATTTTAGTTTTTTATTCATGAGAATATTCTTTTTCAAGAGAATGAAAAGCCTTTATTAAGATAACAAGTTGCATATTAAGAGTTGGGAATGTGGATTGCTCCTGCCTGAGTATAATTAATTCTTTGTCACCTATACTTGAATAGAGGATAAGATACTTCTGCTCCTATTTATTAGAGATTCTTTTGGGGGAATGATTCTTTTAAGGGCCTTTTTACTGCTTTGTTATTTAGCTGTTATTGTGAAGTGTTGAAAGTCATATCAAACAAGGGCTGTTCGACATTTTAATAATCTTCCACTAGTGTTTGAAATTTTACAATAGACTGTACATTCAGCAGACGTGTGTCCTGCACTTACTATATTCCATGCACTGTGCGCAGCCCTGGGAATAAAAAGAATACAACCTGGTCTCTGACCCCAGAGGTCTCGGTCATCATGAGACACGGCAGTGTAGAGAAGAAAGCTTTAGTGTTTGAGTTATTACCTCCAATTCTGCTGCTTACCAATATGTAACAAAGAGCGAGTTGTCTTAATCTCTCTGAGATGATTTTCTCTTCCATAAAATGAGGGAGTTGGTCTAAATAAGCTCTTATGATCTTGTCTGTATCTCTTATTCCAATATTTTCTTAAAGTTACTTAAATTGTTGTGAGGATCAAATTGGAAAAAAACTTATTAAAGTACTTTAAGTACTTTATTAATAGTACTTAAATAAACTATTAAGTGTTGTTTAAACAAAGACATTATTATCTGCTAATTTGACGTTATTTACAAATGCTTTTGGTCCAAAGACTAAGTTCCAGAACTTCAGAGAAAAGAGTGACTTTTTCATGACTTTGGCTCCAAGCTCTAGGGGTATTTTAGGATATCATACTATCTCTGTTATTGAGTAAAATAGGTACTCTGTAAATATGCACTGATTTAAACAATAGATTTCAGAAACTCAGTATAATTATAAGGTAAATCACAATCCCTGTGGTTTTAGTTTTCTGTTCTGTATTAGGCTTATGAAATTCTGGGCTTATAGGTAATTATTTTTTACAGTGGAATAATTGTATTTGTGCAAATATGACTGTATATTTATAGCTTATCAACAGGATCACCATGCCTAAATGTAGAATACATTGCTTTTCAGGGTCAATTTTCTTTGGCTTTTTTTGTCCACTAAACATTTTTGAGTATATGACATATGCTAGAAAATACTTCAAATTTATAGGCTCTTTTATAAAGTTACAGCTGTCTTTATGTTTGTGGATTATAAAAACCACTGATAATATGCAGGAAGACTTAGTCCATTAGCCAGTTCAAAAAAGTTGAATCAGTAATTATGTTTTAATTATTATCAATATGTATTTGTTTTCAGATTTAAGTGATGGTTTCAACTCTCTGGAATTCTTTATTGTTAAGGATTATGATTATTGCTAGTCTGATTGTTCTTCAAGTTTTCATAATGTATAGCCTTTTCTTTTCTTTGGTTGATTTATAATTATTGCTAGACAATTTTATTTACTGTTGAAATGGTGAGACTTTCACTAAATGCTTTTGAAGTAAAATTTTCATTTGCAGAGTTACTGGCAATAAAGAATAATAGTTAACTGTTGCTTATTTAATCTGCTATCATTTAAACTTTCATATTAATTGTAAATTTCTGATTATATGACTGTAAATTTGACTTAGCTTTTGAGGAATAAAAATATTACTATGTTTTACTGGTAAACTCATGTACCTAATGAGTCATTCTTTTTATATATGCTAGGAAAATGGTATTTCATTGTTAAAGCTAGAATTGAGTTAGTCAACCAGAAGTGAACCTCTAATTGTTTCCAAATGCTTACTTTTTGGGTTTGGATACAGCTCTAAGTCTTAGCTCAGTCAGGAATTTGCTAAGTTTGTCTTTTTCCCCATATCCTTTCATTATGGCTAGATAGATCCATGCTAAAATCTGTTTTATGATTCTCTATTACAGTAGCTAATCAGAAAAATATGGGCACAAACTTCTGAGCTAAACACAATTTTAAAAAACAAAAATAGAGTTTCTGTAGGTTTCTTTTACATTTTTGTAACCTTTGAGATTATTATAGAAATTGACTTTGATTTTAAATTGCTTATCACCACACTTGATTTAGCAAGTACTTTTTTCTCCCCACCCCAGTTTCATGACCTAGTTATAGCTCCTACAGCTGAAATTCTTAACAGTGTTTTAATATTATTATTGGAGAAAATTAGCCTGATGTTTCCATGTGCTTTGGTGAAATGCTTGCTGCTCTTGAATGTAGCATTTTATTAAAATTCTACCTAAGTAGACAACCATTTGAAATTTTATAGTGTAGCAAAGTCAGTAAAAACCTCATTGGTACACTCTCTATATATTATTTTCTTGTATCAGTTATATCTTTCATTTAATTATTTTAAAATAGATGCTGGCTTCTAATATTAATTTTATTAAAGTATTTGTCTACATTATGATTTTTGAATTGTGTTAAAATGGGGGATATCTGTTAAATACTGTGTTATCTGTGATCATGGAGCTTCACCAGTTGTAGAATCCTCAAACTAAGGGCCACATGTGAAAGTAAATTTTAGGAGAAAAAGGGAAGTACTAGTTGTTGTTCATTGTTGTTTTTACAAAAAGAGTAGCAGACTTTGAGAGGCAACACCATGGATTATACACATAAACATTTGAACAAAGATTTGGATACATTTGTAGATGGTTGTTCTTGGTGACTTATTCAGTTCAGTTCAGTCGCTCAGTCGTGTCTGACTCTTTGCAACCCCGTGGACTGTAGCACGCCAGGCCTCCCTGTCCATCACCAACTTCCAGAGTTTATTCAGAAACTCATGTCCATTGAGTCAGTGATGCCATCCAGCCTTCTCATCCTCTGTCGTCCCCTTCTCCTCCCGCCTTCGATCTTTCCCAGCATCAGGGTCTTTTCCATTGAGATAGTTCTTCGCATCAGGTGGCTAAAGTGTTGGAGTTTCAGCTTCAACATCAGTCCTTCCAATGAACACTCAGGACTGATCTCCTTTAGGATGGACTGGTTGGATCTCCTTGCAGTCCAAGGGACTCTCAAAAGTCTTCTCCAACACCACAGTTCAAAAGCATCAATTCTTCAGCACTCAGCTTTCTTTATAGTCCAACTCTCACATCCATACATGACTACTGGAAAAACCATAGCCTTGACTAGACGGACCTTTGTTGGCAAAGTAATGTCTCTGCTTTTTAATAATGCTGTCTAGGTTGGTCATAACTTTTCTTCCAAGGAGTAAGTGTCTTTTTATTTCATGACTGCAGTCACCATCTACAGTGATTTTGGAGCCTAAGAAAATAAAGTCTGTCACTGTTTCCCCATGTATTTGGTGACTTATTAGGAGACTATATTAAAGAAATGTCTTTACTGTTTTAAAATTGATTTCCTTAAGGATTAATCTAGATTGGACTTAACTCTCTTGTATTAATTGTGCTTTAGCTCTTTTGGGGGAAACTCTTAAACTAGCCTTAGGTATACTAAGACAAAGATTTTAAAAGTTTTTTGCAAGATTATATTTTACAACTATTGCTTAAGTAATATCACTGCTCATATTGCATGCCTTTTGTGACAGTAAAATCCATATTCTCTTCTATTCCTTTCTTCCCCACATTGTTTTGAAGGGTATTTTTTTTTTTTTATTAATTTTTGGCTGCACCTGGAGTTTGTTGCCTCTGTGCAGGCTTTCTCTAGCGTGGTAGGCTTTCACTATAGTGGCTTCTCTTGCTGTGGAGCACAGGCTCTAGGGGCATGGGCTTCAGTAGTTGTGACGCATGGGCTTAAGTTGCTCTGAAGCACGTGGAATCTTCCTGGATCAGGGGTCAAACCCATGTTCTCTGCATTGGCAGGCAGATCCTTATCTGCTGTACCATCAGGGAAGTCGGAAAGATGTATTTTTTTATTTTTAAAGGTATGTTTAAGAGTAAGTTATCAACATACTAATTAAAAAACCATTTGCCAAAAGTTCTGGGAAATGAAAACGGATACAGGCTTTTAATCTATAGTTGTTTTGTGTTCATGTGTGTCTTTTTCCAAATGGTGGGTCAATCTAATAAATGTTTGTTGTGTAGTTTCCATTGATCTCTACAGGCTTTTTCAATACTGTTGAGTTCCTTTGAAGTAAGGCATTGTGAATTATTTATCTTTTTATTTCTGGTGCCTAGCACATGCCTGGCACATGGTAGATAAGCAGTAAATGTTTGTAGACTTGAACTGTTCAAAATTGATTTTGGAGTCAGAAGACCTGTTATTATTCTAGCTCTCCCTTTCACTAGCTTTAACCTTAAGCAAGTTACTTTGGTGCACTAGGTCTCCATTTCCACAACTCTAGAGTAAGATTCCATCTGATGCCAAGCAAACCATGTAGTAACTTATTGCTTATTTGTATTGATTGCATAATAAAATCTATTTGCAGACTTACCTAATTAGTAACGGATTAGATTGGTTTGCAAAAGTATGTCTCAATTGATGATACTGGCCTATTGTTGCTTCTTGGTATACAAGGCAACTTATATTTCATTTCCAAATATATTCTCTCTCTAGTATTCCTTGTACTTTGATCATTTTTTTTCTTACTGAATGAAAATAAAGATGGGAGAAATTACCTAGAAATTTAATCTATTCCCTTATTTTATAGATGAGAAAACTGATGTTCTGGAAGGTTATACTATTTGTCTAAAGCTGTTTAATGGCAGAGTTAGAACCCGGTCATATGATTTACACTTGAGTGATTTTTCCGTATCAGGTATCTCCAGGCATTATTAGCAGTTTCTTGAGATAAAGACTGAAGAAGAAATTATCAAAATGGCTAAATTTAGTGGGCACATGGAAAAAAATACTATTATCTTATTCTCAAACGGTTATTCTGGGGGAACTACTTTTGTGCCTCATTTCCTGAGAAGCACAATAAGGAAAGTAGGAAAACAAAAATTGTTTAAGTTAGAGATATAAAAGCATTTAGTTATGGATCCTTTCTTTTTCCTGAGAAATGAGGATGGAGAGAGGAAAGAAGAATGGCATGATTGAATTATGCCTTGTTATTCTACTATGATGTTTTTCTTTGCCTTTTTGGTAAATCCAGGGAGCCTTCACCTTTTCAATAACAGCACAGTGGATAGAAACAGATATTACTGTTCAGGTTGAATGAAGGGATAACCACTGTTCTTTCACTGTCAAAATCCTTAACCCCAATTCTAGTTGCTTTCCACCCATTTTTCCTCCAGCCTTACTATAGGTATCACAAATTTTTTATAAGAACACAGAGAAGAATTACATAGAGTTTGGAGGACATTTTGGGATCAGGGAATATCCCCTACAAGGGGTGACACTTGAGATTTTAAAGAAGGACTAGAAGCCAGATTAAAGGACAGTTTAGGGACATCTAGAGAGGTTACAGCATGAGACAAAGCATGAAAGGAAGAAACAGCAGAAAGTGAAGTACAAATATGTTTATGTTTTAGAGAGCTTAAAATGTGAAGCAAGAATGATAGGAGGTGAAGCTAGAGTTTACATTTAATTCCCCAGGCAGTTCAGTTCAGTCGCTCAGTCGTGTCCGACTCTGCGACCCCATGGACTGCAGCACACCAGTCAGTAGGATTTTCCTCTTTTTTTTTTTTTTTTTGAGGGAAAGATAGAGTCAGGTTCTGATTTTAATTAGATTGGTCTAATAGCTTTATACAGAATGGTTCTGTTATCGATGGTAAGATAACAACTTACACAAAATAGCATAGCTAAAATGATGCACATTATTATCTTTGCCTTGGCTCCGGAACTTGAGCGTGGCTGACTGGGCTCTCCGGCTCGGGCTCCCTCACACGGTGACAGTCACGGCGTCAGCCAGGGCTGCGGTCATTCTAATGCTCGTCGGGGGAGAATCTACTTCCAGTCTCACTGAAGTGCTTGTTGACAGTGTTGAGTTTCTTGGGGGCTCTTGGCCTGAGGGTCTCGTTTCCTCTCCAGAAGCATCTCTCAGCTCCCCTTGCCTTGGGCCTCTGCCCAGGGCAGCTCACAGTGTGGCAGCTTTGAACAAGTGAGAGAGCAAGAGAGGAGGGTGGAGAAGATGGAAGCCAGCGTCTTTTGCCTTAGAAGCATCACTTTTGCCGTGCTTGATGCATTAGGAGCAAGTCACTGGATCCAGACCACACTCAAGGGGAGGGGATGACACAAGAGCCCGCACACTAGGGAGGCAGGCGTCACTGGGATCCGTCTTTGAAGCTACCTGTCACAGTGGACTTAAGACAGTAAGACTAGAGGCAGAGGGACCACTTAGGAGGCTATTTGAGAATCCAAGTGAAATGATACAGAGATTATTGTAGACGTATGTAATAGAATGAAGGAGGGGGGTGGAGGCAAGAAATGCTTAGCAGGTTAAGTCATGAGAACTTGGTGATTTAGAGCATGAAGGTTTTAAGGGAGAAGAAGCAATTAAAGGTGGCATTTAATTGTTTTTGGCTAGCAAATCACTATCTGACTGAAGAATATTTTCACTTGAATGTGTCTTCAACTCCTGTCCATGTTGAGCTTTTATATGCATTACTGCTGTTATCTCCACACTTTTAGTTTTCTAAACTTGCCCTTGGTGTTTCTTCCCTGGACTCCACTTTCTCAGTAACTCAATATCTCTCAGTGTCTGTTTAATTTTCCTATTTGTCTCTGTTCCTACTTTTACCCTGCTTACCCAGCTACTTACCTCTGTACACAGAGTGTGGGAACAATTTCTTAATTTCTTCTCTGAGGCCTTTCTTTCTTTAATCTGGATTCTAAAACATCTAATAGCTAGATACATTTATCTTTCATTTAACCAACAGGTATTGAGGGCCCACTTTGTGACCAGCACTTTACTGGGCCTCCTTGGGAATATAATAGCAAGACAAGCATTGTCCGTATTCCTTTGATCATTAATATCCTCTCTTCCCTTTCTTTCTGTCAAAAATAACACTAATCCTTTAAGTTATCCACTTCACCTTCTACCTTCCTTAAAACGTGTATGTTTTATTTTGTTTTCTCTTTATCTCCTATAGCTTTGGGGTTTCTGGGGTTTCCCAAGTGGCTCAGTTGTAAAGAGTCCACCTGCAAACACAGGAGACCCCAGTTTGATCCCTGGGTCGGGAAGATCCCCTGGAGGAGGAAATGGCTACTCACTCCAGTATTCTTGCCTAAAGAATTCCATGCACAGAGGAGCCTGGCGGGCTACAGTCCATGGAGTTGCAAAGAGTTGGACAACACTGAGCGTGCACACATACCTTTAGCTAGAATCAGGAGGGGTTTTACTCTAGAAACATTGAAATTCTGTAAGTTTAAAGCAAAGCACTGGCTTCAGCTATTAAGTGTAATGAAGCTATTCCTGACCTTGCCTTTCAATCAGCATCAAGCATTAGAGCGGTGAGTGTCTGCTCACTCCAGTGACTTACTGGACTGCCCCTGGAGGGCTTTCTAAAAATATTGATACTTCACCTTTTCCTCAGAGATTCTCATTCAGTTTGTTAGGAATGAAAACAAACCACACTCTTCAGGTGAATTTGATGTGTAGCTAGTTTAGAAAACTGTTGCATTAGAGTCACCCTCACCGTTATTACATTTAACCATCTAAATAGCCTAAAGCTATAATTTCCAAATACCAGTTACAGACTAATTACATCAATTCATACAGACTTTTGGGCCCTGTCACTAGAGGTGCTGACTCTTTACTAGATCTGTGGTAATATCCAGGCTTCTATTTTTTTTTTTTTTAATAATCAAAGAAGATTGATACGTAATCGGGTTGGAAAAACATTCGATGAATGAACCTAATATACTGTATTAATTTTTTTTTGTATTTTCCTTAACAGAACTGTTCAGATAAATGCATGTAAATGTTTAATAAATGTTAAGGACCAGTTAGCCATGATATGCTTTATAGATTACCTTGGAAGATTCTAGCCATTTGAAGTCATATTTTAAATGGCGGTTGAATGACTGCTGTGTTTAGATTTTTAGATGCTCCAGTACTATTCAGTAGTATAATATTAGTATTATATTAACATTGCATGCACTGAAATATTGCATTTAACTCTTTTTTCATACACAGATATATTTCATTTAACTCTTCTACTTTTACTTTAAATAATAACTTTTTTGTCCCATGAAAAATTTGGAGCAGTGACTGGATTCTTTTTCCTCATATTATTCTGATAAATCTTTGTTATATTCTACTGTCAGGAGGTATATTATTACTTTCTTGCAAGATGGGATGGTCAGAATGTGGCTCTAATAAGTTTGTTGTCTTCCTTTTCTATAGTGTTATTCCTCTCTTAAGAGAGTCTGTTGGAATATTAATGCAGAGAACTCCTCCGCTTTTGGAAAATACTTTACCTCAGTGCTATCAGAGGGTAAGTTTCAGTGCTTCCAAACCATTGGGTTTTAGTTGTTTCCAAGTTGTTGGGGGTTTCTTTTATAAATATGGGTAGCATGTGTATATAATTTAGTATTTCTTCCAAGATTAAAAGCTGACCATGAATGCCACTTAAACCAGAATAAAATCATTGGAAAATATTGAGCTTCACTAAAGAAATGTGGTAGAAATTGTCCTCATCTAGTCTAGAAATCCAGCAGCTCTTTTAAAATATAAATATGAGTAGCAGATGGTATAAGCATTTCTTCAACATGTATTTTGTAAGCCCCCCATCTTTTATGCCATATATTCTTCTAAGGTCCTAGGGGTGTAATGGTAAACAAGATAGAGTCTATCAAAGTATTTATGGTCTGGCGGGGAAACACAGGCACTAAACAAGAAATAAATGAGGAAATATCAGTGATGATTACTCTAATAGAAATGAAACAAAGTGAGGTGGCAGACATGGATGGCTACATCAGATTTACTGAGGATGTCATATTCAAGGAAGCTGAAGTCTTATTGATTAGAAGGAACCAGACATATGAAAATCTTGGAGAAGAGTGTTCGAAGCAAAGGAAAATGCTAATGCAATAAGTTCTATGGCTGGAACTAATTTAGTGTATTTGAAAAACAGTGAGGAAAAGCCGTTGTGGCTGAAGCATAATAGACAAAGGGAAGAGTGGCTGGAAAGGCTGGAGAGAATGGCAGGGGGCAGATCATTCAGAAGTGTTGGTCTTACTAAGATGTTTAGATTTAATTCTGATTCTGTGGGAAGCATTAGAAAGCTTTTATGCAGGGAGAGTGTCACAAAACTTAAATTTTAAATGCTTATTCTGCTTGCTATTAGAGAATAAACTCTAGGAAGAATGAAAGCAAAGAAGACCAGTTAAGAAGCTGTTATCATTTAATTTGAGAAGTTATGGCTTGGACTACAGTGGTAGCAATGACAGTGGAGCTAAGTAGATATTTTGGATAAGTTTTTAGAGATAGATTGTGTTAGCAGAGGGGAGAGAAAGCGTTGAATTACAACTAGCTAGATCCTAATACTGTTTGTTGAGGTTGATGCAGGTGTGAGGGTAGAAAATCCTCCCATATCAAGAGTTCTATTCTGGATATGTTAAGACTGAAATGCCTACTATACTTCTAAGCGAAATGTCACTGAAGTGCTGGGATGTGCAAATCTGGAATTTTAGGGACTGATTAGAACTAGGAGGAGTTTTGATTCATCAACTTATAAATAGCCTTTAAAACATTAGGATTGTGTGAGATTACATGGGAGGATTCAGCTCTATTCTTTAGCTCAAGTTTCAACTCCAGATTTAGTGCATAGGTAGAAAGGGAGCTGGAAAACCCAGAAGAAGTTGAAGAAGGAGGAAGTAATCAACTGTGCCAAATATTTCTGTGAGGCAATTGTAATGGAAACAAAGAAGTGACCATTGATTGGCATCATGAATGGCATTAATGGCCTTGATAAAAACATTTTCAGTAGATTTAGTGAAAGCTTGATATAGTAGATTAGGGTGGAAATGAATGGGGGAAGTAGAGATAGTGGTTACAGTCAGTTCTTTTAAGAAGTGTTGTTAAAGGGAGTAGAGAAACGAGCTGAAAGCTTGGCTATGGATATAGTAAGAAGGGAGAGGGAATTTGTTAAAACAGCATCCCATAGAGCATTCCCCAGTAATGGAGATGTTCAATAATCTACCTTGTCCAGTTTGGAAGTCACAAGGAACCTGTGGCTGTTGAGCATTTGAAGCTTAATAATTTTGAGCTAGTGCAACTAATTTTTTAATTTCATTACATTTTCATATATTTAGTCACATGTGTTGAGTGACTTATGTATTGCACAGTGCAGTTTGGGAGCATGTGTGTTGCTAATGGGAACATGTCAACTGAGAGGAAGACATTGATGATATGGTAGTGAAGCAAGTTAATTTAATGAAGGAATGAAGTTCTTGAGAAGGTGAGAAGGGATAGGATCCAAAGCATTATGGAGGAATTAATTGTAGATAGGAGCCAGGGGTACTGTATCCTGCAAGGGAAGGCAGAGAATGCTGAAATAGGCGGGGGTTGACTGGTAGATTTGGTGGGTCAGAAGAGCTTCTCTGTGTGCTTCTATTTTCTCTTTGACCTACAGAGCAGTGTAATCATACAGAGACATGAGAAGACCAGAGGCAAAAAGAGAAGGTGTAGAATAGTTCTTTTTGAGATAGGGAAAGTGAAATGCTGCCCATTTGACTTTTGTGGTTTTATGATTTTAAGGGAGGACCAGTCAGCATAATTGTGGAAGAGAAAGGGGCAATTTAGTGAATGCCTACTCTAAGCTGGCCCCTATACTAAGTGATGTACATATATTGTTTCTGTTCTTCAAATTAACCAAATGGGCTAAGTTTCCTATTCCTTTCCCTAGGAAAATTGAGTAAAATTGAGGCTCAGAAGATTTAAATAACTCATCTAAGGTCACAGATGGTAGCGGCTGAATCAGGATTCTAATCCATATAATTCTGGCTTTAGAAGCTCCTCCTCTTTTTGTTGCACCACACTGTCAGAGCAAGAAGAGCAACATAGACTTTCATCTGTAACTACACTTTCTGCACATTTTTAGTTTGAGGAAAGTTAATGCCAGTTTCTATAAGAGCCATTCCTTAACTTATGCTTTAGAATAACTGCAAGAATGTACTTGCACTGCTGTTTCAATGGAGGTAGAAGAAATCTCTTCAGTCACCATGTTGTTTCACTAGCAGTACACCATTCATGAGGATAGTCTTTAGAAAAATGTGGAGGATATCAACTTCAAACCCTCTGTCATCAGAGTCCTGAAAGAGGAAGAGAAAGTCCATCTTGCCCTGTTTCCCCAGTAAAAGCAGGTTTTTTTTGTTTTTTTTTTTTTAAATGGGCACAGTGGGTATTGTCTCAATTTCCCACCAGGAGTCTTGGAGCTCATAGAAGGTAATCCTACATGCATCAGATTCTGATAAAAATAAATATTTTGATAAAAAGTTCAACCTTTTCTTAGTTAACATCCCAAATAGATTACTTAAGAATCAGAGAATCTCAGAATTTGAAAAGATCGTATTATTCACTTGGTCCAGACTTCTATCTGTTGCAAGAATCTCCTCTGCAACATTTAGTTGGTCATGCAGCTTCTTGACCATTTCCAGGAACCAGTGGTTAATCTCTTCACAGAGTAACCTCTTTCTCTTTTAAGTTGATCTAATTGTTATAAAGATCTTTTTACATTGAGCCTCTTTTAACTTCTGAGTTCTGATCTTAGTTCATTTCTTCCAGATCTACTATCTACAGAGATACTGAACAATAGCAGTAGTTGGGCATCTTTGTAAAGATTTTTCTGATCTTCAGTGGAATACATCTAATGTTTTTTTTCCTTAAGTGTTTTCTATACATTTTTGGTAGATAGCTTTTAGTAAGTTAAGGAAGTGTCCTTCTAAGCATAAATATGGGTTGAATTTTATTAAGTAATTGCAGTTCTTTTATTAAAATGATTGTGTGATTTTTCTCCTTTGCTTCGTTAATTGAAGAGTAACAGTAATAGAATTTCTGATATTTATTGTTTCCTTCTTGGGATAAACCTAACTTAGTCATGATACCTTAGTTTTTTTTCTATACTGTTGGATTTAGCTTACTTAATTCATAAGAGAATTCAGCTTATATGTTACTGTCTTTATCTGGTTGGGGATCAAGATTATTTTTACCTATATGAGATAGCACCTCTTTTTTATTTTCTGGCAAATCTAAGAGTTAAGTTACTTGAAAGTTTTCTCTCTGGGACTTGGCAGGGTTAGGGGAGCTTTATGAAAGAGAACTTTTATTACCTTTTCAGTTTTTAATGGTCCTTTCATATTTTCTTTTTTTTTTTTTTCCCCTTATATTACGGGATTTTCTGTATTTTCTGAAATAATTTCCCCAAATTTATTCATTTTTATATAGTTTTTTCAAATTGTGTTTTTTGTTGTTTTTCTGATTTTATTATTTATTTATTTTTTCCAGCTTTAGTGAGGTAAAATTGATAAATTAAAATTATATATGTTTAAAGTGTACAATTTGATGTTTTGATATACATGTACATTGTGAAATGACCACCACAAAAATAGGGAACACTTCACAAGTTTGCATGTCATTCTTGCACAAGGGCCAAGTTAATCTTCTCTGTATCATTCTAATTTTAGTATATGTGCTGCCAAAGCAAACACAAAATTGAGCGTTTATTCATTTTATATACATACATATACTGTTTACTGAGCACTTACTTGCAGGCCAGGCTTAGATGCTTAGAGTTTTAGGTATTCAGGATATAACCATGAAACTCAAAAATAAATCCCTGCTCTTATTGAGCTTGAGTTCTGTCAGAGTAGACAGGAAATAAGCAATTTAAATAACATAAGTAATGTGCCGTGTGTCATTAGCTGCTGAAAAGTAAAACAAAGCGGAGAAATGTAAAAATGAAAACGTTGTTTTAGCTAGGATAACAGTGGAAAGGCTTCCTGAGAAGTTGGTGTTTGAGTAAGGGCCCACGTAAAGCAGAGCAGTCCTTACTGTGGAAGGAGGCACACTCTAAGCAGAGGGAATCGCAAACGCCCTGAGACGGGCGTGTTTCAGACTCTTCAGAGTGGTGAGGATGCTGCTACAGCTGGGGAAGAGGAAGCAAGGGGAGGAGGAGGAGATGACCTAAGAGTGGTAAATAACAAGCGGCCACATCCCATGGGTCCATGAGTATTGTGGAAGCACTGGTTTTGGTTCAGAGTAAGATGGGAATCTACTGAGGATTTTGAGCAGAATGAAAGCATCTGACTTAAAGCAACAGAACCGCACTTGGGCTCCTATTTTGAGGCTAGATGAAGAGGTGCAAGGCTAGCAATAGGGAGACCACTTACTTAATCAAACTAGAGTGGCTTTAACTGGACTGATAGCAGTAGAGATGGTGAAAAGTATTAGGATTCTACTCGGTTATAATATTGTATCCTCATATGTTGATACATTCATATATTATAGTGTTCCCTTTTATGTTTTTCTAAATCTGTTATTGGTAGTTGTTTTCCTTTTTCATTTTGTACTTTGTTTAGTTACATATTTATTTTTTTAACTCCATCAGTTTGTCCTGTCACTGGTTCTCAACCTCAGGGTGAGGAACACGTAGGGAGCCATTGGAAAGACTTAGAGCCATCCCTCCCGTTTTTAGTTGTCACATGAGTTGGGGAAGGGTATATGTTGGCATTTAGTTTTCTGGGTCCTGGGAGTGCAAAGATCCTGTAGTTTCTGACAGTTGTACACAATGAAGACTCATCCTGTCTAAAATATGCCCCCACTGTGTATAAAACACTGACTCTCTAGCTCATTGATTTTTTTCAAAGAAGTAGTGTTTTGACATTGAGAATTCCATGATTTCCACATTTCTGCTTCCCATCCTTTATTTCTTTTCTTTTTATTTCTTAAGTTGACTTTGTTGTTCTTTTCCTAATTTCTTAGCTCATTTGTATTTATATTTATCCTCTGATCGATGTATGGTTGACTCTTGAACAACACAGGTTTGAACTGCACGTTCTACTTATACATGGATTTTTTTTCCCCCTAGTGGTAAATTCCACAGTACTGTATGGTCCATGGTTGGTTGCATCCCCAGATTCTTGACTGAGCGGCAGGCTGGTGTCCCTTCCCCTGCACTCTTCTCCGGTCAGCTGTATTTGAAAATGTAAATTTCCCCTGGGCACTCTCTCAGCTGTGCCCTGCAAATTTTGATATGTGTTCATTTATATTTCCTGAACACCTGTCATAGTACCAGCATGTAGTAAGTACTCAGTAGGTGTTTGTCAATCAGTTTGAACCCAGCCCACCAGCCCACGTTCTTCCTTAGAGGGTACACTCCATGTTTACTGATGTGTTGTGTAATGATTTATGTTGCATCCACTTATATTTGATTTCACGTTAATATCTGCTCTTCATATTTTAGGTGCAGCAGTTGCAAGGCGTTTACAGTTTACAAGAACAGCATTTCTGGACCTTATGTTCTGATGTTTATGTTGGGACCTTGAAATTAGTAGTAGCACCTGATGCGGATGCCAGGTGGATTTTAAGCCAAACGCATAACATTTTTACTCAGGTATGATATTTTTACTAACCTCTTTTAAGGGTCTAGGAATTTATTGTATCTACTAGTTTTAAAAATATTTACTACTTAACATATTAAATATATATATATTCTATACTGTGAGGTATATATAAAAGATTTTTTCAATCACAGAGTCAAATTTGGGAGATCCTTGCTTTTGTGAATACTCTTAATGAAGATAGTCCTGTTTATTCATTATTGAGCTGATTTGAGCTCCTTATGAAAAAGTAGATTCTCCCTTACTGACACTCCTTATAAGACATGTTATATGCTGTTTGAAGCTAGGAATTCTAAGATAGTATTTGGAATAAGGATAATGCCTGGTAAGTCACTTTAACTTAAAGCAAACTCTCTTTTAACATTTTTGTCGATAGCAAAGCCACTGCTCCTTCTTTGTGATTTAATGACTTAAGATGCTCTTGAGTTTTTCTTAATTCTGTATATGGAATCATGAATTAGTCAGTTCATGGCTGCAACCAAATTATAACAGGTAATGTTTATGCCATCATGAGTTGACATAGTGACTGATAAACTAAAAGTGATTACTAGGTTATTCTGAACCTACTGGCAAAATAAGAACATCATGTCAAGAATATCTGAGGAGAGAGAGACCACAGATCTTTTTTGGAGGGGGCTGGTTCTGGTTTGCTGGAAATACTTGGCAGAAAATGTAGATGTTGACACTGCTGCCAAATTTATCTAACACATAAATCTAATGTGGAAACTGATTCCATGCCATAAAAATCTGTGCTTAAAAACTGACCCAGGCCTCCTAATGTGATGCAGTGGGAAGTATACATGACCTGTGTAGTACTTTTGCCAGAAACGGTTAATGTAAATCCAGTCACTAATAAACAACCAGACAAACCCAGCTTGTGGCCTGTCACCCTGGACTCTTAAAAAGTGTCATGAAAGGAATAAAAGGAACGATAGCGGCTTTTTCTAAATTAGAGGAGACTTCACAATTAAATGGCAGCCTGTGGTGCCTGACTGGACCTTAAACCGGGGAGAAACATCACAAAGGAAATTGCTGGGTAATCAGGAAATTGAAATATGGATACATAATAGTTCACATAATTATGTAGGTGTTAAACTTCTTGGGTGTGATACGGTACTGTGGCTGGAGAAGAAAACTCATGTTCTGAGGAGATACATGCCGAAGGATTTAGTGGCAGAGCGTCAGGATGTCTAACTTTCCAATGCTTCAGCAAAAGAGAAAAGGATTACAAATAAATACACATACAGAAATAAAAAGCAAATATGGCAAAATGTTGGCGATTGGTTTATATAGGTGATGGGTAGATAGGTATTTATTGCGCTATTCTTTTGTCTTTAAGTCTTTTTCAAACTAAAAAGTTAAAAAATAAAACTTCGCTGGCTCCTCATTACCACCAGGATAGAGCCCAAACTTTCTAGCATGACCCAGTTCACTTTTCAAGCCTCTCTCCTGCTATTCACTGCCATGTACTTCATACTCCAGCCCCACTAGACTCTACTTATCTGTGTGAGACAAAAATCCTACTCTAATGTAAAGGTCCGATTCAATTGTTACTTTCTCTCTAAAGCCTTAAAAGACCCTTCTAAGCCTCATATACAAATGAGAGAAAGAGAGAGGGACAGATGGACAGTTTAAATTCAGGACCTTAGCATAAATTAAATGATCTCTCTTGTCTAATAAAAGAGAGATGTATGGTTATGTTCCTTTGGAATAATTAATGAAATGGTCCTATAATGTAGGCAACAGCAAGACTTACTCTACTGCAAAACAGTATACTAGTATCATTTGTTTATCCTAGACTTTTAAGAACCAAGTCTTTTCTTAGCAGGTGCTGTAAGAAACCTATACTATTGTGAGTTTCATAATGCAGCATGTAAAAACCTTCACAGTAAGTCAGAATCCTTCTCACACCTCCTCCCTTTTTCAGAGGCAAAAAGGAGAGCATGGCTGGCCTTCAGTAGCTTTCAACAACCTTGCTTTCCACTGCCGTTTCTAGATCATGATTCTTTCCTTCAGTCTATCGATTTTCTCCTAGTTATACCATGTCCTTCCACCCTCACAGCATGAGCGTCTGTCCAGCTCTAGAATACCTCATGCTGTCCTAAAACTTTGGCACTTAAGTCACAGTTCTTCCTCTGAGAAAGGAGTGTGATTTACTGGTTTAGAAATGCACAAGCAGTGGTGTCTGTGCTAAGAACTGCTGAAGTTGTAATTGAAGTGTGTGGAGGGAGGTTCTTTTGGTAACCGTAGAAATCTTGGCTTTGAAAATGGCTGAAATTGAGTTTACTCAGCTGCTTCTTTGGTTTTGGAAGCTGTGTTTGGGTTTTGAAAATTTTCAGCTCTAAAACATATTTAAGCCTTTTTATCAGCTAAGGTCAAACCAGCTTGATTTCATTCCTTGCAGAGACCAGGGACTGTCTTAGGCTTGCAGTGAAAATGGTTCAACACATTTTCCCCAGTGAGGAGAGTGAAGTCACCCTACTCATAACTTTCATTCCACACATTTAATGATTGTAAGTTGATGTGTGATAATTATTTTGGTTCTGAAATATGTGAAATTGAAGGATTTTTTAAAAATTATTTTCCTTTTCTGCTTATGCCCTCATCACACATATTCATTATGCTATGAGTATATCCTAGGGCTTGCAGTAACATTTTCAATTCTTAAATTGAAATTTAAGTTTTTTACATTTTTAAAAAATTTAAATTACATCTTAATCATAGATTTTACTTACCAAAAGTAATAAAACTCAGATTGTTTCATTTTTTAGAAAAAAATTACACTAATGCTTTAAGTACTTTTCTTGTAGAAAGACTTTAAATACTGGTGGCCTTAGGTCCAAAAGACCAAAAGAAGAATTTTCTCAATACCTGGTACTTCTATGATATTTTAAAGTATTTTTCTTAGAGCTGATCTTAAATTGATTAAAATTTTTTTTAAGTTGTTCTTGTTAAAATTTGTATGGAGATAACTTTGAGGTTAACATTAAATTTGAGAACTATAACTTTTTGTTTTGTTTATAAATCTGTAAACTTTGTGACTCTTTTGGAACTGTACATTAAGCATGTCTTTTTATTTTCATTTTCCATAGTTATCACTTAATCATGAATGGTTAAGGCAGCTGGGTTGCTGTCATAAATGTAGAATAACACAAGTGAATTGGTAGAAGTCTCTTCAGTATTTATATTTCTTTGGGATTATTAGTTAAGTGATAATCCAGTTTTAAACTACAGGGTTTTTGTTGACATTGAAAAAGTCCATTCTCCTCACTGCATGCACTAACTTTTTAAAAATGATGTATCTTTTGGGAATTGATGAACTAGAAAACATTATTTACATTTAGTATTTGAACAGGATGTGGACGTGGGAAACTGGATGAGGAAAGCAGTTTATCGTTTTATGTTTCTTGTTTTGAACTGGCTGATATTATCTGTTAATTTTTTAGACACTTTTGTTTAGAAATAATGTTAGAAGAAAAATCTAGAACATGCTTGGGCTCATAACCCTCCTCAGCTCCACAAAGCAGAAAAGACAATTTAACTTAATGCATGTTATTTACTCTTCAGTAGAACTTCTATCTTGATATCTTCCATTTTTTCTCTTCTGGCCTGTTTCTGCCTGTTAAGTCCTAACTCCTCGGCTTCCTGCTTCAGCCTTCTGTGCTCTAGTCTCTAGGCTCAAAATAGAAGTTAACACTGATACCCAGGAGGAACCTGAAGAGCCTCCTCACTAGCCCAGTTGAGAGTTCCCCAAGATTCAGAACCTCCCACCTCCACCACTCTCCTGCATGCATAATCCCTTCAGTGTTTCTGACAGCAGACATCACCCCACTTGTTGTGTCCTGGGAGGTGAGAGTAGAAAGGAGGAAAAGGCTATCCAGTCTTCCAGGTGGTGAGCTCTTTTTCCACCCTTTCCTGTTTGGGGGTGGGGAGGGGGGTTAATCTTTTGTAAGTGTTGGTTGTTTTTCATTAATCCACAGGGTTTAAGTGCTCATTTGTTGATGATGGTGGATATAACAACAGCATCAGCAGCTGGCCTTATTGAGAGCCCTCCACATGCCAGGCACTGTGATGGGTGCCTAATTCATCAGTCTATCCTTACAAGACAGGTGGGGTATTAGCCCCAGTTTATAGAAAAAGGAGCCCAGACCCACGTGATTGTTCATGACTTGTAATTTCATCATTTTCAGTCACTGTTTCATGAATTCTGAGATGATTTTGTTTTCACATGAGAGACTAAGGCAGTTTTTCAAAAATTCATTTTTATGGGGTAAAGATTAATGCTTTCAGTCAAAAACTAAAGTAGAAAGTTTGTGTAGTTTTTGAGAATTGGTAGAGAAGTACAAGCAATCATTAATTTTCTGTAGCCATATTGTTTATTTTTCTAAATTTTCTTAAAAGCATAGGTGTTTAAAATAACTGTCTTTCCCATTTTAAAAAGTTTTAACTGATTTTTTTTATGGTTTGTACATGATTCTCAGGATATAAGATACAAGTACTCTATGGTTTTCACTTTTTTGAAGGACAGCCCTCAGCAGGCCTCTGAGTGCTAGTGTCATCCCGATAGTAGAATATTTAAGGGAACCAAGCACCGTTTTGATCTCCTGGAGTATTTGTCATGGGAATAAACTGTATAGGAAACCTAGTTTGTGTTCAGCAAGTAGATGACATACTATAGGAGTCTTTGAAAATTTCACTTTTTCTCTCTACTTTGAAGGAAATTGAGAAGGGAAAATGGGAAACTGGAAGACCTAAAGCTGTGCCCATCCAGCCAGACGGATGAAACACATCACTTTTCTGTTAGACAGAGCTTTTGTATGAAGCAGTGGGCCCTTAGGGGAAAAATACCAGCTTGAGTAATTAACTCATGATTATGCAAAGATCAATTTACCTAGCCTCTTTGTTTTTCTCCCTTTTTTTTTTATTGCCTTGGGCTACCTCATTTCTTATTACCATCTTCACTGTATTTGGGCCAGGATTTAGGAAAGTGGCAGAGATAATAATGGGAGACCAACTAATTTTGTCCATTTAACTTTCATTAACAAGTTTGTTGAAAAGAAATTAAGCCAGTTTATTTGGGCAATAAAGAGTTGGATACAACTTGACCACTGAAGAACAACTTGAGGTTAGATATGCAAGAAATTTGCAAAAGGGTTTCCTAAGTACAGTTATTTTGGGGCCCATCTGGGTTGAGTAAATCAAATATAATCAATCATAATTTGTTTTTTATAGCATGTAAAATCTTTCTCATATGTTCACACATGATCCTTATAGTAGTGCCTGTTATGTAACAAGGGTTTATTAAATGTCAAATACTGAATGAATACACACAGTTTTGTGAGATAGGTAGGATTGATATTTATCCACAATTCTAAAATTAGAAAAACTGAGATTTTCTTTCAGTTTTTAGCTTAAAATCATAAGATATTAAGTTCTATCTTTTTTCTGCCACAGACCTCTTTAAGGAGTGCATGCTATTAAATGCATTTTCAGAGAACTTTAACTTTACCACAGCAAGGGTTTTTTTTTCCTTTTTAATGAGACAAAAAAGCTAACATGTTTTCTGTGCTGGAAAGGCACTGGGGTCTTATCGGGCTTTTTATTTCATTAGAGCAGCTCCTGCCTCTTTGGGCATTCATAGTGTTGGGCACAGCCCTCCAACTTGAATGCTAGGGGGAAAGAAAGCCATGCTAGAAGCAATGCTTTGAAGAGCCCAGAAATTCCTATGAAAAGGTAGCATTATTATTTTATCCCCCACTCTGGATTTTCCTTTCTTTTAAATGTTCTAATTTACTTTTCATTCTGTGTTACTGACAAAGTGCTTATTGTAACTGATTGCATGCTTTAATGTTTTTCAAATTGTTTATTTGAAAGAAGGAAATTAGTAGAATTTCACTTCATCCAGCTGTTAATCACTTACTGTGTGGTGGGCACTACTTGAGGTTCTGGGAGTCAGCAGTGAAAAAATAGACAATCTTTTTATTTCAGAGAGAGTCCATTATCAATGGAGAGTGACAATAAACAGTATCACAGCAAAGAAGTTTTATGATATATTAGCAAGTAATAAGTGTTATAGATAAGGAGAGCAGAGTAGGGAGACCAGAGGTGCTGAGGCATTTACCGTTTCTTGCACCAAGCTTTGTTTTTTGTTTTTTTTTTCTTTATGGATGGATAGATATATAGATAGATGATATCTATCTCATCGTCTCATCTGACATACTATATATGCTTGATTTTTTATCATCTCCCCTCCTTATTAGTTCCCAATAGCTTATAAACTCCATGAGCACAAGGTATTTTATACCTGTTTTGTTGGCTATTGTATTCCCAGGGCATAGAACAGTACCAGGAATTCTAAGAGATGCACAAAACTATTTGTTGGATGAATGAATTGACTGCATTTGATATAGGGTGGTCAGAGTAATCCTCACTGACATCTGAGTAGAGATGTGACAAGAGAGGGAATATGTCACGCGGCAGTCTTTAGGACCATTGTTCCAGGCAGAAGAGCCAGTTGTGGCTGGAATAGAGTGACCAAAGGGAGAAGAGTACGAAGTAAAACAAGAGAGGGAATCAGGGACCAGATCATGGGAGGGCTTTAAAGGGCACTGTAAGGACTCAGACCTAAGGACTAAGGGAGATTAAACTGTTGTTGGGTTTGGGTGACAGAGTGGCAGCACCGTAGTTGCTCTGCTGGAAACAGACCAAAGCAGTGCAAAGCTAAAAGAGTGAAAACTAGATCGCAGGCCGTTACAGAGTACAGGTAAGAGATGATAGAGACTCAGGCCAGGGGATAGCCGTGGAGGTTCCGTAAAGTGATCAGAGCAGTTGCAACACTGAGGGAGAACTTGAGCTGGAGAAGATACCTGATCAGCAGGTTTGAGGGGAGGAGATAGTGATCAGCTTAGCTGTGTTTCGGTGCTTTCAGATGTTCATGAGTAGAACTGTCAAGTATATGGTGGGTAGGTTTCAGCCTACAAACAATGTGAGAATGTAGACAGTACTGAAAGTCTGAATATTGGGTAAGACCATGTAGGGGGGGGGTATCAAAAAAGAAGGGATCTGAGGATTGAGTCTTTGGGTATTTGAGTGTTT
Source organism: Cervus elaphus (assembly GCF_910594005.1). Lineage (NCBI taxonomy): Eukaryota > Metazoa > Chordata > Mammalia > Artiodactyla > Cervidae > Cervus > Cervus elaphus. The sequence continues at coordinate 65,563,774 of NC_057834.1, read as the reverse complement.
AGTGTTCAAAGACAGGAGGCAGAACCCACAAAGGAGACTGAGAAAGACTGATAAGTGAGGTAAAAGGGCAATCAGTGAGTACTCTGGAAGCTAAGAGTGGGAAAAGTGTTTCAGCAGGAGGAACTGATCCCCTGTGTCCTTGCTGCTAGGCGAGTTACTAAGATGAGGACTGAGAATTGAGCACTGGTCTGAGCAATTTAGGGGAAGTGGTTGGCCGCAAAAGTTTGGTTGAAACGGTTTCAAGAGAGAAGAGAGTAAAGGAATTGTAGACAGCAAATACAGAAAAATTGATAACAGAAGAGATGGGGGCAATTTTGAGAGCAGTGTCCTTGAATAGCAAGTTTATATCCAAAATTGAAGGGATGAGTTGGAGTGTAAAGGAATGAATAACTAATACATGGTTTTACTTATTTCAGTGTTTACAAATCATTTATCATAGGAAGATTTAGATGGCATTGACTTCTGGTTTTAATAGCCAACTCGTCAATCACTGTGGTGTTCTCTCTAGGAGAATACAGGTAGATGGGTAACCTCATTTTTCCAAAATTCACTTGGGCAAGGCATGTAATTAGTAGCACAGCTTTCTTTTGTAGAGCTATATGGAGAATCTTTCTGTTTGTTTTTGTAACTTATTAACATACTTGTTTCTAAAATAAAATCATTGGCACTTTATGATGAAAAATAGAGAATTCTTTCCCAAAGACAGAAGAGAAAAATAATTCTTCCCTTTTTCAAAAAGAAAGAAAAAATTTTTTTTTCCTACTACTTTTCAGAAATATATAGTCTGTAATAGTTTGTTTAATTTTCTCATTTTTTTTTTTTTTAACTTTTCAGGCCGGAGTGAGACAGCTTTATGTACAGATTGACTTTGCGGCCATGTAATGAGTGAAAAGAAACTATGCTTTTTGGGGGGACCTAATTTTTCTGGTACTGTACAATCCTAAACATTGTACCTAGCTTTCTGAAAAGAGAAATCGTCACTACAACTCCCCAGCGCCAAGTAGACCAGGTGGAGTCCACCGTTTGTGCTCTGCCGGGAGTTTACAACCAAGGGGTCAGAAGTAAGAGGACCTCTCCTGGACTTCTGGTCTTGTCTTTGTGCTCTTCTCACCAAACCATTTTGATTTCTGAGGTTTCTAGTTTGGTTCCAGGGTAATGTTTTCTTGGTGTTGTTTCCTTTTTTTTTTTTTTCATTTCAAATGCCCTCACTCCCACCCCTCATCCTAGCCAGTAAGAAATTCAGACTGTGGGTCTCTAATCATCTGGAATGTCTTCACTGAAGCTGCTGGAAACCACTGCTTTCATTCCCACAAAACCAGTGTTATTTTAAAAAAGAAAAAAAAAAAAGAAATGGAAATCTGTTTTATATGTAATGTCACAGTTGTTGACGTTTTTCAATATAATCATATGTTTGTGAAATTGTTTGTACCTTGCAAACTTATGAACCAAACCGTATTGGGTTTTCAAAGTGCCTTTGTATCAGAAAATGTATTTGCCAGCATAGAAATGTTCCATCAGAGGTCATGTGTATTTTTTTTTAATGGGTATTCTGTATTCTGTACAAAATAAGACTCTTGTTAGTAACATATACAGATGTCTTTTTGTGTACTTCAAGCATAGGTTTAGATACAGAAAAATTTGCCTTTTATTGCTCTCTCATCAAAAAATAAAAGGTGTTATTTTGCTTTTTAAATCAAATTCAGTTATTAAATTATTTTGTGGACTGTGTTTTCAAAACTTTGCAGATGCTTCTGTTATACAGACAGGTGTTTTGACTTATGACATCTGCTGAATTTCAAATTTCTAAAAAGCTACTGTGTCTATGATAAACTTTCCTGTATCTCTTTGCTGTTTTTAAAGATTCTCTTAATGAAAGGGAAAAGCATGTAGAATGAAAGCAGAAAAGGTTGTGACAATGTTATTTTGCTTTTTCGTTTTTCAAATGCCAAGTCCTATAATTTGTTTTCCTATGCAAGCATTGCAAAAATACAGTTGCTTTCAGGAATCCTAAAATGGCATTTTACTGAGTTTGAAGTATTGAAGGTATGGAGTAAATGTGCTAATGTAGAACTCCTAACACAAGTATCTTGGAAGTTCGTAAATAAGTTGATTTCTAGGTTCTTGTTTATTTGAAAAATAAAATTGCAATTTGAGATAAGTGCTTGAACACTCTACTTAAATGTTCTCTGTGTTTTATGAAGAAATTGATCTGCATAGATATTTTCCCACTGTACTTCATTTTCTCGTAATGTACATTCCTTTTTAACTGAAAGGGAAAAATTTAAAAAAAATTTTTGGTGGGGGGAACCCTGCAGGATGGAAATGAATGTTTAGAATGAAGATAAGTAATAAGCACTTTTTCACTGATGTGGCAGAAATCACTGTTGGTTTTGTCTTAAGTTTCAGAGTACCTATTACCCTATTTCTGACCTACAATTTATGAAATATACTGTAAACTACAGACTACTTGCTTCATGCTTTTCTAAACCACTGCAGATTGCCGTGAACTATTGATAGTCTCCTTTTTCTGCAGATTATGTAGTATTTTCAAAGTATTTTTACATACTGCCAGGCAGTTCTGAAGCTAAAAATTCCTGTCAACAGAATACTTTCAAGTGAAACAATTGTTAAGATGTTTCAAGAGGGTAATAAAAGGAAATGTTCTGATAACGGTACTGCTTTTTCACTGTAAGTTTAAGTAGTCACTTGGAAGTTTGCATCCACTGCCAAGCCTGAGATACTCTGTAGGTTTTGGCATGTTGTAGAAAGTGACAGGTCTGCATGAAGGCAGGGACTTCGATGTGTGCCTTTAAAACCTAATTATGTGAAACTGTACTGATACTTCGCATACAGAGGTAATATTTGCATTGGCCTGTAAAATTTACCAGTGCACACTGAAGATCCAGTTCTGCCTTTCACTGAGTCCTCCATTCCAAGTGAAGTTTTCTGTCAAAATAAGTTTTACACTCTCAGTACACAAGTGCATGAGTGTGGTTTTTTAGGACATTTGACCAAGATGAAACTCTTTATTTTGCACCTGTTATAAGAGATCTCCAATTCATATCATTTAGCAGGTTGGCATTAACATTTATGATTTAATTAAATGTTCTTAAACCTGTGTGTACAACAGGAAAACAATTTTTTTTCTCAGTCTTAGGAAATACTTTTGTCTTCTCAGTGTTCTTGGCACAGATGTACTGCTAAAGTAGATAATTTCACTGAGAAATACTACTTGATTATTCTTATAAAATACATTTAGAATGTCTCTATTGGGGATTCTAATGTTGGGCTAATTTGGGGGAAAAACATCTGGGATATAATTTTGCTAATATTTTAAGAACCAAAATATACTCTGGAGAACAAATTTGTATTGCTCAGGGAATGTTTACCTTGCCAAGTAAACTTCCCCAAATAGAAATATACCTAGACTAGTTTTGTGTTTTTACATCTAAGAATACATTGACCGAGATGAAGGGCTTAACCTGTTCACAGCTCCCTTGTTTTGCTGGCTCCTTGTGCGCTTTGTTGAGAGGCAGTATCTAGTTTATCTGTGGCTCAGTGTTCCCATACATCCCCACAGCCTCTTCTGCAGAGACATGAGGAAGTTTAAACAGATGTAACTGGCATTTCCCTTATACCTGGAACGCTCCAGCATTCTTCAAAGCCTGTTTGTATACACCAGTAGCCAAAATACTGTGACTTTTGTGCACCTTTGTTAAACAGCCAAATCACTGACTCCAGATGCAGTTGATCAGAGTTCTAATATATTTTTTAACCTCCTACGGAATAATCAACTTAATAGATATTATTAATATGGTAGCATCCTCTAACATAATTCTGGGGCTTAAGAATAAAAATAATTCATCGCTGAACATAGAATTTTAGAATTTTACATCCAAGGAGACTGTCTGTAGAAGCAGTCTTGTTCTACCTCTCGTTTTACAGATGAGAAAACTGAAGCCCAGAAATGCTGTCATTTGCTCAAGGTCACAGAGATAATTATAATGGCAAAGTCAAGAAAAGAATCCAGGTTTTCTGACTCCAAGTCAAGAGTTCTTTCTACTCTTCTGTACTGTGTCTCCAGTGTAATAATATTTGCCTTTATGTAAATGTGATGAAGAAGCATTTTTAAATAAAAAGACATTGACCTCCATTTTTGGTACATTAAGGCACTTTATAAATGGAGTTTTACTGTATTATTTTTCATAGCTAATTATGAGGTTTAGAATATTATTTCCATAGTATTCTTTATGAAAGATATAATTAATTTTTTACTCTTTTTTACTTTTCTACTCTTGTGTAACCAGTTCCTGATTTTTTTTTAAATAGTGACATCTCTGTATTGGATACTTTTAACTTGTGAATAAATTTTTCTGTTTATTGCCCAAGACTAAATCCAATTTAAGGCCTGCTTAGTTTATTTTGATTATGTTCTGTGAATTGATACTTTTTAGAAACAAAGCTAATTCACAGGTCATATCATTTCATTCTTGTTACTTTAAGTTTTCAGTCACTGGAGGGATCTTGAATTCTTAACATTATTCTCAGAGCCACACAAAATTGGGCATTAAATATTGTATAGAACAAAACAAAAATTTCAACAGGGTAGAATTTTGAAGTCTTACAGAGAATCCCAAATGTTAAATTGCGACTTTCAACTCTTCATTAAAAGCATTACCTTGAGAAAGTTAAACTTTGCTTTTCTTTTTGTCACTGTCTTGAAAACAAATTATTTTCCAGTTCACAAGAACTTTGGCAAAAAAAAAAAAAAGAAATGATTTTACTCTTTGAAGAACATTCAATAAAAGTTTTATTCAGAGAAGAAGATTGTTTGAAGACATGATCCCCCAAAAGTCTTCATGATCTAGATCTCTACCACAGAATCAAGACAATGAAAAAATGTATTAAAAAAATTTTTGCAGATATGGTTTTATTTACTGTAAATCAATGTGTCTTTGATGAAGGTGTCTTTGGTTTATGTTTAACCATTTCCTAGCTACAAATTATACAGAAAGAACACCCTTTTATTAAGTATTTATGTATCAGGCTCTTTGTATGGCCTTTTTCATGTTATCACATGTAAAATCCTTATATTTTCATTTAAAAAAAAGAATATTGCATGATATTGATTGATAGACCTTTTTCAAATATATTTTATCTTCTGATTCTCCTAATATGCTTATGAGGAAGAAATTCATGACTCCATTTTACAGATGAGGAAGCTGTTTTGAGAGAATGTAAATGAACTGACTGGGGAATGGCCAGTAGTAGAGTACTGATTCCAGATCAAGTACTTTTTGGTGACAACTACTCTGTTTTTTGTATGTCATTCTGTAGTGATTTAAAGATCCAGGAAGTAATATCAGGCTTAAATACACTGTCCTATAAAATTATGAGGCTTCCCAGGTGGCTCAGTGGTAAAAAAAATCCGCCTGCCTGCTTGCAGGAGACGCAGGTTTGATCCCTGGGTTGGGAAATTCCCTGGGGAAGGAACTGGCAACCCACTCCAGCATTTTTGCCTGGGAAATCGCATGGACAGAGGAGCCTGGTGGGCTACAGACCATGGGGCCGCAGAGTTGGACACGACTGAGCGACTAAGCACAGCACATAACGTTTGTTTAGACTCAGTCCTTCTTTGGATCCTCTCCTATGCTTACTACCTTTGCCATTTAACTTAAACTCTGCAGACTAAAATGAACAATCAGAGCTCCTTTAAGCACTTTTAAGACCATTTTTTCAAAAAATGTAAAATGTTTTCTTGATACAGAGTTAGCTGCTTAAAAGGGACTGACTCAAGTGTCAGTGCCAGTGTGAGTGAAGAGAAACACCTCCTGGCCAAGAGACATTAAATTAATTGGTAGGAAGTTGTCTTCTAAGAAGTACAGATGATTTTGCACTTCAAGAGAGGGATGTGTACAATTTGATTTACATTACATTTTATAGACTTTATAGCTCTTCAAGAGGAAGAAATATATTTCATAATTAGTATTAATCTATGCTTAAACTTAATATTTAACTGTGAACTCTTCCCATGGCTTTGAAAAGTTTAATATTTGTAACTTTGATCATGGTGGAAAGTCTGTAAAAAAAAGAATGTCTTTGTCTCATACATCCTATTACCAGCAAATTTAGCATGAATTTACACTTACATGCTCAGTAAATGTTTGGTTAACCAGTGAGTAACTATTGTAGTCAGCAGTGGATACACAAGTAAGGTAAAACCAGTAATTTACTGTTTATTACAGAAGACATCTTAGCTTTTCTCTGGCATTTTTGCACAGATAAGTGACTTTGTACTCACTATGGCCATTTTTTTTAAGTCACCCTGTAAGCTACTCCTTCGTTTTAATACAGGAGCAGTGGGAACGCAGAGATGGTTCCGTTTTGCACACTGTGTTCAGACAGCAAGTTGGTAGAACTGGGACAGTGGAACCTGGATCACCTGAGTTTTTATATTTTCTGTATTTTGAATGAGAAACCATAGTCTCTCTTTTTATAGGAAATTGCCATATTCCTATTATCCAATACTTTAAGGGCCTGTGTATACCATTCTATTTCATTTATCCCAGATGCATTTTCATCCAAAACTCTTTCAAAGGTCTATCTTGAAAGTGCTTCTATACAAGCAACACTACATGTATTCATTAAGTGATTTAAATATTCCTAAGTTAGTTTATATCTTCTCTTTTTCCCCTCTAATTAATAAATTTTAGTAGAGCTTCTATTTCTTATTTTCTGTCTCTTTTCATTACTGCTGCCAATGTAAAACTTCTCTTTCACTGGCAAAAAAAAAAAAAGAAAAATCTTTGTTTTGAATGTTAGTATTTGAATTTTATGTATGTCAATTACACTCAGTATTCCGTTTTGAACTAGACATATCCTGTCAAGAGCTTGTCATGTAGTCTCATCACTTCCTCTAACAGTAACAAATTTAGTGATATATCTGCCCAAGTGATATTTTGCCCCAACATTTGTGAGTCTGATCAACAAACAGAATGAGTCTTTTGTATCAGAAATACTGTGAATGAAAAGCTGCCAAATCCCTTCTTGGTATATTTTAAATACTTTTATTTTAAATACAACACTTTACCTCCCGGTCTCTAATGGTTTAAACATATGGCCACGTTTGATTTGGGTTTGATTCCTTTGGTGAAGAGTACACCATCAAAACATTTCTAAATAAACATTTGAGCACAAGGCTAGGTTGGAATGTCAAAGACTATATTGTAATTTGGTTTGAATATAGAGTGAGCAATTATGATTTGCCTAAGAACAACATAACAAATTCCAAATGTGTATTTCACTTTTTTCTACTTGAAGACATTCATGTATTTTGTTTAACCTCAGATGTATTTAAAAAGAATAATAAGTGATTGTTATCAAAATTCTTCCAATAAAATTTCTGTTAAAAAGTTTTCACCTGAATTGTCTATTCGTTTGATGAAGCTCCAATACTTTGGCCACCTGATGTGGAGTTGACTCACTGGAAAAGACCCTGATGCTGGGAAAGATTGAGGGCAGGAGGAGAAGGAGACAACGGAGGATGACATAGTTGCATGGCATCATCAACTCAATGGACATGAGTTTGGGCAAACTCTGAGAGATGAAGGACAGGGAAGCCTGGTGTGCTGCAACCCAAGGGGTTGCAAAGAGTCGGACACGACTAAGTGACTAAACAACAACAACCTGAATTGTCTATTAGTTTGATGAACAGAAAAGACCACTGTGAATCTTAAGTTACTGGAACAGATCCTGGAGGACTTATGGAATGTAAGGGGAAGAATGATTTTTAGGGCCCAGGAACAGCAAAACTGATCAGGAGAGAGGAGATGGTAGGAGACTTGGAAATATCTCAACACTGAAGATCCTCACTGTCAATCGTCCTACTCATTATTTTACCTCATAGACAAATCTCAAAGTATCTCCAGATATTTAACCTCAAAGTATTGTCTCACCTTGTTCTCTATCATCTCAGCTCACAGGAAATGAAGACCACAAATATCCATTATCCTTCCAAATTTTTTCCTCTATAATCAGAAGAAATTCTTTTTTAAAATAACTTCTTCGCAAAACCCGAGATCCCACTCATCCCATCTTCTCAAACATACTCTTATCAAAGCAGTCTCTTCCTTACCATCAACCTGTGCTATAGCATGAGGGGTTTATCCTCAGTGTGTGTGTGGTCAGCTATCTCACGTGTGGCCTACATGCACTTCTTGCTAACTGTAGCGCTTAGTAATACGGCTTCACTCCTCCCTCCCTAGTTTGTAGAGTTAATCAAAAGCCATCAGTGGCTTACTTCTTGTCACGCCATGGCAGAACTACCAGCATCTCTAATTTTACTTTTCCCACTCAAATCTCTTTTCAACTCCCATTTCTGTTCAGAATTCCTTCAAGAATTCTTAGAAATCTAAATATTGCCTTTGCCACCTCCCATTTCCTGAATCCCCTACCAAAAAGTCCTGCTCATTTACTGGAAATCTTTTAAACTCACCTTTCCATTCCCACTGCCCTGCCTAGTACTTCATTGCTGTGTGCAGTCACAATGTGGAATTGTCTGACTTCTCACCTGTTCAATGCCCAACTGTAGCCACCTCCATCTCAGCACTCACCCTCACACACCCTCAACACAACACAAAAACAATTCTGGCCTTAGCCAGGAAGTACAAGGAATTTCTGCTGAATCAGACTCCTATCTAAGTTCTTTTCAAACATTTCCCCTATCCTGGTTTCCTGACTACCTTCTGCTGGCCCTTTTGCATAGAGGACTTTGACCTCCTAGAGCTGAAGCACCTGCCCTGCCTTTCCTGTGCTCTTGAATCAGCCTCTGGCCTAAGGGAAGTCTACAGTGGTTAACAGTTCACTACCCAGTCTTTGAGTTTTTGCTTCCTTCCCCCAGAAGCCAACTTGTGTTATATTAACGAAGTAAGCTTCCCAGTTTCCACTTTTAATTCCTTCAGCTCAGGAATCTTGAGTGGCTCTCTTAAATGCTCATCAAATACAAATTCCTCTGAATAATTTCAGCAACTTGTGATACTTTTCTTTCCCTCCTTATTCAATCTCATTACTCATGATACGGAATAAGCAAACCTTGCATTACTCTAGACAATGGAAACAGCAAAGAAAGGGAGAAGAAGCAAGCAGGTTTAACAGATTAGACAGAAAGACAGTAATTTACTATTTTTCATTGTGCATGAAAAAGAGAAAAAGACAACACTAACAGGCTTCTAGCTCATTCAAATACTCTGTCAGCTCATCCAGCTCTACTACACTTTAAAGATAATTTACCATGAAGTTCAGGCTTTAATAAAATCCTATAACCAACAGGAGTAATAATAGTATGACAATAGTCATCTGGCACAGTTTAAGCAATCAAAATTTATTGAAAAAATGGATGGATTATGCTTTTAGTATGAAGTTTAGCACCTCTTTGAAAAATAGTTCTATATGGATTGCCAAAGTGAACTGTATTCTTTGTAGGGCATTCACTGCTAAAGCCAGAAGAAAAACAAAATAATATGAAAACAAAAGCATTCCCCAAAATATTTCCTGACTTTAGGAGGTCAGGAAAGCATAGGTACAGTTTCAGAGCAATTAGAACCCTGCCATTTGACCTGGACTTTTGAAAACATTGCAACTGCTTCTAAAACTATAATAAGGTCTATCTGATTAGCCATTAGGGTGTTTTTCTACTCTAAGCATTGTTAGATCAGATTGTTGTTCAAGTTCACAGGGGTTATCTGTCCCGAATGTGCATCATACTACTTCCCCTTGAGCAATAATTTGTACACAGTTCATATTGATTTCCTCAGAACTTCAAAACAAGACAAAGTCACTACATTTGTAGTTAAATCAGAACAAAGACTTCCCATTGGCTTGCAAAGAAAACCTGGTAGTGGTGGCCACCAACTAAGGAAACCCTCAAGAACTACAACTGAGAGAAGATTTTTCTGTTTGATAAGAGTTATGATTTCAAAAGGGTAGTGTATGCCCCTGTTGCTGTTTTCCTCTGTCCGCCTCTGCACATGGGTCAGAATGTAAGCCCAATCATGAAAGAGTCACAGAGCAACAGAGTAAACAGAACTCCAAGTTTCTGAACAGAGCACCAAAAAAAAAAAAAAAAGGAACCTAGGGAACCAGGAAGTAGTGAGATCATGAAGAGGAGCTCAGGAAAGCAACCTTGAAAAGTCGATTATCAACCCCAAGTTTCACACTCAGTAAGGCTTGTATCTGATCCTTCCTACCTGGCATACCAAAAGACCTTCAGGACTAAATTATCCAACTGCCTAGGTCCCAGCCTGGGTCATAGAAACTTGAGATAAATCAAAAAAGAACAGCAGTCCTTGAAAAACCCAACTGACACTGGAACCTCAGCCCATAGAAGGTGGACTAGTAATTGCATCCTGCACCTAACCAGGCTCCTTGCCTGCTAAAACACAAACCACAGAATCTAAACAAGAACCAGAATCTCATAATATTCAAAATGTTTAAGCTACAATCCAAACTGGCAAAGTGCCACGAAAATTTCAACATCCAGATGAAAAACAATCAACAGATACCAAGGCTGAGATGATACCAAAGTTGGAATTGTTGGACAAAGACTTTAAAGCAACTATTACAAAAATGCTTATCCAAGTAATCACTTATCTTGCAACACATGTTAAAACAGAAAACTGAAGATATAAAAGGAACCAAATGGAAATTTTAAAACAGTATCCAAAATTAAAACATACAAAATCAAGTCAACAGTAGAATGGAGAAGACAGAGGTCAGTGAACTTGAAAATATATCAATAAAAATAATCCATACTAAATAACAGAGAAAATAGATTGAAAAAAAAAAAAACAGAGCTCAGAGACCTGTCGGACAATAAGAAATGTCTTAACACTTTTCTTATCAGATGCCCAGAAGGAGAGGACTCTACATACAATGAGGAAGCACGAAATGCTGAAAAAAATATTTGAAGAAACAATGGCCGGTAACTTCCCAAATTTGGTGACATAAACCTAAGATACAGGAAGCTGAGCAAATGCCCAAAAGATAAATGCTAAAATATCCACATGAAATGCAACATGATCAGATAATTACAATAAAAAAATCACAAGCTTTACATAAATGTTAACAAGTTCATTCTAACACTCATATAGAAAGGCAAAGGAACTAAACTAGATACAATTTTGAAAAAAGAGAAAACTAGAGGAGTTAACACTAGCTGTTAAGATTTACCATAAAGCTAGAGAAATCAAGACAGTGTGCTATTACAGAAGAGAAAGAGACAGACCGACAGAATAGCAGAGTTCAGAAATAGATCCACACAAATATGGTCCACACAGTTATGGCAAACTGATTCTGACAACGATACAGAAACGATTCAATAATGATAGTCTTTTTAAACAAACAGTGTTGAAGCAATTGAGTATCTCCATGCAAAAAAAGAAAAAAAACAGAACTTTCATCTAAAACTCACACTTCATATAAAAATCAACAAAATATACTACAGATAAGTGTAAACTACAAAACTGTAAAAAACTTTAGAAGAAAACATAGGATTAAAATCTACATGTCCTTAAGTTTGCTTATTGGTTCTTATACAATGTAACAGAGACATGATCAAGAAAAAGTTAACAAACTGGATTTCATCTAAATGAAAAACTTGTGCTTTGCAAAGACATAGTTAAGGGAATAAAAGGACAAGCTACAGATTAGGAGAAAATATTTACAAATCACAATCTGACCAAGAACTTATATCCAGGACGCATGTGTGCTAAGTCGCTTCAGTCATGTCGGATTCTTTGCGACACTATGGACTGCAGCCTACCAGGCTCCTCTGTCTATGAAATTTCCCAGGCAAGAATGCTACCGTGGGTTACCATGCCCTCCTCCAGGTTATCTTCCTGACCCAGGGATCGAATCTGTGTCTCTTATGTTTTCTGCATTGGCAGGCAGGTTCTTTACCACTAGTGCCACCTGGAAAGCCCTATATCCAAAATAGATAAATAATCAAAATTTAACCATAAGAAAATTCAAATTAAAAATGGGCAGAAGGCATGAACAGATGTTTCATTAAGCAGGGTATAAAAATGGTAAATAAATACATGAAAAGATGTTCAACATCATTAACCACTAGGAAAATGCAAATTAAAATTATGATGATATATCACAACACACCTACCAGGAGAGCTAAAATAAAAAACTGTCAATATGAAGTGCTGACAAAGATACACAGCAATGGGAACTCTTACATTGCTTGCAAGAAAGCAAAATGACACAGCCACTCTGGAAATCATTTTGGCAGTTTTTTATAAACTTAAATGTACATTTTACCATATGATGCAGCAATTACACTGCTGGGTGTCTACTCTAGAGAAATAAAAATCTACATTCATACAAATACCAGTGTGTGAATATTTTAACAACTATATGTATAACTGCAAAAATTGAAAAAACCCATCTCTTTCAAATAGTGAATGGAAAAACAAGAGTGTGTCTATATGAGACTACTACTTACTAATGAAAAAAAATGAACTTCTGATACATGCAATAACTTGGATGAATCTTAAAACAGCATTTTATTGAAAGAAGCCAGTCTCATTTACATGATATTCTCAAAAGGACAGAACTACAAAGATCAGATCAATGGTTGCCAGGCATTATAGGTGGGTAGAAAGGGTGAACATAAAGGGACAGAGTGAAGGAGTTTTTGTGAGAGATAGAACTATTCTGTGTCTAGATTATGAAAGTAGTTTCACTGTATAATAGTTTAAAATAGCATTAATTTCATTTATTAAGGTTAAATTACACAAAGATTAGATTTAGCAAAGTAAGCAAATAAAAACACAGGCACTCAATTCAATTTCAAATAAATATTTTCTTAGGTGTCCCAAGTATTGAATGGAACATAAACATATTTTAAAAAATTGTTTATCTGAAATTCAGCTTAAATGCATCACCCTATTTTATCTGGAAATCCTAACAGAAAAATGCACAGATCCTGAATCTATATAACTTAATGGATTTTGGTAAGTATTTATACCCATACAATCAACACCACAGCAAGATACAGAACCTTTCCATGACCACAGTGCCTTTCTGTCTCCTCATCATCGTCACTCTTCACTCTCTTTCTTCTACTCACTCTTACTCTCCAAAACCACTGTTTTCTTTTCAAGCACTGCTTTGCCTGTTGCTATAATTCATATAAATGGAAGTGTACTCTTTTATGTCTGGTTTCTTTCACCTATTATTTAAATTCCCTCAGGTTTTTTCTATCAATGGCTCATTCTGTTTTACGGTAAAGTAATATTCCATTGCAAAACATACTACAATTTTTAAGTTCATTCTCCTGTAAAGGACACATGGCTTGGTTCCAGTTTGGGGCTATGAATAAATAAAGATACAAAGTTACAAACATTCTCGGACTACTTTTTGTCAGTAGGTTTTCATTTCTTTTCAGTTAATACATAGGACTGGTTTTGAAAGTTCATGGGGCAGTTGTATGTTTAATTTATAAGAAACTGCTAATTAGTTTCCAAAGTAGTTGTGCCAATTTATATACCTACCAATAATGAGATTTTCAGTTATTACATACCCTGGCAACTTTTACCACTATTAGCCCTTAAAATTTTTGACATTCTATTGGCTTTTCTTTACTGTTGGTCCATTTTCTATTTCACCAGTTTCTGCTCTTATGTAAAGTATTTGCTTCCTTCTCAGTCAGTTCAGTCACTCAGTTGTGTCCAACTCTTTATGACCCCATGGACTGTAGCACGCCAGGCTTCCCTGTCCATCACCAACTCCTGGAGCCCACTCAAACTCATGTCCATCGAGTCAGTGATGCCACCCGACCATCTCATCCTCTGTCATTCCCTTCTCCTCCCACCTTCAATCTTTCCCAGCATCAGGGTCTTTTCAAATGAGTCAGTTCTTCGCATCAGGTGGCCAAAGTACTATAGTTTCAGCTTCAAGATTAGTCCTTCCAATGAATATTCAGGACTGACTTCCTTTAGGATGGATCTCCTTGCAGTCCAAGGGACTCTCAAGAGTTTTCTCCAACACCACAGTTTAAAAGCATCAGTTCTTTGGCACTCAGCTTTCTTTATGGTCCAACTCTCATATCCACACATGACTACTGGAAAAACCATAGCTTTGTTGGTAATGTCTCTGCTTTTTAATATGCTGTCTAGGTTGGTCATAGCTTTTCTTCCAAGGAGTAAGCATCTTTTAATTTCATGGCTGCAGTCATCACCTGCAGTGATTTTGGAGCCCAAATATAGAGTCTCTCACTGTTTTCACTGTTTCCCCATCTATTTGCCATGAAGTGATGGAACCAGATGCCATGATCTTACTCTTCTGAATGTTGAGTTTTAAGCCAACTTTTTCACTCTCCTCTTTCACTTTCAAGAGGCTGTTTAGTTCTTCTTTGCTTTCTGCCATTAAGGGTGGGGTCATCTGAGTATCTGAGGTTATTGATATTTCTCCCAGCATTCTTCATTCCAGCTTGTGCTTCATCCAGCCTTGCATTTCACACGATGTACTCTGCAAATAAGTTAAATAAGCAGGGTGACAATATACAGCCTTGACATACCCCTTTCCCGATTTGGAACCAGTCTGTTGTTCCATGTCCAATTCTAACTGCTGCTTCTTGACCTGAAAACAGATTTCTCAGGAGGCAGGTCAGGGGTTCTGGTATTCCCATTTCTTTAAGAATTTTCCAGTTTGTTGTGATTCATACAGTCAAAGGCTTTGGTGTACTCAATAAAGCAGATGTTTTTCTGGAACTCTTGTGCTTTATCAATGATAAAATGGATGTTGGCAATTTGATCTCTGGTTCCTCTGCCTTTTCTAAATCCAGCTTGAACAGGTAGAATTTCAGTTGACATGCTGTTAAGCCTGGCTTGGAGAGTTTTGAGCATTACTTTGCTAGTGTGTGAGATGAGTGCAATTGTGCAGTAGTTTGAGCATTCTTTGGCATTGCCTTTCTTTGGGATTGGAATGAAAACTGACCTTTTCCAGTCCTGTGGCCACTGCTGAGTTTTCCAAATTTGCTGGCATATTGAGTGCAGCACTTTCACAGCATCATCTTTTAGGATTTCTAGCTCAACTGGAATTCCATCACCTCCACTAGCTTTGTTCGTAGTGATGTTTCCTAGGGCTCATTTGATTTTGCATTCCAGGATGCTTCCTTCTAATTACTTAAAATTTAATACAGTCTGCTTTTCCAGCTTTCTAAAATGAAATTGGATCACTGATTTAAAAACTTTCTTCTTTTCTAAACAAGGCAGTTTCTAAACACTACTTTATCTGCATCCCACAAATTTTCACATTTTGTTTATGTTTTTTACTCAGTTAAAAATATACTGTTTTATCTCCAATATTTGGGACTTTTATAGATATCTTTTTGCCAGCATTTTTAATTTAATTCCATTGTGGTCAATGGCCAAACATATGGTCTACTTTTATAAATGTTTCACGTGTGCTTGAAAATATCTATCCTACCACTCTTGACTGTAGTGACCTAACAATTTGACCTAAATTGTTGGTGTTGTTCAAATCAGTACTTCTACTGATATTGTTTACTTCTATCAGTTGCTGGGAGAAGATTGTTAAAATCCCCAACTTTGATTGTGGATTTGTCTGCATCTTCCTTCAGTTTTGTCAATTTTTGCCTCATGTATTTTCAAGCTGGTATTCAGTGCATACACCTGGGGCATTGTCTTCTTGATGAACTGCCCCTTTTCTTTATGAATAAAAGTGTATCTCCAATATACTCCTTAAGTCTATTTTGTCTTATACTAATACAGCCACTTGTTTTCTTATGCTTACTGTTTGTATTGTTTATTTTTTCCCTATTCTTCTACTTTCATCCAGAGTCTAGACAAAATTTAGTTGAGCCTTTGAAAAAAATCTAGTCCTTTTAGTTGGACTACTTAGTTTACAACTGTGATACCAATAAGCAATTATTGGTTTGGCTGGATTTAAGTCTTCCATTTCACTATTTGTTCTTTGTCCTATGTTTTTTAATATTTATTTCCTCCTTTCCTGTCCTCTTTTGGTTAATTATATGTCTTCCAGTATTCAATTTTAATTCCTCTCATTTTTTTTTTAACTTCTGCCAAGTGTGTGTGTGTGTTTGTAGTAGTTGCCAAAGGATTACAATACATATCCTTAACACTACCTACAGTTATTATTCTACTACTTCAAATAAAATGTAATAATCCTGCAACTGTATAATTCCCTTTCCCCCTGCAACTTGTGTTATTGTTTGCACATATTTTATAGCCAAATATATGCCACAATACTATGTTAAATTGTCAGTTGTCTTTTAAAAGTGAAAGTTGCTCATTGTGTCCTACTCTTTGCAACCCCATGGACTATACAGTCCATGGAATTCTCCAAGCCAGGATACTGGAGTGGGTAGCCATTCCCTTCTCCAGGGGATCTTCCCAATCCAGGGATCGAACCCAGGACTCCCGCATTGCAGGTGGATTCTTTACCAGCTGAACCACCAGGGAAGCCCAAGAATACTGGATCTTCCCAAGCCAGGAATCGAACTGGGATCTTCTGCACTGCAGACAGATTCTTTACCAACTGAGCTATCAGAGAAGCCCAATAGCTTTTAAAAACATAAAGCAAAGAAAACCTGATAGTCATTTACACTTATATTTATTATTTCCTTCCTTTCGGCTGATGTCATTTGCCTTCAACCCAAAACACTTCCCTCAGCTTTCCTTGTAGTGTGGGTCTGCTGGTGACTAATTCTGCTTTCATGAAGATTGTTGTATTTGTATTTTTCTGTCCTATTTGTTTTCTGTTCTGCTTCTGGGGACCCAGTCACATATATGTTGAACTGCTTGATACTGCCCCACATGGCATTGAGGCTCTGTGCTCTTTTATTCTTCCCTCCAACCTTTTTTCCTCAGAAAATTTCTATTCATCATCTGCACTCTGTTGTTAACTTCAACCATTTGGGGTTTTCTGTTTGTTTCCATTACTCTGCTAAGAGTACTCATTTAGATTAATTCACTACAACCACTTTTCCTTTTCATCCTTGAACACAGTTCTGAGCTGCTTTGACATCCTTGTTGGCTAATTCCAATATCTGGGTTGGTGGGATCTCTTTTTACTGTGTGTTTTTCTCTTTTTGACCTTAAGTCATATTTTCCTATTTCATTGCATGCCTCATAATATTTTATAGCATTTGAGGCATTGTTGATAGATTGATTCATTTTGTTATCATGCTCTGGAAGTGATAAGCTTTATTCTAGCAGGCAGGTAATTATTGGCTAGTCACCTTGATTTTACGGAGGCTTGATTTCACATTATGTTAAAGATTCTGTCTTTAGTTTTAGCACAAATCCTTAGTCCTAGGCACAGCCTTTACTGCTAATATACAGCCATTCTAGGGATTTGATGCAAAGCCTAAGGTACAAGCTTTCTAACTTGTTGGGATTCAAACTCTTGAGTTCTCGTGCAACAGAGAGCAACAATCTGCTCAGCTTTTTCAGCCTCCCAGCTAAAGCTTTCCACCTGATTCACTGGAGTCTTCCCTGCACATGCACAATGCCAGAGTTAGCCAAAGATTTAAGAGGAAATCACATGCAGATTGGAAATCTCCTCCTTAGTGCCACCTTCATTTCTAGAATTTCCTCCTTCAATTTACAGCTCCTCCAGCAGCAGCCAATTCCAACAGCTCAAGTCATTAAGACTGCAACTTTCTCTTCCATTCTAGCTGCCCACTCACTAGACTGACTGGTAAATACCCTGAGGAAAAAGTCATGTAAGTATAGTTCTTTTACTACTTCTGGTCACTCCTTGGTGCCTTTAGACAGTTATTTATTATATTTTCCCAGGGTTTATCATTGGGAGGGTTTGTACATTACAAGCTATTCCACCACTACCCAAACCAGAAGGCCTTCATTTTATAATTCTTCACTGTTTAATGCCTTAGAAAAAAAAAAATACAGAACTGTTACTTAAATGTCCTTGGCTCTCTCTTGCATCTGACAGATTCAAAGTAGAACGTTTTACATATATTAAGATATCTTTTATCTCAAATGAAATAACTCAAAATAATCTCCTATTAATTGTTGCTCCCAGAAAGTAGGGAAGTACTTGCTCAACTTCTAGTGAATCTACTGAGCAAAGAGGTCAGAAAAACTGATTAGGCCATGGAAACACAGTTGCCTGACCTTGAACAATATAGGGGTTAGGGCAACTGACCTTTCATGCAGTTGAAAACATCCATGGTTCCATATCCCTGGATTCAACCAACTGCAGCTTCAACCAACCAGACTGTGCAGTACTTAGTACGTATTTTGTGGACCCACACAGTTCAAACCTGTGTTGTTCAAGGGTCAACTGAAATCAGAGTTAGACCAACTAAACTACCATGGAGCAATGCTATTTCTATTATGAACTGACAAAAAGTATAAGACTTCATAGTCATGAAACATAATAAATGGAGTGTGATTTACAACTAGGAAGAAGAATGTGGCTACTCGCATACATATGGAGGCACATTAACTGTTAAGTGATATGACAAATCTTGACCAATCTATTGTTGTCTTCAGGCTTAAATTTTTAAAAATTTTATTTTGTAGTCAGCAAATTTTCCATTTTTCAGCTTGGATGTGAAAGATGCTATTTAAAACCAAACAGCAACTGTACATGGCTGGCTGAACATTTATAATTCAACAATTATATAACCTCCAAAATACAGCAAAATATGAGGCACATAATTAGGATGTCAGCTAAACAAGACAAGGCAATGCAGAAGGATGTCATTCTGTGGCATGTGCTCAGCTGAGCCCTAAGGAGGTGGGACTGTTGGCTGGTGACACATTCTTCTCATCTCTGTTTATATGCGTGAATACCACAGTGCTGTCAGGACAATATATCTCACAGTCAGGACATCAGACTTTTTAAGAAAGAAGAAAGTTCTATCTTGTATAAACTGATTTCATAAACAAACATTGCTTTTAAATGATTCTGTCTATGGATATCTAGCTGTAAGTTCTCCAGTTTGGTCTGTTCCATGTATGTTCATCCTGAAAAACTGCCAAAATAGCAGCAACAACCGATGATATCACAGGGTAAAAACTCATTGACACAGGAAACCAAGCACTGTTGGAATATCTTTCTTCTTGGTCACTCAATTTATATTTATTAGGTAAACCAAAAGACCTGTTTGATTTGTTACACAAATACGTGTATGTGTATATATGACTGAAATTAACATCTCGCAATAGAAAATGCCTGTATTCAGAGTCCACCAGTGCTTTGGGATTCTGAGCTATTTTCTGGTATGGTAAACAGACTTAGCATCTCCATCTCCAGTGGATGCAAGCTGCCTCCTGTGATAATCAAGGAATGCAATGGTCCTCCCAAGTCCACAGTAGACATCTGCTGCAAAGTGCCTGCTGCAATTTTCTGGTCCTCTGCTCCAACCCTGGCTAAGCCAACACAGAGCGTCTCCTCGGTGACTGCTATTAAAAGAAAAACAAAGATGCCATCATTCAATTTAGTAAATGCATTATCCTGAATCCACTCAAACTAACACTAGTACCAAAAATACATTTAAAGAAGTCACAAATAAATCCCAAATATATTAAATATCCTTTAGTCACTCATTATAGACATACTATCTGCTGATTTATCTAAGGCTTTTCTAAATTATTTGCACTACCTAA
This sequence comes from Cervus elaphus, assembly GCF_910594005.1. Classification (NCBI taxonomy): domain Eukaryota; kingdom Metazoa; phylum Chordata; class Mammalia; order Artiodactyla; family Cervidae; genus Cervus; species Cervus elaphus. The sequence continues at coordinate 65,544,086 of NC_057834.1, read as the reverse complement.
CATTTAAAGTAAAGTAGTACTTCCTAACTTTACCATTTCAGAATTCCAAAGGCTTACTTTAGTTTAAATTTTTAGGATTTGATGAATAATTACCTGTACGCATACTCTATCACATAGCATTTGTCTTTAACTAGGTTCTGAGTGGACAGTGTTTATTACATGCTTATACTGTAAATAAAATGTTTGAGATATCCTCACATTGATCAAGATATACTGGAAAAACCAGAAGATTATGAGATAAATACATAGATTTGAGCCTGTGCTTGACCACTCAGCTATATGACAAACCTTCAGTTTCTTCTTTTTTATGGGAAAACTAGCCTTCATAAATGGTGGTTTAAGGACTAAGATAATAGATATGAAGTACTTAGTAAACTACACAGCCCTGAAGAAATAATAGGCATTATGACATTACTTATGCTTTTAAGTTTGAAATAACATACATTGGTGAACTTCATTATTCATTCCAGTGTGTCTGCTCTTCAGCAGACCCTCTTGTGATTTTCTTTAGTTGGAAAAGCTGTCCTGATTGAAAAATGACCAAAATGGGGCAAATGATTTCTCCAAGGACAAGCAGGAATGTAAGGAACTCTGTACAAAGGTATGGGTATAGAGCACCCCTGCATGTTATTTTTTTCATGATTTAACAAGGCCTACTGAGGCCAATGGTTATTAAAGAATCTCTTTGTGTATCTTTTCTATTAAGAAATATGTGTTCAAAGCCAGTCAGCACCCTGTAACAGAATATAATGACAGATTTATTTAAGAACCTTTCAATAAAAATCTATTGACAATGAACATTTTATTATATAGCATATCTACTGTGTCTAGATATTAAGAATGCAAGGGTAAATTCTCTTGTCTTTATCCTGAAAAAAACAACTATACCTGGTCTCAGCGTTGAGAATGAGAAAAAGCAGAATAAGTATACTTTTGCAGGATAGAGCTCACTATAGACTTGGGCTAAAATGGAGGTTCTGTATTTCACCAAAATATTTATACTAACCTATTTATATAAAATCTGATTTATAGTTAATTTGTAAAAAAAAAAAATCCTTTATTTCTAGAATATTAATATTACTAGAAAGAAATCCATTACTTTTCTTTCAGTAGAACTTTCAGCCTAAGAGATTTAAGGAAAGATGAAAAAAATGAATGCAAACATACTGGTCCTCACTTTAGTGGTGTTGGTGATGCCTGCGTGTGTTTCAGGTGTTACATACTCATCTCAGTGCAGCATGAGGGGAATATGAGAGCCCTTTTAAGATTCCTGAGTACCTGGTTCTTCTCCTCGTATTCGCTGATTCTGAACAATCTCCAGAAGTTGCTGGGCTGCTTGGTTGACACTCATATACCGAGGAGGTTCATAGATCTTTCTTCCCCTGTAAGTGTAAAACTAGATGCCACTGTTCTTAGCCATGAAATTACATAATACATTTTTAATGTAATTATTCCCCCAGGTATACTCAATTACCACATTCTATGTTCTGTTTGAAGCTGCCACTTGTTACTCACTTTAAGTATATCATTTACCTTTAGTTTCTTAAGCTTTCTTCATTGTCCTATTTCAAATGCTCTCTCATCTCACTGAAATGTTGGCAGAAATAAGTCCAGCAACTTAAAGATAAATGCTTAAATCAAAGTTACTCTTATTCAAAGTGGTACTTTAGGCAAAAATAATTCAAAATAAGTGGAAATTTGTTCTATACTCTAATCAGATTTTATAGGGTTCATTTTTATTCCCATGTTTAAACCACATATTCCTCTTTTCATATCTTCCTCTAAGAAAAGTAAACTACAGCAATAAATATTTCAAAGTCTTGGAGGCTAAGATATGTTTACTTCCACATGCCTCAAAAGCCTATCAAATGTGTTCAATGGTCAAAATAAAAATATTGCTTTTGCAGTTTACAAAAAAATTCATATAGATTATTTTGTTGACTCTCAAAACAATTCTGTAACTCAGCCCTAAGAGAAATATGATGCAAGCCATAAATGTAATTTAAAATTTTCAATAGTATCCACAAAAACAAAAGTAAAAAAAAGAGACAAAATTAATTTTAATAATGTATTTATTTAGCCAAATATATCCAGAATGTTATATTTCAACATTTATTCCTATAAAAATTATTATACATCATTTTTGTACGAAGTTTTTGAAATCTGGAATGTATTCTATATTTTAGCACATCTTAATTCAAGTGTTAAATTTTCATTGGAAATACTTGATCCGTATTTAGATCATAAAATTTCATAAAATTCATGGTTGTAAAAGTAGATTTACATGTTCAATTGTTCTAAATATACTTAAATGCTATCTAGTTACTTAGTTGAGTATTAGTTTTAAATTAATTAAAACTAAATTATAGATTCCATTCCTCAGTTACATTAGTCATATGTATTTAAAGCTCTCATTAGTTATATGTGAGTAGCGGCTACTGTATGGGAAACTGCGTCTGTAAGTAAAAAGGGGTTCTTTCCCCCAATATACAATTGAAGACAATACGGCTCAGAGATGGAAGTAACTTTCCCGAGAGCACATGACCAGAGTCCGACTCACGACTCAAACCCATGTTTTCTGACTCTCGATGAACTCATTCCACATGTATTTACTGAGTGCCTATTAGGTGCCAACCACTGTTCTCAACACTGAGCCCTGAGATTTACTGCTATTTCCATTCTGTCATACTGCTTAACATTTCATAAGATTGAAAGTGTTAAATTTTGCACTGTTACTGAAAACTGATTTTCAACAATCTTTAGAACTTATGCCATTTAAGTAGAATTTGTAGTCCATGGAATTAAAATAGAATTAAGCATTCTCAGAACATGAACTTACCTGATTAGATTTTCCACAGACTGCTCCTTTACTTTGATATCTGTAGGAAGCAAAAAAAGATAGTTCTCTTTTAATTAAGTACTTTACCCAAAATCCTACATGTAAACTTCAGCTGAAACACCTAAATTTTTGGTAAATATTTTTCTCAAGTCTCTAAAATGCTAATTTGAGAGTTTTTGACAATTTTCCCTCACACTTGTATCTGGCCACATTTTTAAGGAAATATAAAGAAGAATGGAAGCTTGTGGTTGTATAAAGATCATTAGTTAGAAAACAAACATGAGGTTGGCCCTGAGACCATCCTGAACGGATTGAATTTCCTCTTGGAAAAGAAGACACAGGAAAGAGTTAGATAAATATTGGCATATACACTCTCTAACAGCTAATCAAAATCTTTTGTGTTCATTTCCATTAGCTGGTAACTGCACAGACCCAACTGGAAAGTTCTTGTTATGTTCCTATTCTTACCTATTTTTCAGGTACTAGAATATACATTTCAATGCATGTAATGTAAATATAAGAAAATTCTTACCACATGTTGAAGAGACTCACTTTTGTGTGAATGGTAAGACATGCCAGTAACTTATGAAACATTTTAATACCAAATATTCATACTTTATTGGGGATTTCCCAAGCATGGACTGGTAGCCACAACAGCCAAAACACATATAGCCCTTGTTCTTATAAAGCTTGATGATGAAAGCATCACAAAGATTTGATTCTTTATGCTTTGTAATCACTGATGCTCAGCTAAACAATCTGGTAGAAGGTGAAAAAGTAGAATCACTCTACATCCTCACAGGAACTCAGTACACAACAGCAAGAGCAACAGCTGCTTCCTGCTCTACATGCTAAAAACAAATGGTTAGGCCAAAGTTTGTTTCTGCAAAAATAAATACACTGTAACTGAGTGGTCTTTTTGATAGGCTTCAACAACTTTCTCAAGTGATTATAAACTTTATAAAAGTTTTTCTTACAAAGGATACTAAGCATTTGCTTGGAAAATGCTCTAGAGACAATCCCTTACATATATTTCTAAATGTTCTTAGAACCAGCAATGAATATATTTTTCAGGTTTGAAATTCATTATTTAGGTATTTTCATTGTATGGCACATATAGGAAATATGTATACCTGTTACTGAAATATGGCCTGCAATACAATTAATGATATAAACATCAACTTAGATCTCCTTTACCTAATAGTTGTAATCATTTTTAAAAAGTAAACATTTATTAATGCATTCACCTTGAGCTTCTGAAATGTTATTTGTGATAGTTAAGTTTTTAATATTTTCAATTTTTTCACTTTTTAAATGATATGTTCTATAGAATTTTATTTTAAAAATGAAGAGGGCTGGGGAGAATTTTTATGGGCAAATGCTTCTTCACTAAATGTAAGTCTGTATTAGTGAATAAATTCAAGCCAGACTCATCTTACCTTGTATTTACACAGGCCATATTTATTCTTTTCTACTTTCTAGAATGTAAGCTGCTTCTATTCATTTTAGTACCAGCACCTAGCATAATGTAAAGTACCTAGCAGATACACCATAAATTCTACTGAATAAATTTGTTCACGTGGCTCTACTATGACAGCTCAACTTAAACTATCTACCTATTAAGTAGAGTAGAAGTCCAAACTCCTTCAGAGAGCCTTTACAGACTTCCTCCCAAAGGCTCTTTGTCCTTTGAGATAGTCATACAATTAATGCTATATTTTGTTAATCTCCAGTTACATCATATATATCAGTCTTGCCTTTCCAAGTAAATTTTAAGTTCTCTATGGTTTCTTATCATGACATAGTCTCACTAATCCTTACAGGGTATGGCCCATAAGAGCAGGCGTTCAATAAATACATACTAATTAAAAATAATGAGAACTCCAGGTGATTAAATGATGAGATCTATGGTTTGCGAAGTCAGAATCATGATATCTTATACTTCACACCTTGTTCCTGTTTTTGTTAATGGAGCAAGGAAGATATATTGTTTAACCTTGTTTGTCTTTTCCCAGGAAAGCCAAGAAAAGAGACAGCAGCTCTTAGAGAAAGTTCAAGAGCCAAAGCTCTGGGTTGTCCTTCCTGCCTCTGCATACAATAGAACTTAATTGTTCTCTCAGCTTTCAGGTACACAGCACATTAGTTCCAACTAGATTCCAAAATCCTGAGAGCAGGACCCAGGTCTAATACTTCCTTGGTATTCCAGAAGAACCTAGCTCCACAATGGGCATAAATACTTAATAAATACTGTGAGCTGAATTTCTAACTGCCCTTTCAAAGCTCCCAAAAGATAATTCCAATTGTTCCCCCTTTCCTCCATTTTTTTCATGATACATGAAGATGTTATCACAGGTAGCTTGCCTCTTAAGACTACTTTTATCCCCATTCTGTTTTAAAAACTTCTCAGTTCTGTTGTGTAAACACACACACACACACACTTCATATCTGAGCTCCAATGAATCCCTATTTTTCATCCCTCAGTTGCATGTATTTCTACCTCTGCCTTTAATAACAGCTTTTTTAAACGCTTGTACCTCTTGCCTCATTCTCCTTTGACTTTCTGGCCTTAATTGGCTCTAAGTTTAAGATAACATGATGGATACCTTTAGTGGCATATTCCACATGAATTAACAAGAACCACAAAATAAGTTCTGCCAATAAGAAGTACTAAAGAGGGAGACTGGTAGCTTTCCACATGGAAAATCCAAACACAAAACTATAAAGCTAATTAGCTAATAATGAATTACTAAATTACACTGATAATTAACTAAAATAAGAAAGCATTATCACACCAGTAAATTGTGGGATTCAGGCATAAGCCAAAAAAATACCAGAGAAGCATGCATGGCCTGATCTAGATCTAGAACTAATTAGGTGTCACTCTTACTGGAGTAAAAAAGAAATGTAATCTAGCTGGAACTGAATGAACTAGCAAGAGTTAAAGATTTTCTGTGCCAATGGGTAAATAAGATTAAGTCTGAAACTAAAAGTAAACTTCAACCAATTAACTTCTATTACATATCTGTTGGACAGCTACACTGTGCTACACTTCTAGATGTTAGAAAGAGAGGAGTCAGTAAGACAAAGTCCCTGCTCTTATGAAGTAAAGAAGAAAACCAACAAGTTAATATAACAATTCAGATGAATGGTAAGACAAGAAGTTACACAAGGTAATGGGAAAGAAAATCACTGGGGAATACAGGGTGTACATTAAATTAGGTAGAATTTTACTTTAGATCAGGAGTCAGTAAACATTTCTGTAAAGAACCAGGTAGTAAATATTTTAGGTTCTGAAGGCCACAAGGTCTCTGTCAAAAACTACTTACTGCTGCCATTGTAGCATGAAACAGACACAGATAATACATAAATGAAGTAGCGTGGCTGTGTTCCAATTAAACTTTATGAAACAGGTGGTAGCCTAGATTTGATCCAGCGGTGCTAGTTTGCTAACCTCTGCTCTACAGAATTTCCAAATTCTACTCTATAAGAAATGCTAAACATTAGTAAAACTTTTCTACAGTCTTCTCTTTTAAAAGAGACATTCTGATAATGTACAAATTATATATTATTGAATAATAGAGAACTTTGTACATGAGACAACCTAAATGTCTTTGGCAAATAGGAATCTCTTCTAATGTTCTGAATATCTATACTTACTACAGAGGTCAAAATTAGGGGTTCTTTCTTTGCCCTGATTCTGTGCTACATGGCAGACATTCTTCTATGGATAACTTAACGCAAAGTGGAACCAAAACAGTGCAATTCAGCGTACGGTCCAGGGACTGACGCCAATACGTGAGCATTTTGTTCCCAACAAATGATAAAAAAAAACAAACTACAAGAGTGTGAATCAGTGTTTACAAACATAGTAATTTGACTTCAACACAAAAGACTAGAAACCTTAAAGTAAATAAATGTATTTATTTTTATGTATATTTATTTTATATATGTGTATGTGCATACACATACACACATATATACTGATCTAAACACTTCCAAAAGACAAGAAAAAGGTTATTCCTATTTGATAAAAAAGAAGGCAAAGGTATGGACTGTTCAAAATACTCTCTAGCTAGTATAGAGTAGCACTCAGATTTTGTCTTCTGATGTCAAGCAGAAGTGTCACTTCAAAGTTATCAAAGATGACAGTTGCTTCTCTTCTGTTGACCAGCCACAGATTAAAGTTCTGATTACAGTATTTTTACAACACATACTGTAGAGAAGGAACTGACAGTGAATGTGAATCAGTATAATTCCAGTACCTCTGCTGGCAAATGCAGTAGCTGAAACTCCTGAAGCTCTATCAGTACCATCATCTTTGTACACAAAGACAGGGACCCCAACTCTTTCCACACTAGGTAGGAAATAACAATTTGGCAGCATAATACAGTGAAAAGAGCTGAGAATTACAGGCTCTGTAGATTCTACCAATTCTGCAACCAATAAGCTGGGTGACAGTGGGAAAATGATCCAATGTCTCTGGGCCTCAATTTCATTGAAGACTGATCTCCAGAGTCTCTCTCAGATCTATAATTCTGTGATTCTGATAGCATCACGACTGCAGTATTCAAAGGACACCTCAAGAAAGATAGGATGGAACTCGCTAAGAGTAAATGTTCAGTATAAGTCTTCTGAGTTGCTGTAAATTGATGAGGACGGGCTCTTAATGAACAAATGGGTAAAAGATGGAATGCTGGAGAGGATCTAATAGGGCAGAAGTAGGAAGCAGCAAGAACTGTGTTATATATGCAGGAATAGACAAGTTGTATTTGGAATGAAAATTCACTTCTCCACAAGAGTATGGGGGAGGGCACACCATGCACAGAGTAGCTAGACTGTATCACACAGAACAGTTTTACCTTCATACAAAATCAAAACAAGAACAATAGGACAACTCCATACTGTGACCCTAGTGAAACTGCAGAGCACTTACCTAGTAGGCATAAAGTGTGCATGCCATTTTGTCTGTTCTTCTTCACTCTGTCAAAGAAGCTTTCTGGTTTCCAAGTGTCCGTCCAGAAAACGATAGACACTGTCTCTCCAAACTTATACAACTAGAAAAAATAAAAACATTAATTAATGATATAACAATTCACTAACTACTGTCTCATAGATAACAATCGAAATAAAAAGTGAGACCCAAACTTGAGATGGACTGGGGATCAAATCTGTCATCAAAAAAAGGTAATAAAAATTCCCTTTGCTCCAGAGCAACTGGTGTCATTCTGATGCCCTTCCGGTAGGAGGCTTCTAGTATTTCTGTATTCAGTACAGGAACATATGTAACTAGTTCATGATTTAGCTAGGTAGCTGCTAAAAATACTAAAATACAGAGAACCCAGAAGGAAGCAAAAAAAAAAAAAAAAAAAGACTTGTGAGCAGTCAGAGCAGTGTTCACATGGTTCCTATTACTCTCATTTTATGGAGTCCACCAAGGCTCAGAAAGATGAACTGGCTTGCCTAAGGTCACACAGCCAGTTAGTAGAAAGGAACTCAAACCTGGGTCTGAGGAAGAGTTCCTTTCCACCATGCCAGCTCAGTAAAATTCATACACTGCATACTCACTGTGGTCATATCTCAAAACCTACGCCCTTACTTTCCCCACTGTTTATTCCCCGACTCTAGAGTTCAACGATAAGGGCCTTTTCCCAAACCTCCTCCTTTCCCCCCACGGTGGCCCATCTACTCCACATGACCATCACACAACTAAGAAGTGTCTTTGTTCCAACTTGCTTCCAGGCTAGCCGCACATCTCACTTAAGTGAATCCAACTCCAAATCTTACGTTGAGAAAATCTAGTTTTGAACTTTGGTTCTGCAACTTGTTAGCTGGGTGACATTACTCTTTCTTTCCAAGTCTTAATCTCTATAACAGCATGCCCTTCCTACCCACAGAGTTGTGTGAACCAAATAACATGTAAAAAGTTATTCAAACTGTGAATGATATTCTTATATTAATTCCTATCTAGGTATTGCACAATGGACTTTATTTTTTTCAAAGACTTAATATATTGCGAAACCTAATACTAAAGCTGTTACATAAAGATCTGAACTATTCAATGTAAAGAGTGCCTAAAAGAATGTTTAACACAGCCGGAAAGCACTAAATGCTGAAAATCACACCTAGTCTCTGCCACAAGTTAGCTGTTTGGTTGAAATAGCTGTATGACTTCATGAGATTACCTAACTTTTCTAAGCCTGAAGGTCTTCATTTGAACAATGCTGCTGCAAGAGGCATATTCAAGGTCCCCCATCTCTACATGCCTAAAGAAGCTCAACCTTTCTTGACGTTTATACATGGAGGGCTTAAAAGCTATCACTCATACTCATAATGATGACTCTGAGCTACAAAGAGAAGGTTCATGTCACCGTATTCCTCACATGGCCAGAACCTCCAACCTACTTACCAATAGGCTTTATTGCCAAAGTCCATTTGAAAATTGCCTAAAGAGGATTTCCTCATCAAAGCCATGCTATTCAAGGGCAGTCAAATTCACAGATTAGTTTACAAAGACCCATGTAACTCTCAGAATGAAATCATAAACCCTCCAGTCACACCTAATATGATTTCTCTGTAAAAAAAAAATGTAGAGTTCCAATGTGAGATCTTTGGAATACATTCAGGTAAGCTACAAGGAATAAGCCTTGCTCTCTTGGGGGTTTCTGTCATTGCTATTGTTCCATGAGAGGCAAACGTATCTAACAAATATTTACTATGAATCATCCGCGACGTGCCAGGCATTACATTATGCACGGGTATAAAGTGAGAAGCAGAGCTCCAGCCCTCAGGAAATATGCAGTCTCACTTATACCTCACCCAGCAAGCAAACGCTGTGGAGCTGTGGCTCTGGTTCCTACTACCAGGATGATCATGGTGACTAGCTGGGTGACTTTCAGGAGGAACTCCCCCGCCAATTCGATATAATAATTATAAACCTAACAATCTGTTTTGTTAAGGATTAAATGATATACTGTAGGTAGTGCCCAGTGCCATAGTAAAGACTCAGTAAATGTTAGGGATGTGGTAATCTAACAATGATAATGTTTATAAAGAAGATGCTCTAAAATGTGTTACACTATAATCCAACTGCTTTCCTTACTGGAATGAGCTCAAAAATATTACCAAATATTTGAAACTATGCTTATGACTTAATCTGACAAGTTCAATCGTTTATATTTTGAAAAGGATTTTTGGCATCTCTGATCAGATTTTGAAATATTAACATTACTCTATTTAAAAAAACCTTAAGGTAAAACCATTAAAGCAAAGTACATATGTCACCATAAATAAATAAACAAGTTTTCAATATTTTAAGAGTCACGGAAATATAGTCATGGACATAAATTCCTCATTCAAAAAGCAAGGAACAGTTCATTTAAAAGAGCATTGAGATGCTAGTCACATGTAATCACTAGCTGAAACACTTTGTGTAAAAGCTTCTCTGAACTGTCTAATTTGGGGGATTAAAGAAAACCTCACATAAGCACTGCTTTCTAGGACCCTGATTTATAGACTGTAACCATTTCCATGGCTGTGGTACAAACTTCTTCAATGAATTCTGGAACATTATGCAAACAGTTTCACCATTTAGATGTCAGTACCTCAAAGAACAGAAGGACCAGTCCCTTTGTGTTTCACAATTCAAGGACTTACCAGTAAAGTACAGGAGGAAACTGGAACAAAATCACATAGTTGACGAGAACTGAGGTTGCCGAGACCTGTGTACCTACCACCCTAAAAATGTAAGCATTTGTGCTTATGATCATTTCCCTTCAAACCATTCCTGATGCAGGTCTACACTGAAAGATTATAAAAGAAGCACTTTTCAAAACCAGTAGGCAAATACAGGCTTTTTTTATTTTAACCTAGAGTAAGTTACAGGGAAAGCAGTTTATCTAACTTGATACTGAATCATGATTTTTTTTAATCTATTGAAGATAAAAACTCAATTCAAAATGAAATATTTAATCATATATAAGGCACTAGTTAAGAGTGAAAAGATGCACAAGAAAGACAAATCTGAGGTAATAAACAATAATAAAAAAATAGATATAGATTAAAAGAGTTTAGTGTTTCCCCCACCTAGAGAGCACCTGAAGGTAACTTTTGAATAGACAGAATATAAGGTGGACCTTAGAGGATGGGTAAGATTTAGCCTAGGGAAGCTGAACATGCAGAATGAGATGATATGAACAAAGCAACAGAGGCGGGAAATATTGGGCAATACTGAGAGTGACATTAAGCAACTGTCTAGAAATAAGTACTGCCTGACTTGCCTCTAACAAGTATGTCTAATTCCTGACATCTTACTATGTACCAATTCCTGTCAATTCTTGCTCTCTATAGTTTACCCAGATACTATTCATTTCTTTTTTCTCTACCTTAGTTTGAGTTCTCAATACCACTTGCCTGAATGACCTTAATAGTCTTATTGTTCATCTCACTGCTGATATTTCCTTTCTTTCAGGAGCACAGATGCTTTGTAAGCTCCATTTTATAATTAGATTTTAATGCTTTGGTATTTTATATTCAAGGGCTTCCCTGGTGGCTCAGATGGTAAAGAATCTACTTGCATTGCAAGAGACCTGGGTTCAGTTCCATGGGTCGGGAAGATCCCCTGGAGAAGGAAATGGCAGCCCACTCCAGTGTTCTTGCCTGGAAAATCCCATGGACAGAGGAGCCTGAAGGGCTACCATCCATGGGGTCACAAAGAGTTAGACATAACTGAGAATGCACACACACTTTATATTCAAATGAAAATATTTTGTGATTTTTAAGTTAAAAAGTATCTTTCTTGGATATGGAAAAATTAGAAAATTTAACTTGCTAAGAACTTTAGCAAGCCCTACATATACCATTTTATATATGTATAGCCTAACCAGATCACTTAAACTTGTGATGTAAAAGAAAGCTGACCCAGCAGGGCTGTCCAAAAATGTACCACGAAACCATTTAATCAAGAGTTACTAGTTTTCTTTTTTATATAGAATACTTATTTTAGTTTTTAATCTTCACATGCATTTTGCTTAACACTGATAATAACACTGATTTTTGCTAACAGTAAGAAAGATTATACACATGGCTACATAAGCAGGTACACAGATAAAGTTGAATGACTATGTAGACAGAAGAGCTGTAAGATTTATATTTTCACATATAAATAAGAGAACCCACACATAAATTAAGTGAAAGAATCACAATTTAAAGCATACAATTCCAAAGACAAGATCCAACTTGGGGTGGGGGGCAAGCGGGGTGGGGGGGGAATAAATAAATAAGCAATTCAACTCAGCAAATATTTGTTGCACATTGATTATATGCATGACACTGCAATAAAGTCGCAAGGAAGATGTGAAGATGAGCAAATTAAGGAGTTTATAATATGGTGAGCACACAAACATACACAAGTAACTGAACTCTCTTATAGGATGGAGATTTACCAGGACTGTTTGAATAGAGGAATGGCATAATCAGATCTACAATTTAAGCAGAAAACTATAAACTGTAAGAGAATAATGGTAAGATGGCTATTAAAACAGTGACTTAAAAAAAGGAAATGAAAAGGAAGGGGAAAAAATTTAATATACTCATGATTTAACAGGTGGTCAAAAATAATTCCGAAGTGACTAAAAGAAGGGAGAACTTACTGGATAAAGTTTTCTAAGGTTTTCTAAGGTTACAATAGTAATGCAGAGCTCTGATACCGTTATTATCTAATTTGGTGTTCTTTGTACTCATTAAGTTTTACCATTTCTACAACAGTGCCTGGACAACAATGAAACCAATTTAATGCTTCTGGAAACTAACAATAAGAACTACTACAAGGTCAAAAATGCTGACTATCACAATGACTGTTATTTTAAAAAAGGAAGGAAATGAGTTCTTACTTTTTGAAAGTAATATATATATTTTCCAAAGTAGAAAGGTATTATATAAACAGAGGAACATATGGCAATAATCAAGGTCACTCATGCAACAGTCAGAGAAAGTGGAAGCATTTCATAATGATGAGAAAATTATACAACCTTTTCCCTGAAGTCAGCCACAACTGATAAGGCAGTTTTTATGCAGATATCATTGCTACCTGGTTTCATCAAACCGTTTTATTTACATTTCCTTTAAATATCTCAAAATTATTTCAGTCACCAAACTTTTACAAGAATTAATACATTCTATAACACAGATCGCTAATAATAAATTCTAGTATTTATTTATAAATAAATACTAGGCCAAAAAAAAGCATTTTAGTATTATATAATTCTTTTATTTAGTTTGTCAGATTCAGGAGAAGGTACACATAATAAGTGCTAAGTAAAAAGACTGAAAGAAAATATACCAAAACGATAACTGTGGTTACCTTTAGAAGGTGAGACAATGGACACTTTTATTTTCTTCTTTATACTTACTGTATTTTTCCAATTTTTTATGAGTATATATGTCATTTATTATCAAGAAAATAATTACAAAATGACTCTTCAAAAGCAGAAACAATAATAAATAAAAGCAATTCTGATTTTGCATGATTACACTGCTAAATGTTTAACTTGAAGATTTCAAGAAAAGGACTTGTTCCTCCTGTATTTTGTATACTGAGAAAAATCCTTGATTTTTCATTACCAGGAATGTTTAAATATAACCACCATGTCTGGCTCTTGATAAATAAATAGATTTTTCTTTGACTAGAAAAATCCTCAGAATACAAATAATGTTACAAGTATCTGTTGCCTAGGTATTTCAAACAACATGATTTTAAAGTACACATGTTCGTAACTAACATTTTAATTGTGAAAAATCTCAAAGTTAACTCAGTGAAAATCTACGTAACCTCTGCCTAAAGTTGGCAAACAGGGACTTCACTGGTGGTCCAGGGGTTAAGACCCTGCCGTGCAATGCATGAGACACAAGTTCAATTCCTGGTAGGGGAACTAAGATCCCACATACTAAGGAGCAACTAAGTCTGCACACTGCAACTAGAGAGAAGCCTGCATGATACCACTAAGACCTGGCCCAGCCAAATAAATGAAAAAACATTTTATAATAAAGAAATAAGTTGGAAAACAGGCCAACTTTTTAGCTTTCAAATATATAGGATATTAGAACTTATATACCCCACCTATATATAGTGACTATATATATATATATATATATCTCGACTATTCCCCACCCTGTCCATGCAGTCTAAGCCCCCATCATCTCTCCTCTAAAGGAATACAATAAGCTTACTGATTTCCTCACTTCTAGTCTTGCCTGGTAGCAGTTCTATCTCCACATGCCAGCTAGAGATATCTTTTTAAAACACTTATCAGATCAAGTTATTTGCTCTGCTTAAATCCCTCTAGGGGATTTAAGGCAGTTAGCCTATATCACTTAGAATAAAATCCAAACTCCTGATAGTGTATTAGACAGCCTAGTGATCCAAGTCCACCCACCTATCCAGCCCCTCTGCCTGCTACTTTACAGCAAGGCTTCCTTCATGTCCTTTAAGAAGCCAAGCTCACTTCCATTTTAGGGTCTTTGTTCCAACTTTGGGATATGGTTGTCCCTTCCTCATTCCTATCTAATCTTAAATGTTACCACCCTGAGAGACCTCTCCTGTCTATCCAATGACAGTAGTGATCTAGTCACTCTCTGATCGAGCAGTCTTCTTGAATGTCTCATACTTAGCACTACCTGATATTTATTTTGTTATCGCTTCTCTTTCCTACTAGAATGTAAGTTCTTTGAGAGCAGAGACCTTCTTGGTCAGGTTTATTACCATATCCAAAGAAACTCAGTAGGCAAACAATAAGAAAGTAAAAGTCACCCAGTCAAGTCCAACTGTTTGTGACCCCACAGACTGTAGCCCACCAGGCTCTTCTGTCCCTGGAATTCTCTAGGCAAGAATACTGGAGTAGGTTGTCATTTTATCCTCCATGGGATCTTCCCAACACAGGGATTGAACCCAGGTCTCCTGCATTGCAGGCCAATTCTTCACCATCTGAACTACCAGGGAAATCCAATAAGAAGGCAAACAGTATTTGCTGAATAAACAGATAACTATTCCTCTTAACGATGTCTAACTTGGCAACCTCTAATATACTTTTCATTTAACAACAACAAAAATTTCATTAGGTATATGCGGATTGTGGTAAAGAACTGTATTTATGGCATACTGTAATAAAACACATAGCAACTGTCTGTGTGTGTGAGCAGAAGTGTTAGTCTATGCAACTACTTACCTTCATTGATACTAATAATTAAGAGTCTCCTGTTGGTTAATGAACTACAAAGTTAATAAAAAATACTTGATGGTCGATTCTGGGCTCTCTACGCTGCTTTTAAAAACAACAAAAAAGAATTCATTTGAATCAGTTCTAATGAGATGGATGAAACTGGAGCCCATTACACAGAGTGAAGTAAGCCAGAAAGATAAAGACCAATACAGTATACTAATGCATATATACGGAATTTAAAAAGATGGTAATGATAACCCTACATGCAAAACAGAAAAAGAGACACAGATGTACAGAACAGACTTTTAGACTCTGTGGGAGAAGGCGAGGGTGGGATGTTCCGAGAGAATAGCACTGAAACAAGTATACCATCAAGGGTGAAACAGATCACCAGCCCAGGTTGGATGCATGAGACAAGTGCTCAGGGCTGGTGCACTGGGAAGACCCAGAGGGATGGGGTGGAGAGGGAGGCGGGAGGGGGGATCCGGATGGGGAACACATGTAAATCCATGGCTGATTCATGTCAATGTATGGCAAAAACCACTACAATACTGTAAAGTAATTAGCCTCCAACTAATAAAAATAAATGGAAAAAAAATTAAAAAAAAAAAACAACAACAAAAAAGACAGTTTGAAAGGATAATAAGTAATAGTTTAAAAATACTGTACCCATTTTCAGGTAAGGAATTTCACACTACTCGTCCTTAACCTAAGGTAAAGATGTTGGAAAGTACATATGGTCCAGGTCTGTCACCTTACCCAAAGTAGCACTTATCTTCAATAACTTGATGGCTGTTTTTGAATTCATAGGAAAGCTGTTTTCACAGAGATGACAGAATGCCTTTCGAAAGTGGTGCCCACTTCCCTTTTAGGAAATTGAGCAAGAGAGCACAGCAAGGTAACATTCTACATTTAGCAAGCATTTTTCTGGGAACTAAGATCGACTTTTCCAACTCTACCATACTAAAAGAATGACAGTACAGTTTTTAACTTTCTAAGAAATGTTTTATCTGTGTTGGTGATTCTCAAGGTGTGGTGCCTATAACCAGTAGCTTCCGCATCACCTGAGAATTTGTTAGAAGTGCAAATTCTCAGACCCTTACCCCCAGATATATACTGTATCAGAAAATCTAAAGGGAATGCCCAGCAAACTCTTTAATAGTCCCTCTAGGTAACTCTGATGAACACTAAAGATGGAGGACCACTGGTACAGGTTACTTTCTTTTCCATAAATGCTAGTCAAAATAGTAAAGAGAAAAAGACCAGCTATTATAAGGAAGGAGACTTGGCCAGAATTTTTACATTCTGCAGGATACTGATAGACATTTATTTTAAAATTTAAGCATGCCATGAATATGATTATTTTTCCATGTTTTTTATCTTAGAAAACTATACAAAGGCATCAATACTTAAGGCATCAATCCCTTCTTCTCCTGGGCTATGAATAACTTGCATGGTATAAGAATTATACTTTCATAGAGATTTCATAAATACATAAGCCAGAAAACAGAAAGCTACCTTCTGTTTTTCACACAAGTAGTAAGTCATTTCATATCCAGATTAGAGAACAGAACTAAGATGAGGAAACAATACTTTGTGGCTGCTTAGAGAAATCCCATGTAAAACTGAAAGTTACATTAAAAAAATATGTAAATATGGATATGATCTTGAGGGCTTATATGTATAGAAACTTCAATTCTCTTAGTAAATTCCTTCTCAAATACCTTCATTCATTTTAAACATAAGAAAAATAACTCTGCACTTCTTTATCAATGTAGAGGATCAGAGGGACAAGTCTACCTTTAGCCAGTCTGGATAACAGATTTAAAAGACAAGGATCTTTTTAAAAATTTAGGCTTAAAAACTCTAAATAATAGATTATCATAAGATAATTTAGAGCAAAATATGATGGAAAGGGACTAACTAACCTTCTTCAGATATAAAAACAAAACCAATATGAAAAAATATAGTCAATTAACCTAAGATTCACATTTTTGTCTAACACATGATAATTTTTGCCCTCTCTTTTTTCCTTTCTCCTAGCAGTCATTCTTAAATGATTGAAAGGCAGCGTTGTCCAGAGGAAAGCATATTAGATTGAGAATCACTCAAGAATCTGAGCACCAAGAATTCAATTTACTCCAACACAGAAATGTTCAGAGAGAATTTTAAGTGTTAAAAAAAAAAGACTTGAATTGGCAAGGCTTTTTTAAGTATGCAGTTTATTAGAAGACAAAACAGACAGCAAAGTTCTTTGCCCATTTGGACACAGTTATAGCCAAAAGCAAGTAATGAATACTGAAAGGTAAATCATTTATACTTTTTCTCTGGTTCTTCAGAACCAATGGCAATATTTCTGGGATGACTAGCCAGGACTGGTCAATTAAAGTGAGCTACTCTTCCTAGGTAATACAAAAAATATAGGTCCCTCTAAAGCCCCAGAGACAGCACTGAGTTCCAAGGGTAATGTAGCTTCTTGCTGTAAACAGCTATTTTTTTTAAACGGATGAATTATTAGATAGAATTTTATTGACCCTCAGAATAAAAGAAAAAGTGTTTTCTGAGATTTCCCATATATACAGCTAGCACTGAATTCAGAGGCTAGGTGATCCACTGGCTGTGAGCCGTCTCCTTGTGCCTAATAATTAGCAGCTCTTATTCTATGTGGGAATGCATCGGGGACATCTAACTAGTGTGTAGAAAATTTTAAACTGCAGTATCAGAATAATCATGCCAGTACTTCATAACTGACAGTGGTTTTTACCCATGGGCTTCACTAAAGCATACAAGTATTAATTAAGTTTTATATGATTATATTTCCTTTAAAATAAATGTGCAGAAAGGATCAAGCTATCTTTATACTTCCCAAGATACTGGAAATACATAAATGATTCCCCAAAGAATAACTACTATTTTTTCTTTTATTTGATTTTGAGAATATTCCACATATATGACCAAAATATTTAAGACTTCATGAAAATAAAATGTCCGTTTCATATTCAGAGAGGAAACCAACCAATATAGGCCAACAGTTCTCAGCTCATGTTGTCCCTTACTTTGCAAAGTTACTTTAAATTATGTATTCCAGGAAGATGTATTTCACAGTTTGTAAGGTGCAAATTCTCTTTCCTATTATATCTGAAATAGGAATGTGTCTTAGCAATCAATGGAGTCTTAAAACTACTATTGGCCATAAGCGGTCACAACTGTCAAGGATTACACACATGTGAACATCAGAACCCAAATTTCAAACACAAATTTCAAGTTTGAAATAGAAAATCTTAAACGCAGCTACAGAGCACTCCTTTAACTCCTCAGAACCAAAATTTCTGAGTTAAATACAACTAACAACATCAGTACTGCCAAGTTGGCTTAAAAGCCTAATATCACTGGCATTTAGCTCTTTTATGTATTATTTTAAGAAATGCTCCATCATAGTGCTCTTGACCACACAGAAAACAATACCGAGTGGAAAAACATGGCCCTCAGCAATGCAAAGTTATTTGGAATAATGTAAAAAGGTTTTAGGAATACTTAACCAATTGAGTTATATTCCCTTTTTTGTATGTACCAATTGGATATAGAATTAAAATCTTTCATTAGATAAATTTCAATGATCTATTCTAAGGGGGAGGGGGAAAAGTCTAAGGTATAGGAAAATTAGTATAAAATATCTAGTATTAAAAAACTTAATACACAGTCTTATATAAGATAATATTGTCTTATAACTCATGAAATATAATAAAATCTATGGGAATTTGCAAAAAACAAAAACATTTTTGCTAAATACCACTAAGAAAACCATTCTTTTGTAGTATTACCTGCAAACCGCAGCAGCCTACAGCATTCATTATGGACGCATTGTGTATAACTCTGTAAGGAATCCCCAGTTTTGTTGCTCTCAGAATAAGAGCACTGTGTGTTGTAGCCCTGTAGTGAAAAAAGATCAGGTTGGGTTAAACTAACAAAGACTGACTTTTTAAGGCAGTCAATCTACAACATTTTATGAGCACAAACGGTCAAGAAGAATCAGTCAAGGACACTGTTCTCCCTCAAATATTTCAAAGCACCTGCTTAAGCTGTCATCTGGGAATTCTGGCAAGTGTATAAATTTACACAGGCCCTGTACAATGTTAAATTATGCCTTTAACACTCTTAAAGCAGCCTTGGCAGCTACAGAAAAAAAGCAACTTTTAACTTGCTCTTTTTATTCTGTTAATAACTGCAAAAGACATCTGTGGAATATTACTCAGCAACTGAACTTGAGAAGCAATTCTCAAATATTTTGACCTCTAATCTCTTATAATTTCTGTGACAAAGTTTCAAATTATAGCACAACTAGTTAGTTAGTTAGTTACTTAGTTCAGTCGCTCAGTCGTGTCCGACTCTGTGACCCCATGAATCGCAGCATGCCAGGCCTCCCTGTCCATCACAAACTCCCGCAGTTTACTCAAACTCATGCCCATCGAGTCGGTGATGCCATCCAGCCATCTCATCCTCTGTCATCCCCTTCTCCTCCTGCCCCCAATCCCTCCCAGCATCAGGGTCTTTTCCAATGAGTCAACTCTTCGCATGAGGTGGCCAAAGTATTGGAGTTTCAGCTTCAGCATCAGTCCTTCCAATGAACACCCAGGACTGATCTCCTTTAGGATGGACTGGTTGGATCTCCTTGCAGTCCAAGGGACTCTCAAGAGTCTTCTCCAACACCACAGTTCAAAAGCATCAATTTTTTGGCACTCAGCTTTCTTCACAGTCCAACTCTCACATCCATACATGACCACTGGAAAAACCATTACCTTGACTAGATGGACCTTTGTTGGCAAAGTAATGTCTCTTCTTTTTAATATGCTATCTAGGTTGGTCATAACTTTCCTTCCAAGGAGTAAGCGACTTGTAATTTCATGGCCGCAATCATCATCTGTAGTGATTTTGGAGTCCAAAAAGATAAAGTCTGACACTGCTTCCACTGTAACTTCTGCTCTATTTTGAAGGCTTTGTTTCTCAGGGTAAAGGGAGAATACATGTAAACATAAATATGGATACTGTGAAACCTAACCCCAAATCAATTTAGAACTGCATTATTAACAGCTTGTTTCCCCCTTGATGAGAACTCCAGGCCCAACTGGGGAAAGCAACATTAGCATGTTTGAGAAACTACATACAAACAAGCAGAACCTGTCAACTGGTCAACGCATACCAAGTAGCAAGATCAAGGGCTTTTACCCCATGAGGCAGTCAGAAACAGATTAACAAATGCCCACCAGGGAAGTCTGTTTTTAATCACACACATAAAATGAAACAACAGCTACTAAAAAAATAATCATTAATTTGACTTAGAATAAGCTTAAAAAAAAATATTAATGCCTGTTGTAAAGAATGTTTTTAATATCCCTTCCAAACAGGATTTCACTAGTTAACACTAAGATAAGGGAAAATGAAATTAGTTACTTGGTGAGTTATTTAAATAGATGAGCAGAAAGAAAAACTGGTTTAGAATTATTCTCTTTTTCACAAGTTCATTTAAAATGACCAGATGTGGTTGGTATACTATGAAGATTTAATGACCTGGCAAAGTGATTTGATTTTGTGAAACTGCTATAAATGTGATTAAATGAGCTTCTCAGATTTCTGCTATGAAAAACTGTGATAAAACTGTTATTTTATTACCACAATTACCTAGATTATATTGCATTATATTGCTACATTTAAAAAAAAAGAAAAAAACTGGTATGAACTACACATTTAACACCCTCATACCAGGCATTCCTCAGTCTGTGGCTCATGAAAATATTTCATTATAGTAGACTGAGAAAGGCTCTGTGTGTGTGTGTGTGTGTGTATGTGTGTTTGTGGGTGCATGCATGCATATGTGCAGTGCTGTGTGTAAAGACAAATTTATTACTATTTCTGGGCATGTGTGGCTCTAACCAAAATCAATTTGAATATATAAGGCTGAGATTGTTCATTTTACATTTTACTTTATAATAACATTAATTTGCAGAATGGAAACAATCAAATTACTCACATTAAGGTACATAGGAGACAGGCAAAGAAGGTATATTTGTGTGTGTGTGTGTGTGTGTATGTCCATGTGTGCACGTGCATGCCATGAAGGAAATGGACACAACATAAAGATAAAAAATTATGTGTTCATTTATTATAAAATACATATAGTTACGGAGCACATTAAAATACAGAATGGAATAAAAACAGAACTATCTTCAGGAAGAATCTGTTTAATGACGACTTTGTTCAACTGCTCTTTACAGGGATAGAAAGCTTAACACTGTCATCTCTCACACGACTGAGTCAGATCTACTGGTGCAGTATATTTAAAGTCATTTACATTCTTTATGTGATTAACTTCCACATTCCTTTAAACAACCTAAAGAAAGGGCAAAGATGAGAACTACACCAACTGACTTAACTGACTTTCAAGTACCTTCTTCATGAATTTAAGATTGCTGGAGATGGATGGTGCCGATAGATGCACAATGATGTGAATGTTCTTAGTGCTACTGAACTGTACACTCAAAAATGGTTAAAATGATAAATTTTATAAATTTTTAAATATTTGAAATTTTTAAAAAATTACAAAAAATAATTCAAGATTGAGTAAACAATTTCCCCTTCTTTTTGAGTTTTTTATTTGAATAAGTTGAAAGGGGCTTAAACTTAAACACAGTACATTTTTTGGTCATATATAAAGAAGCATTTCAGTGCCCTGTTACATTTTGTATTCCATTCCTGGTTTATCTATTTAATTAATTTAAATTCAAATTTTTCAAGGCCCAATTACAATTTATACCTTCCTTATCATCTTATCTTCAGTGACTAATATATCTGAATAGTAATCCAGTGGGTAAATGAAAAACAACTACAGTACAGTAAATACACATAAATATGAATGCAATGTTATATATGACTAGTCACTGACATAAGGAAAATTAATTCGCTAGAAGTTTAAAAAAAAAAAGCATTTATTCCTGAATAAAATATGGGAAGATTCTTAGAAGAGGTGGCATCTAAGTTGGGTCTCAAAGAATCTATTATTTTAATAAATAGAAACTGGGAAGAACAGTCTGTTTTAAGGAAAAAGCATGAGAAAGAAACAGAAAATGAATAATGCGAAACATTTACAAAATAGCTTGGTTCTACCACAGTCAAAAAGAGGAGCAGCCAATGGAAAAAGTAGATAAACTGTTAAAAGGTTTAAGGCCATGAAGTCACTGAAGGATTGTTGAGTAGCACGGCAGTACTTTCTCTGCGCCTCAGGTTTTTTCATTTACACTGAAATTTCCCTTTCTCCCCAACTCCCCTCCATCCTACCTCACAATCTTCAACTGTTAAACCAGACCTTCTCCCAGCACCAACTCCTCCATAAAGTCTTTAAAGTACACAGACTACAGACTATCCTTGTCTTCTACTCAACATTTCAGCAGTACATCAAAGCTGACCACTCTTTCTTTTCTAAAACATTCTCTTTCCTTGGCTTCTGCTTTAGCACAACTCTAACAGTTTTCATCTTCCTCTGCTCTTGAGAGACCATGAAATGCCAGTATCCTAGGGACTGACCCATCCTAGGTCTTCTTTTCCTGCTCTTATTCTTTCCTACAGTAATTCCACCCATTCCTCTGGTTTTAAACATCTAGATATGGATGGCTTTAAAAGTCATATAACCAGGATGGATTCTCCCCTGAGCTCCATTAGCAGGTATCATGAAAGTTCAAACATTTCCAGGATCAATTCCTGTTTCCCCCAGCCCTCTTCCTTGCTGGTTTTCATCATTTCAAAAAATGGCAGCATCAACTACTCAGTTACTAAAGCCAGAATACTTGAAGACTTACTTCTTTCCTATCCTCATCTATTACATACATCTGAGCATTTTTCCTTCTAAATTTTCCTCAATTTGTCTTTTTTCTCTCTTGCACCAGGGCTACTTTGCCTCCCTAAAGTCTGTTCACCCACAAATTTAGTGATCTTTTAAGAATGTCAATGAGATTGTGATTATTTGCTGCTTATTTTTATTATTTTATTATTAGTTTCAGCAGAGATAAAATTATTTTGTAAAACTGCTATAAAAGTGTCTAAATGTTTACTTTCAATTTCTGTACTTATCTTATCATGGACTGGTAAGTTTATAGGCTGGTAATGGTCTGCAAATCTCACTTCAAGTAGCATTGGTTTCCCGGACTTTGTCAGTGACTGGATACCATTTGCAACCAAATAATAATGATACATAATCTCCGAAACCTCATATTGATATAAATTATTTTCTTTTTGACAGACACATGTACATGTAACTCCATTGCTTTGAAAAATATCCTTGGTGGTGGGCTCAAAGTGACTTAATTGTCCTTATGTTTCTTAAATCTGTGACATAAATTTTGGGTCACCAGCTGGAGAAAAAGAATTGTTCTATTTGGCTTGACATTAGAGATTGATGATGCTTGACAAGACAAGTACAAGCCCATCTTTGTAATGGGCAAGAACAGAGCTCCCAGTGGATATAAGAAATTGAAATCTGAGGCTTCATAAATGATAAATTCAAGGCAAGTAAAGTGATAGCAATATCACTAAATAGCATATGATTAAAACGGGGTGGGGGGGAGTTTAAGACAAAGCAAGCAGAAGACACTTGCACTTACCTGCAAAATAAATGGCATGTATGACTCTTGATAATGCAATATACTTATTTAATAACAACATACTACTTTGTTATTTGATGTCCTAAGTGACTTTTTAAACAAAAGCAGAAGCAACAACATAAACTTGACACCTGATAACCAATGTAAGTGATACATGATGACATCTTTCCCAAGTAAATTTTCTTCATTAATCTCAAAGATAACCAAAGTTTAAACTATAAAATTTTAGACAGAGCCTACATAGTCTCCTATCAGCACCTGGAAGACAAAGTTCTAAATATAATAATTCTTAATGATTAAACAAATAAATAAATTAAAAGTCAAAGTATCTGCTTTGACTTACCCAAATGGATCACCAACTACAAGGAATGCAACATCACTGATATCAGCATCCTTTAAAATATTATCTGCCTCCTGTTCCACTTCTTCTCTATCAGCAAGAATCAATTTTCTCTCATAAAACTCTTCCTATAGATTTAAATTCAATATAAAAATGAGACAGCAGGTGACCATTTCAACACACACACACAAACACACATACACACTCTCTCACACAAAACAATCTTTGTCTGTGGCTGGTGCAAATCCTGGCAACCATCCAAACACCAATCTCTGAATACAATTCATCAATGAGCTAGCACGCTGTATCATGTTGCAATTAAACTCTGTCTTTGGGGCTATCTTAATATCCCAAGAGGAGGTAGACCTCCTAACATCTGAGGCTTTTTGCATTTTAAATTAACCTCTAAATTTGGGTCTAATAGACCAGGCCAAACATTGTAGTTTAAATAGAAAATATGTATGCATGAGCCTTACTTGCTTCAGAAACATAATACTACAGAATAAATATGTTAAACAATAATATATGTTTATTTAACTTATGTTTACCATACATATATGGTAGTTGGGTTTTATTGAATTTTCCTTGGGAAAATCTATGGGACCCTGGTGAAAATAAAAGATAATCTCAATGAGAAATAGTAGAAAATTGTGATTTAGTTGTTTACAAAACCAGCAATCATTCCTACATAATTGCAGGAAAGACTCATTTAAAACTGTGCTTCCTAGTTTCTGGTTAAAAAAAAAAAAGGCAGAGTTTCAGGAGAAAAAAAAGAATGCTAAATATATAGGAAATTTCCATACAAACTGCTTGTGAACAAATCCCCAGAAGTTCAATTCCAAAGCATAAACCCAAGAGGCTGACCTTACCTAGAATGGCAGCATGTAAGAGTGAGCTACTGGTCATGGGGTAGTGGTTACAACCTATTATGCAAGATCACGAATCTTATAACTGATTTCCTGTGGAGTAATATATAACTCAAATATAGTAAAAGTGGATGCATAGATAAATAATACTATTTCTTACATGCTAATAAATTTATTTTAGTCATAAGGATTATATCATAATTCAAAAGTTATGATTGCTATAATGGAAAAGTGTCAGCTACTCAGTAATATTTGTCAAGCAAATGAACAAATCATGAAGCATTTGAAGATAAAGGCTAAATAGTTCCAAGTGATAATTATTTCCTAATACTTAACTATAGTCAGTTTCTCAATTGTGAAAAAAAGATCCTTTCCTTTTCATTGCACATCTTCTTAGAGATAATGTTCCAGAAGTTCCCAATGGCAATGTTTTCATGGATGAAAAATGTTTTATTTTCCCTCTTATCACACATCTTTTCTTAATCATTCATTTTATATACCTTATTTTAATTTTGTGAGCCCAGTAAACTTAATCGTTGTAGAACATTTATAGTCACATATGTAAGAGAACACACATATGATTACTGAAAGCTGAAAGAAATGATGTTCTTTTCTGAACTTCTAAAATTTCTTAAAGATCAAGTAATCACATGTTACTAGCTTAATGCTGGCAGTAATCTGATCCAATATTTTATAAATGACTTAACAACAGAAAACCCATTCTCTCCTCAAGACTTCTATCATGTTCACTCCATATTTATCACTTATCCTAACTCAGGAAATATTTCATTATCTAATGGAGACAACAGAATATTAAAAAAAAAAATCCTCAAAGAGAAATACACACTAATACCTCAATATAATCAAATGGTTTATCCTCTTTAAAAAGAATGCTTAAAAAAGGGAAGAAACTGCTAAAGCAGAAATAGACAGGTACTACATTATTTTTAACATAACCACTTATTTATATATTTGTTCATTCACTCATGTTAAAAATATTTCTTGTGTACAACCTCCATGCCAAGCTCTACGCATTATGTTGGAAACAGTGTGGACATACCCAACCGCTACCCTGAGGAGCATAATATCTAGTGTCATATTCTTTTCCATCATGGCTTATCAAAGGATATTGACTACAGTTCACTTACTGCAGTACAGTGACCTTACTGTTTATCCATTTTCTATCCCAAACTCTCAAACCATGCTTCCCTCACTTTCCATCCCCCTTCCAGGACCAGATCTTGACCCTATAAGTAATAACTGTTCAAATGTTTTTTTGGGGAAAATACTTTAAAAATCATAGTAACCAAAGTTAACATTTAGCTAGCACTTAAATTTGCAAAGCAGTTTCGAATACACTAATAAATGATACAATCTTAACAGTCTTCCAACTGGTTATTATCTCCATTTGACAAATGAAGGAACTGAGATGTGGAGATGTTTAGAAACGTCTATTAACTCCTATTTCTGAACACTTTTGTGCCAGCCACTATGCTAAAATCCTGTAAGGCAGGCATTTCTGTCCTCTTTTTACAAAGTAAGAAACAAAAGTTACAGGGCTTGTCTAAGGTCAAATGTGACAGAATAAAGACATAAAACCAGGCCCAGTTCTTTAAAACTACTGACTTGTTATTTGTCTATATTCTCTAAGAAGATTTTAAGTTCATTCTAAATGCCCCTGATCACTAATTAGAAAGGAATATTTCTATCATCTTGAGCTTGGAGACTGTGGCTCCATCCTATTAAATTGAAGCCAACAAATCAAAGCTGGTCATTAGACACAACTTTCATTTTAAAATATGGCTAATTCAAGTAGCAGTCCTTCTTCAGGTTTTAAAGTAACCGTGAGACCTTCAGAATTCCCTGGGCTGTTAATCTGAGAGGCCAGAAGACTGGAAATTCTCTAGGTCACCTTTTTCTTTGGAAGAATTGATAGACCACACAATCCTAAAATCTTCTCCCTCCTCCTGTAATATATCCATCAGGTTTTGCATCTTAATCTACATTCTATTTGAAACTTGACGATGAACCTGAATCTGACCCCTCTTTAAAAATTTACTGAGCCTTTAACCAAACCCAGCTAACTGTATGATATACTAGCAAATTCTATGGTTACCAAGTTCTTGGCTCACTCAACACATTCAAGTGTATGGGTATAAGCCTGACTGGGAACCGTCTATTTAAAGGTTAGATCTCTCTGGATATGACACAGACAGAAAGGTGATTACCATTCCCTATGGAAATACTTCAAAGGGGGAAGCCTTCAGTTTGGTCCCTGAATACATAACCAACTCATTAAGGCTGTGTTAGCACCTCATTAGCACTCAACTCAGAAAGGATTTCTTGGCTATCTCATGAAATAAGGGATTCTGATGACTATCCCCAGGAGTGCAAAATAACTTTCCTTTCCTATTTAATGGAGAAAGCTACACAATTAGACTTGTAAGAAAAAGCACCTTTTCATTTTCCAAGTCACATGGTTAATGTATGATTGCCATGTGATGTACTCAGATTCTTCATGAGAAGGGGATGTTTTAAAGGGTTTGAACCAGGAGACCTGAAAAATTCGATTCAGCTTAGTGTAAAAAAAAAAAAAAAATCAGCTGTTAAATATCCGTCTTCCCAGGAGGCTGGAAAGCCTTAAGCACTTACCAGAACTTCTTTCCCTACAGTCAGGACTGACGTATAGGCTTCCAGATACACTCGACTACAGCGTCTGACAACTTCCAGGCCCTTGACTGTGATGTCCTTAGCATCTCCCAGGCCCAAACCAATCATGTAAAACATCTCAAACAACAGGGGGGAGGGTGACTGCAGGACGAAATGAATATGAAAATCAAGTGTCAGCTACACCGAGGATACCTAAAATCTAGTAATGAAAACGGAAACCAAAATAACACAAGGAGAGACGGCATGTCAGCGGGAGATTTAAGAACTTCCAGCCTTATAAATAAGGACTGGAGTGTTTTTAAATAGCCCCACCCGCTTTCCCTCTTATTACACAACGCTAGGAGCAGACAATTACCAGCTGAGAAAACGACAGTTGAATCCGTGTCCTCCCCAAATTCCTATCTGCCTCCGTTCCCCAGAAGTAGCTGCCCAAGCGGAGGATTTACCGGGAGAAAGGAGCCACACCGCCGGCCTCACCTACGATGCCGCAAAGCGCCTCCGCTTTACGGCATTTCACGACTAGCTGGAAGGGGTGACTTCTGTAGGCTCCGGGCTGGGGCACCCGCACGTCCCACCGCTGCTAAGGTTGACCCGCAGGGTGCTGGGGCTGGGAGGCGAAAGTTCACCCGGTCAGGGGAGTCCAACCAGTCTCCCAGCATGGCCTTTGGGAAGGGACGAGGCCTGCCCACGATCCCCTAATTTTATAAACATCCCAGCCTGGAACCAGGTAAGTGCAAGAGCTTTTCGCCAGCGAAGAAAGACAGCCGCGAGGTTGGACCAAGGAGCCCCACGCCTTCCTTCTCTCCTCCAGAAACACCAGAGGGTGGCGGGTGGAGGGGGGTTTCCTTAGTCTGCCCCGAGATAGCCCAAATGCACACATTCCCATCCTCGCCTTTTCATTCGGCTGTAATTTAACCAGCTGCTTTCCTGTCGAGCTGTCATTTGGGCAAAACTGGTGATGAATGTTGTTTCTAATTTCCCAGCGGGGCCATGATTCCTCGGATTTGTCCCCGAAACCTTATTCTGGAGTGCCCCAAGGGGTGTGTGACTGGAATCTGCCTCAGTCATCGTCAGAGTCGGGAAGCCCAAAACCCCCCTGTGCCCCGAGAAGTGACCTTTAAGAATGCTCACGGATTTCAGACCTCGCCACAACGCTTCCACAGGGGGAATTCTTAAAGTGGTTGGTTAAATGTAGTTGCAATGCCGAGATCATTTGTTATGACTGAATATGGTCTTCCTAAGGTCACTAATGACCTCATCCAAGTTAAAAAGACAATTTCCATTGCATATCTCAGCAGGCAATGTTGATTATTCATATTTTCATTGTGCTTCTCTGGCAATGCTTTTTTGTTCAATTCTGCTTCCTTTAGCCTTGGCTATCTTTTCTCTCTGAATTTCATCCAGGCTTTGGCCTTCTCATTCTGTACATCTTAATGATTGGTTCTATCCACTGTCACTGTTAGATTCATTCCTCATATAATAAACAAAAGTAAATTCACTCATAGATGTAAGTGGAAAACTTCAAATTTCCGAGGGAAAACAGGAGAAAAAGATTTGTGACTTACTTAGGCAAAGATTTCTTAGGTGCAACACCAAAAGTATGATAGAGAAAAGAAAAAAATAAATTGTACTTCAGCAAAATAAAAACAATGGTCTTCAGAAAACATTGAAGTCACACATTGGGAGGAAATATTTT